>NC_138728.1:11745900-12218400 GCF_965113295.1 Leuciscus leuciscus | reverse complement strand
AGGAACTAATTGAACTGTATTAACCAACCAAACCTTGACCTTAAGTTTCAGAAATCTTTCGCAAACAAACCCTGACCTGCCATTGGTTAGACAAACAGCTCTGCACCAAACTAACTCCATTGGTTGGGCTGATGTTGCTTTGTTGGATTGGTTTTAGTCCTCAAACAAACAGCAAAGTTTTGATAGTGCTGCAGAGCGAGCACAGTTTACACGTTTCAGGGAAATTAGCCTATGAATGGGTTACTTATAGGTGTCTCTACATATTAAGCTTGGATAGGAGAAAATATTTTATCACATCACTTTTAAGACAGTTTAATGAGGGAATATTGTAAATGATACATGAGTTAGAAGACCTTGACTTGAGAGTCAGGAAACAAAGTGCTACGGTATAAAGGGTCAAAGAACATTTGTATGCGAGAGGGGAAGTCTGCGAAGAAGTTTTAGAAAAGATATGGGGTTTACTATTAACTTGGCTGGGAAGTTTCACTCTACTACATCGCGGTAAGTGTAGTGCTGGTTCAGCACTTGTCTGCTTGTGTACTGAGCTGCCCGTCATGTTGTTTCTTAATGCAGAGAGAAGGAATAACGCACTAGTGCTGCTTATGCGAACCGCAATACACACTCCCACTCACAACATGAGCATCAAACACAGGCCTCCTTCCCCCCCTGTTCATACTTCTACTGCATTACAAGTTAATTTGCGGTAAGCTCAGGTTGAGATACCTAGAGTAATTTAGAGGAAATGTGTTTGGTTTGGCTCCGGATCAGAACAGAATCAAGAAATAAAGGAACGGCCATCTGAGCCATGCCCTCAGTTGTAAATCCGAGGAATGCAGTGATACAGACACACACAAACACACTTCCTACTCATTCTTGTGTAGACAGAGTGTTTTGAAGGGCGAGTGGTGGTCACATGACTAGGTCTCAGTGGAGCCACAAGCGGGCAGGATGTTTTGGAAATATGTGCTTGTTTGTGTGTGAGGATAGATAACACTAGATTTTCTGAAGAATGGGAGTGTGTTTAGAGAACTTGTGGAAAAGTTGAAAATTAAAGGGATAGTTCACCCATAAATAAAACTTCTGTAATCATGCATTCATGTCATTCCAAACAAGTATGATCTTCACTCTTAAACATAAAGGTTTCAAAAGCGCAAAAGCGATGTCATAGACACAATTTTGTGGTCCCAAAAAGAACCTTTCAGTTATAACTTTTTGTTGCACTCTTTCCACTATAAATAACCTTTTGTGTAATGGAAAGGTTCCATGGAAGGTTATTCAGGAAAACATTGATTCCAAAAAAGAACCTTCATTTCTGTGGAACTCGAGAAGACATTTTTAAAAATGTGTCATTGGTTTCTCTTTTTTTCCATACAGTGAACCAACATTGCATCCCACTGACATTCAGTGTCATTTTTTATACTTTATAATTTTATAATTGTCTCCTTAGAAGGTTTTTAAACTTTAATACTTGAGCATGAGAATGAGCTAACAAAAGGTAAGTTTGCCTAACTAGTGACTAATGTTTGTGTGTGTTAACATGCAAATCAAGGAGTGTGTCATGAGGCACACTGCATTCTTTTGTGATCACATGGCTTGCTTAGTCAGAGCCGTGTGGCACACTCAGCACAAATATCAAGTCTGTACTGAGATACTGGCATTATTGTTTCTGTTAATAATTTGACCTTGTTTATGGGGGAGATGGGATCATCAGTATAGATAATTATAATGAAACTTGTCAGTTTGCCAAAACTCCATCCCGTCACATTCCCGTCTAAAGTCGTACAGTCCAGACAATTTGCCCATGCACTCTGAATCAGCAGCAAAGACCGCCTCCCATTAACAGTTTACACCAGACGGCCACACACACATACACACAAGCACAATTTAACACACTCCCCCTACCGTAAAGTCTAATCTCATTGCAAGCCCTGTGCACGCCTGAGCTCTGACAGACACTAAGTAAAAAGAAAAAGCCAGTCACTGCTGCCCTGCCTCATATTGTGTCTCTGGAGCCCTGTCATTAAAGCCAATAAGAGCTGTAATATCCGCTAAACTCTTAGCATGAATTCTTTATGAGCTCTGGGCGTAGGATCGTGGTGTCTGAGAGACTCCTTCTATTTGCACTTTTTGCTGTGAAAGTATGTGCTCTGGCAATCTAAACATCATAGTCAGTTTTATGTGGAAGTTCACTCAAGAGGATTGTCACCATGTTTAGGCAAATAAGATTGAGTTCATGTGGAATTCTTGGCAGTATTAGTAATGGAATATGGGGAATATTTTGTTTCCCCAACTACTTTTACAACCTGAAACTCATAAACAGCTAAACTTAGCTCAAGAATGTTCAGACAAGGAACAACTGTGATTACATCTTCCTGTCTAACACAATAACTTTGCATGCCATGCTGCTGGTTATCATAGGGGTTGTTTACAGGAAGGAGGACTGGATTGTTTGGCCCACCTGCTGAGGGTGTACCCATAATTCATTGAGCTTTCTTCTGTTATCCTGGAATCAGGTCGCCTTGTGATTCTTTGAGCATTTGACTTCCGCCCCAGTGTTTTTTAGGACCTGATGAAATGGTAGGGGGACGGATGAAAAGGAGAATGAAAGGAGATCAGGGGTGGAAGACAAGCCTCTTTAGAAATGCTTCGCTTGTATCGCTGTGTCAAATCACGCAGCCATCTGCAACCCTTCTGAGGGAAGAGTTGAGAGGCCAGATCGATTTTTCTTTGAACTTAGTCTTTGTTGGTACCACGTCTGACTAGTGCATACTTCACTATATTATAATGATGCATACCAATGCAATTTTCCAGCTTCCAAAAAGATGTCAGTTTTCAAGTGCGTTTTTTAGTCTCCTATGATGAGCTTGTTTTTTATTTCTGAATTAAAATGTGTGTGTATACATTTTAATTCAGAAATAAAAAAACAAGCTCATCATAAATCCAGACACTCTAGTGGTTTGGTGACAACTAAATGTGATATCTTGTTTTTTTTCTCTCTCTTCAAGAGATGGCGTGGAGGGCCCTGGCAGTGCTGTCCCTGCTTCTGTGTTTTGGCTCATCTTGCTGTGATACTCAAGACCAGTTCTTGTCTGTAACTGTCATCAACAATGTCGTTCAGGACCCTCAAACTGGACGAATCTACCTTGGTGCCATAAATGGGATCTATCAGCTGAACTCTCAACTACAGCTGGAGAGCAGTGCTGTAACTGGCCCTAAGAATGACAACCCACAGTGCACTCCACCGATCACTGCACAGTGCACTGACGCAAAGGAAACAAACAACATCAACAAACTCCTGCTGGTTAACTCCGCCAATGGCACCCTAGTCGTTTGCGGAAGCCTTTTCAGGGGCATCTGCTCTTTGGTAAACCTTCACAGCGTGGACAAACCGGTGTACTACAGTGACACCAAAGGCGAGAAAACATACGTGGCTAGCACCGAGGAGTCTGTTGCAGTGGTGGGGGTCATTTCTTATTATATAGATGGTAGCTCTAATGAAAACCTTAGCGTATTTCTAGTAGGGAAGGGCTACGGTGGCTCGGATAGCTCAAAACTCATCAGCACTCGGTTGCTGCAGGAGCATTTGGAAATGGATGTTTTCGAGAACATGGTTGAAGCTTCCACTGTGCAAGCTAGCCCTTTTGTCCAGCGCTACCTCCACGACTTTCGCCATGCATTCAAGGATAACGGTTACATCTACTTCCTGTTCTCACGCACTTCGGGCACCAGTGACAGCAGGAAGATCACGTTTGTAGCACGCCTGTGCGAAAATGACCATCATTATTATTCTTACACTGAACTTCAGCTCAACTGCACCGTCAGTGTTGAACAACAGGAGAACACGTACAACAAGGTCCAAGCGTCATATCTGGCCAAACCTGGTGAAGTTTTGGCTAGGAATATCACCTCTTCGAATCTCAACGATAAGGTTCTATTTGTGGTGTTCAGTGCGGATGAGGACGGCGGTCGATCAGCCTTGTGCATGTACCCACTCAACAGCATTAACTCTAGGCTTGAGGAGGTGATTGAATCCTGCTACATAGGAGAAGTTTTGGAGGACGAGAAACCAAAGACCGTTTATTCACCCTACATATCCAAGACAGAGGCCATCTGCAAGACCAAAAGAGATGTGAGTTGTATTTCTTCAACTCTGCTTCCGTGTTGTGTGGTCGTTTACAACCTTTTTGAATGTGCTGTGTATTTTCGTCCAACAGAAGAATATGGTGAAGGAATATAAATGTGGTGCAGAGTTCCTGCCATCTCCACTAGCCAGTAAACCTGAGTATGCTCTGTCTGTCAAACCCATCTACACCCGAAATGACATGCTGACAGCTGTAGCTGTAGCGGTGGAGAATGAGCACACGGTGGCATTCTTGGGAACTGGTGGAGCAGATGTCTTACAGGTGAGTCCTATTCCAGGGTCTGGTTTCTATTCTCTTTGAATTTCACTTAAGTCCTTGAGGTTTGACTGCTGTGGTGGTCTGGCTTTGTGGTTCACGATATGGGCTGGTAACCAAAAGATTGTTGGATGGATGGATGATTTATGAGCTACAACCACTTGAGCAATGCACTTATCCCCAGGACTTGCTCTAGCTGTACTACCCCTGTAATATAGTTTACTTGAAAGTCGCTTTGGATAAAAGCATTTTCAAAATGAATTAAATAACTCATTAACTTTTCGCTTGCAGGTGCATCTTGACCCCAGCCGCACTGACTTTTATCACAGGATTCAAGGGGAACGCGCAGATGGTGGGGTGAACAAAAACCTCTTTTTTGATTCAACTTCGGATCACCTGTACATCACCACTGGCAGAAAGGTTTGTCCATGTACACATTCACAATGCTTAGATCACATTGAGTCAGCAGTGATCATCCACTGGTTAAAATCTGTTTGAATAAGGTTAGTTTGCCAACCTTAAAGAAAGGGTTTTTGAATGGAATGATAGAAAATACTGTATTAACTGTGAATTTTTTGTGGGCTAACACCAGTAGTTTCAATTGGAATCTGCCCTATTGGGAGTTTCTCTTAACATGTATTTTTATTTATCCTTTATTTTACCAGGATAGTCCCATTGAGATATAAAATATCTTCTTCCAGGGAGTCCTGGCCAAAATGGCAGCACAAAAAGTTTCACATAAACAACATACAAACATAAAACTCAGAATCTTACATCAAATTTTATCCAGCACTCATAAAATAACAACAAAAGCTACTTAACAAAACATGCACACGTTTCCTTTAAATTGGTCAGTAAGAGATGCAGAGATGTAGATTTCACTTTTGTTCAAGTTGCTCATTTAAATTTGCCGCGTTGACCAAAAGAAAGCTGCTTGGTTTGAAAGTGGCTTCTGCGTGAGCAGTGCTTCATGTTTTGGTACAATATTGACAATGGACTTTTTGTTTGTCCATTGTGAGCACAGCTTAACATTCTTAATGGAGAAGCAGAACCTTCAATCACAGATGCATCAGCTAATAAGCATCTTAAACTAAATAAATAAATAAACAAACAAATTTGCCTTTTAAATGTTGTCTTGCTTCTCTTTTGTGTAGATCTCCAAAGAGCCAGTGCAGACCTGTGAGCAGAAGCATGATTGTCACTCATGTGTGTCCCAACGGGACCCATATTGTGGCTGGTGTGTGTTGGAGGGCCGGTAAGTCTGTTAGATAATTTCATGATGGTCATTTCATTACCAAAAGCACAACAACATTTGGGCATTCTTGTCAAGTAAAAGACAGGGCAAGTAATAACACTGCCACACTACAACAGAGTTTGATATTTCTATTGCCAAATAAAATATAAACTGCTCCTTTGGGTCATGCGACTTCCATCTATATGTTAACCTCTAAAATATGGCGTAATCCAAGTCTTGGAGTTGTCTGTTAAATTTTAGCTAGTGCTATTACATACCTGTGTTAAGCCCAGTTAAAGCAAATGCAGTGTGGCTCATTACCCATGTTTGTCTGCTTTTCTCCTGCAGTTGTACAAGGAAGAAGGATTGTAGCAAGGGAGATGGAGAGAATGCCTGGTTATGGAGTCCAAAACAAACATGTGTAACCATTCAGTCCTTTGAGCCCCCCAACATCAGCTGCAAGAAAACGCAACGGACACCGGTACTGAAGCATAACACGTACACGCTGTGATACAGTCTGCCGTTATTTTAAACCCTAACCTCTTAAGGATTGACTCAGGATTGATATTTACTGGCTGTAACAGATCCAGTCTGTGAATCTAATCTTTTTTCATGAGCTGATGTTGATAAAGTTAGTAAACAAGGCACCTGAAACTATTCATACCACATGAACGCACAGAGCACTCTTCGTGCTTTTCTAATATGTCTTAGAAGAAACTCAAATGGTCATGGTTGATTAATGAGGCTTCCTGTATTCCGTAATTAACTTCCTGGATCAGTTGTAATGAATAATGACAGTATACTCCTGTTTTGCTGAAATCAATATTATTTCATCTTTCTTTTTCACATTGCATATTGTTGGATTCCCACAGTCATGCAAAACCTTAAAATGACAGAGAATTTTAATTGTGATTTTTCAGAAAATTATGGAAATCAATAAAATCGTATCAAGTATATAAATGTATCGTATCAAATGTATAAGGTTTATAATAATATCAATTTTATATGTATCATTATTATTATTATTATTATTAATAATAATACATTAAATGTTTTTATAAATTATACTTAAATTATTATTACCTTTTTATTTTATTTATTTATATTTAGCCCTAAATATTGAATATTTAAAAACTGTCATCCAATAACCATAAACAACTAGAAAACACACAAATTCAGATGTTCAAAATGTTTGAGAACTTGTATATTTAACATATTTGTATATATTTTATTATATGTTTACTCTTAAATCCATGTTTTCTGGTTGAAACTTGCAGGTGGAGATTGACATCCCCTCCCTCCCCAGTATCAAGAGTCCTGACAGTCTTAGGTGCGAGTTTGGTAACCACAGAAGTGATGCTACTATGGAAGGCACACGGGTCATTTGTGATCTCCCGACCTCTGAGTTAATCCCGCCCACACCTGAGACACAAGGTGAGAACTACATGTTTGCCTTTAACTTTAATAATCACCTACTGTGAAGCCTTCCTCTTACTGCCTCCTTTACTCCCTAAACAAACAGATGGTGTTTGTCGAGCAGAATGCTTAAAAATGCCGTCAGGCACGAATAGTTTTTCATTTCTTCAAATTTGTAATTTGCTAGTTTTGTGATTTTTAATTCGTAGACTGATCAGATGAAAAAAATCACACTGAAGCTTAATCTATTACTTGTTGATTCTAGAGTTAAATAAGCTTTTATCAAGGCATGCTTTTCTTGGGAATCGAACCCATGACCTTGGCGTTGCTAGCACCCGTTGAGCTCTAAAAGTTCAGAATTGGTCTTATGAATTACTCATACCTAATAGCCCATTTGATTCCCATTTCCCATATGCATGTGTGTAGATTTTGTGGCAGTGCCAGTGAAAATCACAGTGAATGACGGCATTGAAGTGGCATCCAGTGCATTTGAGTTCTACAACTGTGCAGCTGTGGTGAAAAGATCGGCGAATACTCCGTGAGTATCAGGCAGCTTTTAATTTTTTTTTATTTCATTCAGAATTTCTTTCTGATTGGTCGGTTGTGTGTTCTGCAGGTGCATCGCATGTGTGACCAGTAAGTGGGGCTGCCAGTGGAACATTCGTGATCACACATGCAGTGATAGTGTTGAGTCTGTCGAGGAAGATCTTATCATCAAACACACTGAGGTGAGTCATGTTAGGATGATAGTTAATGAATGCATGCGTATAAATTAATATGCCTGTTTGTGCAGTAATATATGGTAAGCGATTATCTTCTGGTGACAAAGCATGACTAATAATAGTTTTATTTGATTTTCTTCCTTTGTTTATTTTTGCAGTATAACAGGTGTCCTCAGTTTGAGATCCCTGAACCTCTGCTTATTCCTGTTGGCATCAAAACTCCCATCCAATTTCAGGGCAAAAATCTAGAAAAATATTCGGTAAAGTACATGCATTGCTACAGTAGATGTTCTTGAAGAAAATACGTTTTATGCTGTGCATTATCCCACTGCTTAAACGGATGCTTTCTAAATACCGTTAATAAATGAAAATGATTTTGGGAAATTAATTAAATTCAAATATTTTGATATGAATTAATTTGACATAATTCTAATTATTTTGATGTGTCGTTCAAAAGTTTGGGGTCGGTAAGATTTTTAAAGAAGTTTCTTCTGCTCTCCAAGGCTGCATTTTTTTTTTTTTTTATCAAACAACAGTACAATTTTGAAATATTATTACTGTGTAAAATAACTTTTTATTTTTATTTTAGTTTTTATTACATTTTTTCCTGTGTTGGAAAAGCTGATGTTATTAATGTTGAAAACAATTGTGCTACTTATTATTTTTGGAGACCATGATACATTTTTGTCAGGATTCTTTGCTGAATAGAAAGTTATTTGAAATAGATCTCTCACTTTTTTTAATTTCTTGCTGAATAAAATAATACAAATCATACTGAGCCCAAACTTTTAAACAATAATGCATATACATAAATATAAAGTGATATAAGATACATGAATCTATACCCAACTATGTAGCTTTCTAGTGACTAGTGATGCGCTGATCAGCTCTAACCTCATCCGAATTCGCGGATACAAAAATAAATCATCAGCCCAAGAAAAGGCTTGGGCTTTATGGGCATTATTAGTTTATTGTCATATACATACAGCACTTCACAGCCGTTACATATCACATACCCAGCACTTGATTCGTCCCGGATAACTACTTCACTTAAAACGCTCACACACTTTTTAATTCTCCTTTTTGAAATTTCTCTCGGATCTGTTTTGCCTCCATTGCTGTTTAAACAAGTTCGTAGCTTAATGAAGTCTGAAAATTAGTGCCTGACAAAATATTAGGCTTTAACACATTAATATATCCACCAGTGATTTATCTCATCCACCCGCGACCCACCCGCAATTAGTCAGAATGTTATTTTTTATTACTTGGCCCGCCCGACCCTCATATTATCCACAGTGTCCGCGGATATAATCGCTTTCCGCTCATCACTACCAAGGACAAAAGTAAAAAAATATATAGTTTAGACTATTTTTATTTTATCACAGAACATTATGAATGTTTTTTATAGTAAAATGCCTTCTTAAAGAGTCTGCATGAACAGCATTACATTTTCTCCATCTCTCTCAGGGCAAAACCTTTCAGATTGGCACTGAGCTCATGAAACAGGTGGGCGAGGTGACTCTGGTGTCTGAGGGGTCAAAGTACAGATTTGAGGGATATGAGGTCAGTACTCTCCACTCGTATTCCTCCTCCTATTATGCATCCCTCACTTCCTCCCTTCTCCTCTGTTCACACATTGATTTGTTTCTGAAGTTTGAGCACCAGCCAATATGGCATTTACAGCTATTGAGCTGCATGTGTGTGTAAGACTCAGTCCTATGTGGGCGTAGCAAACACATGGTGATCAGGTTCTCAAAAACATCAGGGGAGAATTTGCTGCGGCACACAGTTGTTCCAGATACGGTGATGTGTTTGTCTGTATCTGTTTGCATGTTTAATGACACCATTCTGCTGTTTTTATGCCAGTTTGCGTATGACAAAGAGCCAGAGGTGAATGTGACGTTCTACATAAAGGATAAAGACACAGAGAGGATGATTGACAGCACCCTCAGAGGTATATTTAAATGAATTTGGTTCATAATAGTTGTTAAAGGCAGGAAAACTTCTCTGAAACTGCATTCATCCAGTAAACATGTGGATCTTCAAAATCTGGAAAGGTTGTATAAACACATCAGGGCCGGATTAAGAATTCAGAGGCCCCTGGGCACAATGGCTCGTCGAAGGACATTTTAATTAGGCATTAACAGTTTTACTGACTTAAAAGGAACTTTGTTGTTCTATGCTGGAGTAAAGTTCATAAATGATCGTTCTTTCCCATAGGATTTTGTAAAACTACCTCTGTCCTTCAAGGGGGGTTCAGGGGCATGCTCCCCCGCAAGAAAATGTTGTACATTTTAAGGTTAAATGCATCAATCTGGTACACTTTGAGAGCTCAAAATGAAGAGCTAACAAAGAAAAAGCATTGACTTGTACCTGCACATTAAAGAGGGCTCAAACATCTTTTTAGTTATGATATAGAGTCTCAGTCTACATTACATTATCACTGGTGTTTTAGGATGCCAAACAATTATTATAATAATAGAATAATGATTTATACAGTATAATTATTCCTATGACGTAAAATCCATAATAGCCTATACATATACTGTGTAAATGAAAATGTATATTTCAAAAGTATATTTTCCATTACACTATAGTATAGGAAAATTACAATACTTTTGTCCTAATTTCTTCACTTGCAAGAAATAAACCCTTGAGCTTTTATTTTGGAGAAAACACCAGATCACCATGCTGATCACGTGAGCAAAGTGCGCACTTTACTTTATATCACGCAGCACAAACAGAATGCCTATATAGGCTACTTAATTAAAGTCTTGTGCTGTTTTACAAAGGCACAAAGCCATATCACTGTTTCGATTTTAGTTCGTTGGCAAAATATAACGCTAGAGACCTTTATGTTAGGCTATACATTTTACATCTCATATGTGTTGGGAAAAGGGAGAAGAGCGAGTTCGGCAAAAGGCGGATTCGAACTCGGGTCGAACGCTAATGTCAAAAGCTACTTTCAAGCATGCCCTACAACCTATGCCACTGTAGATATTTAATGGCGGGCGTCTTTTTGCCAAAATAATGCCCATTGGATAATCTGGCCCTGGGTGTCCCCCTATTGGCTGGTGCCCCAGGGCACTCGCCAATCCCATCTATGGATAATCCGGCCCTGAAACGCATCTGATGAATGACTTAAAATAAGCAGATTAACATAAGTTATAATTTACATCTTGGAAACTGATCTCATGAATCTTTTTTTTATATCTAGGGATGTTTTAGACAAGTTTAGCAGATGAGCACTTTGAAAAGGGCATCTTTCAGATATATATATAAAAAAATAGTTTTTAATTTATGGGTGAACTAATTTAAAGTGCCCCTGTTATGCTATTTCAAAGGTTCCTAATTTTGTTTTGGAGGTCTTTTGCAATAAGTTTACATGCATCCAAGATCAAAAAACTGTTTTCTTATAATATACATTGCAGCATCGCCTATTTTCTCGCAGTGCCTGAAATGGTTCAATAAAGGATCTGGTCTCTCTAAACCCCTCCTTTCCGAGAGCCTACTCTGCTCTGATTGGTCAGATGGCCCAGTCTGTTGTGATTGGTCTACCGCTTACAGCATGTGTTGGTAATGAAACGGCCTTTACCATATCTGAATTTCAGCTCCATAGGCTTCTGGAGACTTGTATACACAGTGATACAAACAGTAACGATGGCGTCAGTTTTATCATTTAAATTCGATCCCGAGTCCTCATCCTTTGGAAGTGCATGGAAAGTGGATTTGCTTTCTCAGTGCAGGAAACAGCATCTTCTCGACATGTCGATAACACAAACCAAACTCTTCCTGGCTACAAACTAGTGTTTGAGGGCTGGTCAAAGTAGACGTTGTTCAACGGCAGCCAATAAAGACCATATGCAATGCGGGCATTATGCAGATTTGTTACAAACCTATGTAGGTTCATGCAGGAAGTAAGACTGGGATTACTGAATATTCATTTCAGGCAGTTCAGAATTACTTCTTTTTTCTTTTTTTGGGGGACAACAATAACATTTATTGTGCTCTTTGATCTTTGAAACTTTTGCAGCTCTTTTACATTCACAAACAGCTATATAACACACTACAGTACATGACAGTTAATATCCCAAAAAGCATAATAGGTGCACTTTAAAGTATAAGTAGCTTGTAGCAAGCACATGTACGTCATCCAGGTCGATTTGATGTGCATTTTTTTACTGAAAGATGCCATTTTCAGTCCTCATCTGCTAAGCATGTCTACACATGAACTATCCCTTTAAGCTACAGTCAAACTTTATGAAAATGTGGTAAGCTATGCTACAATGTATTAATCAAATGTAGCTAACTACAGTATATCGAAGCCAATATTTTTGAATACATATGTCTGTCAGCCTACCTATTCTGAGCATTATTTATCAGCCATAAAAACAGTGAGAACCTCAATTGGACAATTTGGTGACAGCATCAAACTTGAATAAATATCTTTGTGCTAAATGTGACTAATAAATCACCACATACAACAATAAACAGCCTAATTTGCATAACTCATAATTTCTGAACGCATACTGGTAAACAGCAGTGTTTAATGAAATGTTTATTCCTCTACAAAACAAAAAAACCAAGGAACAATTTTGAGCCTTATTTGGTTGAAGATGATGAATTCATTGTCAGTGTTGTTTTGTTTCCTCTATTTTTCTTCCCAGTGGTGCTCTACAATTGTTCAGTAAGACGTGAGGACTGCAGTCTGTGTAAGAACGCTGACCCGAAGTATAACTGCGTGTGGTGCGACACCCCAAAATCCTGCATCTACAGAAGCCTGTGTAACACGGAGCTGCAGCAGTGTCCACCTCCAAAGATCACTGATGTGAGGACCGGTCTTCTTGTTTTTCTCCCCATTTTAAACTTTGCTAACACTAGGAATGCATACAGTTTGTTAAAATTCATTGACACTTCAAACTAAACTCCAGAATGCATCAAAGAATATCTCATTGGCATGACGTCAGCGATTACAAATCGCCATTCCCGGTTCAAATGCAGTTCATAAATTTCCACTCTTCATCTTCTCTCTCATCTTCTCTAGAAAACACCATTCCTTTTCATCGTTTTCTCAATTTTTCATGCCTAAATGATATATAGATGGCTGCTCTGGTAGTCACAATCTCAGTCTCTCACTTTAGTGTTTTGTTGAATCCATCTGAGACTCTAATGATCGCGCCGCCCGCGCCTGATGGTGTTTTATTATTTGTCATCTGGCAAACGATTTTCTCCGAAGCAGCTGTATCACTCAAGGGCTCAGTGGTTATGGGTAATCTTTGTGACTCTAGTTTACGGTTTTGAGTGTTATAGGTCTCTTTTAACTTTGCTGTTCTGCTTTCATTCCAGATTGTTCCTCGGTATGGGCCGATGAAGGGACAGATCTCTGTTACAATAAAAGGCTCTAACTTGGGCATCAAGCAGGAGGACATTGAAAGAATCACTGTGGCTGGAGTGCCATGTACACATCAGCCGGAGAGATACTCAGTCTCTACCAGGTACTGCATGAACACCATATTAGATGAATATGCATTGATTATATAGAGCATTTAAAATGCATCCATCTTGTATATGTAAGTTAGAAATAGCTGTTTAGCTTATAGTTCTGTTCTACCGTTGTGTTTCAGTGTCGTATGTGAGATTGGGCCTTCCTCCTCACTCCTGCCGAATCAAGACGGGCCAGTGGAAGTGGAAGTGAAAGAGGGGAGAGTAGGACAGTCAGAAGTGTCATTCACTTACAGGGTAACTGCTTTCTCTGTTATGAAGACTTTGTGGCCTCATCAGATTGTTTCTAATTTCTAAGATTGCAATCTTATTTCTAATTTATTGCACCCCTGAAAAGACCAGTTTAGACTAGCAGGAATTCCCTTTCTGATCCAGTGAACCAGCATTGTCATGCTATTAACCAGCAAAATGGAGCTTGTGAAAGATGGTTGACCAAATAAATCTTGTAAATGAATTTAAAATGAAGAAATCAAAATGATTTAATTTGTTAATAAATGATGCAGTCCAAGGTCAAAATAGAGCAGAATATTCAGTTTCGCTCAGGAAATAAGTCACCAAGTAAAATAGGTTTTGATTTTGTTTTTTATCTGTAAGATTTTATAATGCTTTTGAAAGACGTCTGTTACAGTATGTTCACCAAAGTTGCATTTGTTTAATCAAAAATACAGTAAATAATATTGTAAAATAGTATTGCAATTTAAAGTAACTGTTTCTTATTTTGAGATATATATGTATGTAATTTATTTTCGTCATGGCAAAGCAAAATTTTCTGCAGCCATTATTTCAGTCTTCAGTGTCACATGATCCTTCAGAAATATTTTTAATATGCTGATTTGGAACGTATCAAATCATGTATCAACGACATATCAAATCATGAATCATATGATCCTCCTCCTCCCCCCCCCCCCCCCCCCAATTCTATGCTAAATAGTTTAAAATTAACCAAATTATTTAACATATACATTTTTTGTAACATTCAACATTTATTTACTGTCACTTTTGATCAGTTCAGTGCATCCTTAATGAATAAATGTATTAATTAAAAAAATCTTACTGACCCCAAAAGGTAATGTATAGGTTATTATATCTTTTCAGAGTTTCAATTGAAGTTGTGTAATGTTTTCTCCTAAACACTGACTGTGCATACATAGCCTTAGTAATATTTAATAAAGCTACGCTGATGTAGAAAATTTAGCTCTCAGGGAGCTGTAAGTGAGCAAACGTTAACAGAAAGAGTTTTCCTTCCATCTTCAAGGATCCTGTCCCCATGGCTGTGTCCCCCTCTAAAGGCCCAGCTGCTGGAGGAACCATCATCACTATCACAGGACAGTACCTAGACACGGCTAGTAAAGATGACATAAGCATCACAGTGGACAGAGAGCCTTGTGAAGTGTGAGTAACAAGCAAGCAGTAGATCTCTGGAGATTTGGATCTTTGTCCAATGCTGATTGTGCCTCTGTTTTCAAACATGTAGGTTGACATTTGGCAAGGAGATCACCTGCAAAACAGGCCCATATAAAGGACAGAAGATTCCTTCTGATAAGTTGCCTGTTATTGTGAAGTACGGCAAGAACACTTTCAAAGAAGTCAAAGAAGGCGGATTCGAATACTCAACAAATCCCAAAGTTACAGAGTACAACCCACAGGCTAGCTTTGTTTGGTAAGTCCGTTCTTAATCTTTGCTCACACATACAGGTGGCTTTACTGTCGCTCGTTATTAGGCATTTCTAACTTTGAATGCCATGATTTTGAAAATCTGATCACAAATAAGACGTCAACAGGGGTGGGTCCAGGGGTGAGAATAAATGGCTGTGTATATAAGTGCTACATGTCTGTATGTTTGTTTGTGTGTTTTCAGTGGAGGCCGTAAGATCTTAGTTATGGGATCTGGATTTGATCAGGTGCAAAGAGCCACCATGCGAGTGCTGCCCTCTTCTGACGAGTTAAATCCCAACTCTGGCGACATGGAGGTGCGTCTCATGTTTGTCATGATGCTTTTGCACCGATCTGTGGTCGAGTTAGTAGTCTCTTACAATAAGCAAGGCTGGAATTTTAAACGAAACTAATTCCTTAACGAAATAGTTCACCTAAAAATTCAAAGTTCAGATGTCACCGTTTACTTTTATGTCATTCTAAACCTGTTGGATGCAGCGTTGTTATTGTTAACTAAAACTAAAATGATTAAAAATAGCTTTCGTTAATTGAAAAGAGTCGTAAGTATATATATAAAAAAAAGTATTTCCTTGGCAACTAAGTGAAATAAAATTAGTTTAAGTACTAAAATTACTCAAATTAAAACAATAAATTTAAGCAAAATAGAAATATAAAAAATGACTAAAACTTAATAATACAAAAATTTAAAATAAATCAAAATGAAAGCTAAACCAAAATATTAATAAATAATATAAAGATATATAAAAGGCAAGCAGGTATTTTCGTTGTTCGTAGTGACCACAGGCTCTAAAAAGGATAAAAATCATTTTCGAAATCAAAATCGTTTATCGAAAGCATTTTAATTTTCATCTCTTTAATATTACGAAAACTGAATAAGTTGCTTGTGCTTTAATTTTAAATCTTCTGGTTTCCTATTTTTGTTCTGTCAGATGTTATTGATTGGCTCGACTTAAGAAATGTCAGCGTTTCATTTTCGTGCAATTTCCTTTTGATCAAATGTCTGGCTGTCATAACCCATTGCTTGGTTCCAAGCTGAAGAGTTCCCTTTCCTCTCTCACTCTCCTCTGTCTGCATCTTCCTAATATTTCCTTCCCTCTATCGCCCCTTCTCTTAATGTTAATAAGCAACATTCATCACGCAGCTGACACCATGCTGTCTCATTTCTTTTTTAGTGCTCAGACATTTGTGAAATGTGTTTTATACAGAGATAAACTGACTTGTTTTCTTTCCTGCAGTTCGCTGAAGAAGTTAGCAGCAAGAACGACTCCGTACTGGAGTTCCTCTCTCCGGTTATGAACAAGACATATGTGAACCTTTCCTTAAGAATCATCATCCAGCTAGACAACTTGGTGGAGAACTTGACTAATTTTGTTTACCATCCAGACCCCATTTTCGACGATTTGCCTGAAAAAGCCATCACGGAAAACAGCATCATCAATGTTAATGCAAGTATTTTTTCTAATGCTATTTTACAGTAAAGATGATATAAGAGGGTTTTGTTTGTTGTAACTGGTGATTGTGCTTTCTAAAAAATCACTGCTTCATTGCTTCTGTGTTACAGGGTCGAGGTTTTTCCAAAGCCATGACTGTCAAAGAGGCCCAGGCGTTTGTGGGCGATGAGCAGTGCGTGGTGACAATCCTAGAGGACGATAAGTTGTTCCTCGTGGCCCCCTCCAGCCCTCCTAAATCCACCTCCAGACGCCATCGCAGAGACACCAGCTCAGAGGCCATGGAGCTGCTGGTTAGAGACCGTTCTCCTTAAGTTTTAATCACAGTTGTTCTGACCAATTTTACCCTGCGTTCAAAGTTTCTCATCTTTTTCAGATCAAATTCGGAAAAGGCGAGTGGAAAGTCGGCTCTGTACGATTTGAGAGGAAATACGAGGTTCCTCTTTACATCATCATTCCTGCTGTCCTCATTCCCATGGTCCTCTTCATTGCAGCGTCGGTCTATTGCTACAGGTAACAAACCTCAGAGTGCACCAGACCGTAATAAT
The DNA here is from genome assembly GCF_965113295.1 of Leuciscus leuciscus. Taxonomy (NCBI): domain Eukaryota; kingdom Metazoa; phylum Chordata; class Actinopteri; order Cypriniformes; family Leuciscidae; genus Leuciscus; species Leuciscus leuciscus. The sequence goes on along the minus strand of NC_138728.1, from coordinate 12,201,459 downwards.
GTGAACTTAATAACTTTGATTTCAAAGCTATGGTCTAGTGAGTTGCGCACACGCTCAGGCATACGTTTTCTTCATATGGTCTCATTCCCTCCATTTCTCTCTATCATTTCCTTTCCTTTCTGTCTAATATAACAAATAAAGAAGTCAACAAATAATAAATGAGTAAATCAAATAAAAAAATCATCATAAAAAAAAGAAAATTCACTTTGATGTTAACAGCAAATAAACACATTATCTGGATTTCCTGTCCGTATGCTCAAGTGTTATTAAAAAAATAAAAAGGTATTGTACTTAAATTGATTAATAATAAGTAAATTAAATTAAGTGGATAAAAAAAAAAAAATCAAACCATAAATTAAAATCCACTTTGAACAGCAAATAAACAGTATTAGAATTTCCTGCTCTCTCGCTTTCTCTCTACCATCAATAAAAGTCATATGTATGCATAAGTCATAATAAGCAGTAAATAAGATTAAAATGAATGTTTGTTTTTGCATGTGTACAGGAGGAAAAGCCAGCAGGCAGAACGAGAGTATGAGAAGATCAAAAATCAGCTGGCGAATTTAGAAGAGAGTGTCCGAGATCGCTGTAAAAAAGAGTTCACTGGTAAGATCTCAAGCCATTCATACTGGTGGACTTTTTCCTGCTTCTCAAATAGTTTATCATCTTGTATTCAAATTGAGTCTTTTTGTCTTGGGATGAACAAGCTATGAATTACATGATGTGGTTTTCTGACTTGTTTGTTTTTTGCTTGTCACTTCAGCAAATATTTGTTTTTTAGCAGAACAAAGATGAGTTTTTGCTATTCTGAAAGCATCAACTCTGTTTCTCTTAGATCTTATGATAGAGATGGAGGACCACACTAGTGATCTGAGTGAAGCTCGAATCCCATTCCTGGACTACAAGAACTACACCAACCGCGTTTTCTTCCTGCCCTCCAAAGATGGAGCCAACGATGTCATGATCACTGGCAAGCTGGATATCCCAGAATCCCGCAGAGCCACTGTAGACCAGGCGCTCAACCAGTTCTCCAATCTCCTGAACAGCAAAACCTTCCTCATCAACGTGAGACCTTAACTTTGTTTCCAGACTACACCCTGATGACATTCTGAAATGTGTTTTCTGCTCTACTGTATCTGTGTACTACTGGATTTTATGTATTAGCTGACTTATGTACTAAATCTGTGTGTTGTAGTTCATCCGTACCCTGGAGGGCCGGCAGGAGTTCAATGCCAGGAATAAGGTTTACTTTGCCTCCCTGTTGACGGTGGCGCTACATGGCAAGCTGGAGTACTACACGGACATCATGAGAACCCTCTTGCTGGAGCTCATGGAGGAATATGTCCACAGCAAGAATCCCAAACTCATGCTCCGCAGGTCAGAACCGACGCCAAATCAAATTCATGTCAATAATTATCACTCTATATATATTGTTGCGCAATTTTTCTGCAATTGATTGAACGCAATAATGAATGACTTTAGACTTCATCATCAAAAACTTGGCCATTTTAATTTGTACGAGTAAACAACCTTAGTAGGGAGTCCCTGATTCAATTTGATTCCAATTCACAAGCTCGCCATTCAGTTTGATTCCTGTTTTGATTCAATTCGATTCAGATTTATTTATATATTTTGCTTATATATTCTTCCATATAATGCTGTAAATTATACAGGGCAGTGTTTTCGACTGGCAGCGTGTCTTTTTGAACCATTTATTAAATGAAACGGGTCATTTGTTTGTGAATCGTGTGCTTGGCTTGTGTTCTGTTCTTTAATGTATACACTGAAAAGAGACACTGAGAAAAGGAATCAATATCAGGATCGTTCAAATGAAGATCATAATTTATCCGAATGCAAGATAAAGAAGCATTTCTTATTTTTTTCGGTCTGTGTTTCCTGTTTAGATCTGAGACTGTTGTGGAGAGGATGTTGTGTAACTGGATGTCCATATGTCTCTACCAGTTCCTGAAGGTGAGCAATTTTGCTACAAATAGAAATTGCAGCAATTGTTTTCTGGTTCTGGAGGCTGACTAATGTGTTCTTGCAGGACTCAGCCGGTGAGCCGCTTTATAAGCTCTTTAAAGCCATTAAACATCAGGTGGAAAAAGGTCCAGTTGATGCCAAGATGAAGAAAGCCAAGTACACTCTAAACGACACAGGACTTCTGGGGGATGATGTTGAGTACAGTGTTTTGGTGAGTACTTGTATTATTTTCTCATTTCCATTAGGACATTATAATGTCTTATGAGGGAATTACCTGGAAAACTTTTTTTTAGAAACCACACTTGTTTCTGAAGTGTGTGGCATGTCTGTTTACTCCTAATATGTCGGTGGTTTCATAGCAGAAACGGTCAGTAAGGGACCCGTTCAACGGAAAGCTTGTTAATACAGAATGGTAAGAGAGACTCAGGAAAGCAGAGACAGTGTTAGTGTGTCCATCATTGTTCTCCTAACACCATTTCATTGCCCAGCAGTGAGTCTGTAATCTCATTCTCGACCGTAGAACTGCTCCTCAGGGACTGAATGGCCATTATCCGCTGGAGGAAACTGTTTTGGCTGAGAACGATTCATGCGATCTTGGAAAACAAACAAAACCGATACTCTTATTTTGTTAGCGGATTACAACCAAGATTTTAGCCTAAGTAATTGACTAGTGATTCTTATCTGTTTGTTTATTTGATGACCTTTGTACACTTGATGGTACCAGTATACTAAAGCCTATTTGATCTTTTTAGACCCTGCAGGTGCTGGTTCACGGTGAGGGTCCCGACGTGACCCCTGTCAAAGTCCTGAACTGTGACAGCATCTCCCAGGTGAAGGAGAAGATCATCGAGCAGGTGTACAGGAATCTGCCCTACTCCCAGAGACCCACGGTGGACAGCGTCGCACTCGGTTAGACCTCGCATACATTTGAATTTCCTTACCAACCAGCACTTATGATTCATCACAGCAGGAACATTTCCAAAAGCTTCTAAACTTTATGAAAGTAACACGCATAAATAGCTCTCTTTATTAACAACGTGCTGCATTTAAAGGAATTGGAGGAAGACACGCTTAATCCCGGCTCTGAACAGATAGCGGTTTGATTAATGGTGGGATTTTGTGCATGTCGGTCTGCACTCCTGCAGTTCTTAATGAGTTGTTCTTCCAAATGTGCTGAATTGTTAAAGCCAATGTCTCGCATCATCCATCAGACAGACGAATCTGGTTAAAAAGAAGTAGTATAGGGAAAAACCAGCCAGGGATTTTCTTTTTCTCAGGTTGTCAAGTGTAATTCGTGCCTAGTTTGTTTGGTTTTTTTTCCCTCCCTCATACTGTGTTGTAAGACATTACTTTCTCTTCTTGCCACAGAGTGGCGCCCTGGCTCTACAGGGCAGATCCTATCTGATCTGGACTTGACATCACAGAAAGAGGGAAGGTGGAAACGAATCAACACACTGGCCCATTACAATGTGAGTATTTGCATAAGTGCTTCCTGTCAGAAACTGAAATATTGAAACTCTCTTATGTTTCTCACTGATTAATGTTGTCTTGAAGAACACGTCACTGTGCGATAATTGTCAGTCTATTCAAATTATTTGATTTGTGATTAACTCAGTTTTTTTTGTAGTTAATGCATTTTTTATGTTATTATTTGTTTATTTTATTTTTACAAGCCTTTTATTTAATTGTTTTATTTCGTATTATATATTGATATTCTGTATTATTTTATTTAAAAAATATACAATACCACTATATATGTACAATACTATTTTAAAATATTGTATTTTATTATACATTTCCACATATAAATATTCCTACTAATTATTTTACTATTATTATTATATTATTACTTTTTATTTATTTATTAGAAATTCTTATTATTAATTCTTATTTATTAAAGGCATAAAAAAGAACTACATATTTAAGTAATCAGATGTAAAAAAAATAAGTTAATTTTGAAAATATACTTCCATATTATTTATTGTTAAAATTAAAACTAATTCCATTTTGTGTCTGAGTTGATGGTTATATATTGTATTCTGTGTGTGTGTTTGTGTTAGGTGAGGGATTGTGCCACCCTTGTCTTGTCTAGAGTTCTGCACACCCAGCAGTCTTTCGACCAGAATCAAGACAACCACGAAGAAAGTTAGTGACTTTGAAGTGTATTGAAGTCTTAAACTGCTACCACCAATTGTGTTTTAATGACACCAGTGCATTGCTTCTTATTGATCCCCTTAATAGTCCAAAACATATTGACAGAATGAATGAAATCTGCTGGTGTACTAAATGAAGACTAAAGTAGAACTGAATCCAAGCTAATGGACCGAATAATTGTTTAAAAGAACTGTTCTCCACACAGGAAGAGCAATCAGTCCTTCAATTGTGCTTGTTTTATGTTGAACAGGAAATGCTTTGCTGGAGGACGATAAAGTATTTCACCTGGTGAGACCAGCGGATGAGCTTGACGAAGTGAAATCAAAGAGGGGGAGTATGAAAGACAAGTCCACGACGAAAGCCATCACTGAGATTTACCTGACCAGACTGCTCTCAATGAAGGTATAGTAGACTGAATATTTGCTTGTACATTTGAACATTTCATTCACATTTAGACTTGCATTTAATTAGAAACGACTGTGGTGAATTGGAAAGCAACGTGCTGTGTTTTTGTTACAGGGCACACTGCAGCAGTTTGTGGATGATTTCTTCCGCAGCGTGTTGTGTCCCGGGACTGTGGTTCCACCTGCAGTCAAGTATTTCTTTGACTTCTTGGATGAACAAGCTCTAAAACATGACAATGTTGATGAAGAGACCATCCACATTTGGAAGACCAACAGGTAAATGAAACACTGTTAAAACTGTTTAACACTCAACAGTTCTGAACATTCCCTGCTTAAAGGAATCATTCACTAAAAAACTAAAATCATTTACTCTCTCATGTCATGTCACTCCAAACTGTTAACTTTCTTTCTTCAGGAGTTTCATTGACTTTCATTGTAAACAATGAGACATTTTTTTTAAATATAGGCCCTATGTATTTTTAAATAATTCATGTAAAATTAACATATATTATATTATATTATATTATATTATATTATATTATATTATATTATATTATATTATATTGTATTATATTGTATTATATTATATTGTATTATATTATATTAAACATTTTATTTAAAATGTATGTGTATTAATATACAGTATAATGTATTTTATAATAACAATTGTAAATTCCCTGCCTTATATTATATTATATTATATTACCGGTATATTATATTATATTATATTATATTATATTATATTATATTATATTATATTATATCATATTATATCATATTATATTATATCATATTAAATTATATTATGTTCTATATTTAAATGTATTTTTTGTAATAACAATTGATTGTAAATTCAGTGAACATTATGCTGGCTGTGAGGTCTTGCGATTTAAAAATAACTTTCACATTTGTGACCCTAGACCACAAAACCAGTCACATGGGTCAGTTTTTTTTAAATTGAGATTTATACATCACATGAAAGCTGAATAAGTAAGCTTTCCATTGATGTATGGTTTGTTATGATATGACAATATTTGGCCAATATACAACTATTTGAAAATCTGGAATCTGAGAGTGCAAAAAAATGTTTTATATATTTACGGTGGGAAACTTACAGAATATCTTCATGGAACATGATTTTTGGCATAAAAGAAAAATCGATAATCCATACAGGATCCATTTGATCCATACATTGTGTTGTTGACTATTGCCACAAATATACCCGTGCGACTTGTGACTGGTTTTGTGATCCAGGGTCACATTTAATTAAAAGCACACTGCCTAACATTTGGGGTAAATTACAGTACATATCCATTTATAGCTAGGCACTTGTTCACATACAACTAACCACGAAATTCCAGTTCTCACAATAAAAAGAACAAACCATCCTAAGAGATTTGAAAACACTGGAGGGAAATGATCCTAACTCTTTTTAACTTGGCAGATTAAATTATCTGGGCTTTAAGCCTTGATCAAAAATTCACAGTGTGTCTTGTTGGATAAGCAGAGAGATTGACAGGTCAGGTCTGCATCAGCGCGCTTGACATACTCTTTTCTCTGTTGCTCCCCCTCTCTCATCCACTGCCATCAGCAGCTCATTAAATTACCCTTCTCATTATTGTTTTGCAGAAGAACAGTGACTGCTGGGTAAGTCACGAACAAGGTTTTGATTTATTTTCAAGGGTTTGTTCTAAGTCAAGGCCAACGGGACTGGTATTGACTCAGTATGGATTGCCCAGTGCCTCTGGGACGCTGTTATAATAAAATCTCATTCCAAAAACTGAGATACAGTAACTATTTTCTAACAAATGATGGTCTTTAATTGAATGAGGAGGTGCGGATACAGGCACTAGATCAAGGGATTAAAAACAGCTCTGGAGGAATGAAGATAAAGCTATTACAATCCTTTAAACAAAAAAACAATGCCTTAGTTCAAATAAAATAGCATTTCTATTCAGTAGAGGGTTTGTTGTGGTTGTCTTCATTAAGCTAGATTGATTGGTTCTCCGAGGTAGACTTTAGATGAAAACCTTGGTTTGTCATCTTGGTTTATTTTTATTAATTTTTTACTGGCAAAATGGGCAATTTTTATACTAATATTTTACTTAATTTGTGCCATAGGTTTCGAAAACAATGCACTTAAAAATATATATATTTTTTTATATTTTAATTGTGTTGTTTTTATTTGTTTTTGTTACTTTCCTACAAGGTGCATGTTGTTTTTGTGTTGTGGAATTACACATTTAAATGTTGATAACTTTTTTTTTTAAATACATTTTGATTTAGTTTTGTCCTTGCAAGTCATTTAATAAGAATTTATCTTCAAAGAAATTGATGCATCGGCTATGTATGTGTATTTCTGCAGTTTGCCTCTACGGTTCTGGGTGAACATTTTGAAAAACCCTCACTTCATGTTTGACGTTCATGTGACGGAAGTGGTAGACGCCTCTCTGTCTGTCATCGCCCAGACCTTCATGGATGCCTGCACCAAGAGTGAGCACAAACTTACCCGGGTGAGCAGCAACGTTTGATGATGTACTTTATCAATCCTATAATGTCATCTTGGCTTTCTGTCTCATGTTCCCTTTCTTGATCTCTCTTTCACAGGAGTCCCCCAGCAACAAACTGCTTTATGCAAAGGAAATCTCCACTTACAAGAAGATGGTTGATGAGTAGGTTTCTATTATGTTCAACAGTTTGTACATATGTAATTACAGAAAAAGTAACCATGTTCTCTTTGCTCTTCAGTTATTACAAAGGCATCCGGCAGATGGTTCCAGTCAGTGACCAAGACATGAACACGCACCTTGCAGAGATTTCACGTGTACGTTTATTTTATTCTGTAAATATTTTTTTTATTATTTTCTGTTTTCATTTTTATTTTATGTAATTTCTATTTAGTTTTGTTGTATTTTGACCATTTTATATTTTATTTTATTTTGTTTTATTTTTATATACTTTGTCATTTTTTTTTTTTGTAATTTATTTTATTCTAATATATTTTGTAATTTTATATTTTGTAATTTTATATTTTTATTTATTTTATTATTATTTATTTTTTATTGAAACATTTTTCATTCATTTAATTTCATTTAATTTAAATTTATTTTGTGTAATTTTATATTGAATTTAATTTGATCGAATGCATGTTATGGTAAATAACAGATTTGACATTTTATCTTTCTCCAGTCTCACACAGATAAGTTAAACACCCAGGTTGCATTGCACCAACTTTACCAGTATGCCAGCAAGTACTACGACGGGGTAGGTGTTATTACACATCAGAGTATGTGAGCGAGGCGACGGTCATTTCCATACCGACTCGCATCCTCTGCTGCACATATTTATTGCTTGAGGTCAATGAGTAAAACAGCACAAATATCTGTCTCTTTCTTGCTTTGCCACCCGTAGATAATCTCGTCGCTGGAGGATGACCCTGCCGCCCAGAGCAAACAGCTGACCCTCAGACTGCAGCAGATCGCCGCTGCTTTGGAGAATAAAGTGACCGACCTTTAGTGTCGGGAGCCCAGACTTGAGATAGGAGACGGAAGTGCCACTAAGTCCAAGACGCAGCTCAATTTAATGGGCTCAAAAATAAGAACATCCCTTCTGGAGGACTCTCTGGTTGATGGAGCCTCTGCTCCAGCGAGTGAAAGAAAAAGCGAGGTGGAACACAGACTATTAGCGGACCCTTCCTTTCCTCATGGCTTTCAGCTTTGCTCTTGATTCAGTGGGACCAATATAAACTCTGAGCTGAGGGGAACATCACAAATGTTGCTGAAATTGAAAACTCACTATGGTACTTCTCAGATCAGCACCTGCACAATGAAAGTCCAGCATTTTGTTTAGTTTTTTTTTTGTTCTGCTATGCCAATAATCAGATGTTCGGTATATTCTACCTGTGTAGATGAAATAAAATAGTATTATATGTAAATATATTTTTACACTTAAGGCAGCGAGAGAGAGGCTTTAGACAGAACAAATTGATTATTGTTTCTGTGGAAGAGCACCGTTTTGTTTTCCTGTGTATTTTAAGTGCCACTTTCATTCCTGTGCAGTGATTATGTCACATCCTGTGGGTTCTTTGACGCCATTGGCTCACGGTTCTGTTTGTGGTAGCACTATCGATTTGTATTGGTGTCCGTGATGCTGATGTCCGAGCCAGTGCTTCTTTTGTCCCTCCCAAAAATGTTTTATTGTATTTTACCGGTGATTGCATACAATAATGTCATTGAGTCAATTTCCAATTCAACCACTGTTCAAAAGAACAGAGGCCATTATTGCAGAGCGACTGTCCAAGTCTCAAAAACACAGCAAGCACATTTGATCCACGACATGCAGACAGTCAGAACAAAGGCCAAGGAAGCTTTAATCTCCAGTTCCTTTGGTGTCTGATCCAGCAGTTGCATTTTTATGTTTTGTACCATCTTTGCTTTTATATATGTGCACTTCAACACACAGCTTGCCTTATTTTATGACACAATTATGATTTTTGTATTTTAAATCAACAATACAAGACCGATTCAATCAAGGAAGTTTACATTGCTGGTTGCCTTTCTTAAAAAGAAGTGTAACACACGAATGGTAGAGAATTTTCTTTGAATGTGATAACGAACGTGACTTTCTCAGCGTTTGCCTTAACAGCAATAGTTTGGACTGAGCGACTCATATGCCAATTAAATCATGATATCATAGAATGAATTGAATTCAGTTTATTGGTACTGTTTTATTTTTTGGGGGGAAAAAAACTTTCTTTTAAAAAATTAATAAATTTGTTTTATTTAGAGCTTACCAAAGTTTAAATATTTGTTTTTCCGGAGCTGTCCACAACCATCTAATGCATCTGTTGTTTTATATGTATCAAATGATCTAGTTTAAAGTGTGATTTAATTGATAAAATATATATAGAGAGAGAGAGAGATAGAGAAAATGGTAAGGCAGCTGATGCTGGTAATCTTAATCTGTCGTCAAACTGAATTTGTTTGGTAATTTGTGAATGGTACGATTTCCCTACCTGTATGTTCTGACTCAATTGTGCCAAACACCGCACACTCTTAGTGACAAAAGAATAATGTGGACTATATTGTTTAGTCATGAACTTTACTAGTGGGAGTGACTCCTGTTGCCTTTAGGTAGGCGGTGACAGTCACTCTGCAGCCAATCAGAGGCTGGCACCGCCCATTCTGAGCATGATGGACACAATAGGAAATGCCTTTGAACTGTAAATATAGCCAACTGCCAAGATTTCATATTCTTTTCTCCTTTTTCTCGCTGCTCCTGCCAGTTCTCCTGTGTTGTCTAGCTACCGTGTCAGTGGCTTATTGTAAAGCTTCTTGTTTGCCTTTCTTTACCAGGTAGTGCCTTACAAATACGAGTAATAATGATCAGTTGTGTGGTGATTGTGTCTGCATTAAAAATTGCAATAGGGACCTTAGTTATGTTTCTCTGTTTTTGTACAATAACTGTTCGCTACCTCTTTAAATGTGTATGTTGGCCTGTTAAATTATGTTATACACTAATATTTTCTAATATATCCCTGGTCTGAAATCTGAACGCCCTAGAACTAAACCAAGAGATAATGAGGATCCTGCAACTCTAGATACATCTTTATAGATGACGTCAGAGATGAGGTAAGAATCAGGTGATCATTTTTCTTAATTTGTTTTAATGATCAGTCAATTTAATCAGTCGTTTTATTGTTACGGTTGGTAAAAACCCATTAATACTAACTAGTAATGAATAGTCCTTATTAAATCAGCAGTTTTAGTGGTCCACGCACTAATAAATGTTTGCTTTCAAGCAATATAGACAGCTGATGGGTCCTTTACAACAATCAAGACCAAATTTAGAGGCGTTAAGATCAATGAGTCAAGTCCAAAAGTGCATTTTAAACCGTCTTCTGTCTAGAGACCAATACTAACGGGAATAGGATTGTACAGGTAGCTCTGATGTATGTAGATTAGAAAGCAATCACATTAAACTTACTGCAGATGGGAGTGACTGTAAATGGTTTGTACTGTATTATGTCAAGCCATTACTGTCAGTGTTAATGTGTTGGATGTGCTTTCCAGGAAATGAATGCACCCCAGTCTGAAATAAATTACAGCATGAATATTTATTTAATTACACACCGGTGTTGTTATTGGGAACTAAAACTGGTTAAAATAATTTTGAAATGTTTTTGTTAATTAAAATAAAGCTGAAATAAAATGAAAAACTAATAATAATTAAAAAAAATTCCCTTGGCAATAAGTACGTATTACAATTACTGAAATAAAGCTAATTACAAACTATTTAGAAATATACATTTTAATATTACGTATGTCAATAGTGCATAAACTACAAAAAAATTCAAAAACACAAAGCTAAGAGACTAACATTACAATGAAAAGTGAAAATATGAAAAAAACTACAAAATATTAATAAGAACTATAATAATATAGAAATTATACTCAAATAACTCTGTTTAGCTGGAACACAAGTGCTGATGACTGCACTGCTGATATTCAGTACAACAGCACTCTTGCTTGTGAACTTTTTTTCTTCTACCAACAAAAATGGGGTTGTGTTTAAAAAAAAAAAAAGTTTACTTGGAAACATGGGAAAACGACAATTATAGTAAAAAAAAAAAAAAAAGAAGAGGTAAATTGCATCTCTCTCTCTCTCTCTCTCTCTCTCTCTCTCTCTCTCTCTCTCTCTCTCTCTCTCTCTCTCTCTCTCTCTCTCTCTCTCATATTCTAGCTCCCTCCACACCGTGAACTTCACTGGTTTATTTTTAAGTAGACATTAATTGTTGTTTTCTCTGAATGGTCCTGCCTGAAGGCCTGAGAGCTTTCAGAGTAAACTAGGACACAGATCACTTCTGGTCCAAGGCGAACATGAAACATGAACGTGTGTCCGTAACTCCAACATAAAGACGAGGCTGTGACACCAGTTACGGGAGGACAACAAGCTGAAGGACATTGAATTAGATGTTGTGTCCTGAAGTTGTTTGTTCTCTTTTATCTCTGGCTATTTTCAGACTCTTTCCTCCTCAGGTTCGGACACTTGAACCTTTTTTCTTCATTTTGTTGGATTTATTTTTAATTTTGGTGCTCTGTAACAGGAATAGAGGGCCAATTCCAAATTTGTTTACTTCGATTAGCTAGAAACACTTAACAATGTTAATATACTGCCCTCTGCTGCCCAAATGGATCCATACACCCATTATATCTTGGACTAAAAAAAGGAGAGAAAAATCTTAATTATGTTCCTGTGATCTCAATGTCATTAACTACTCCTGTGAAGAGTGTGCAAAAAAAAAACTGCCTTCCTTTCTGTGACTAAGAATAACGCTGACTAGTCTAAGGTCTAAATGGAGTTGTGTACTGGCCTGATGACTGTAAACCATTAAGCATTCTCAGGAAGTTTTAATCTATCTAAGTGGAAGGCACATGGTGAAAGGAAATAACAGTTATGAAAAGGCCAAGTGTATGACTCATTACCGGCTGAATACAGAGAGAGAAAATAACTAAAGTTATAAGCCAGGATGAAGACAACTTATCAGATCTAACATTTTGTATATTTAACGAATAATTCATGCGCTTCCCAAGTTTTAAAGCTTCCCGTTTCTGCTTTTAAACACTCCAGTGTATTCGCCACCTAAATTATAAGTGCATATGAAGTCTTTGGATGGATTTAATCAGTAGTGTCTGTCCACACTGTAATTTTTTAATATTTTCTGATGCTCTTGTATCGCTGGTCAGAACTTTTTATCGCCTGAGTGTCTTGTTTCTTCTCTTTGTTCTGTGTTATACACGACTCAGAGACGCATTCCAACCAAAAGAAGCATGTATAATTAGTCTATGTCCTCAATTGCCTGCTAAAAGGACTGGGAACATGGATACGGAGACATTTACGGTGTGTGGTTGTGGCTTATGCTGCTCCTAATAAGATACAATTCATATAAATGTAATTCTGTCATTTTCTCAGGCAGGATACTTCTGTAGTGGCATCACCTTTGATTGCTTTTAGTGTGTGTGTTGTAAACTTATTCAGTTTACATTTTGCACAGTATTTTGGTTTTAGCATTTTATTTGTTGAGTTTGAAACTATGCTGATTATTATTATATATTAATGTATTTTTATGTAAATATATTTAACAAAAATTGGGCTTTTTAAAAAAATTGTCTTAAAATAATTTAAAATAAACTATGAAATGCTATTATTGAATGAATGTTATGTATTATAAATTAACTTTTCTAAAAATCAATTTTTCAGACGATATGTTACCAAAAGTTTGCTATGGCCTCCTTGGCCCCTGTATTAGAGCCACTGTTCTAAAGAGAATGTGCTATTTGCACGCATCGCATTTTTACTCTTTTAATTAGCTTTGCCTTTCCAACAGTGTTATCAGCCCTCTTCCCAACACATGCACACAATTTCTGTTACCTGGGCAACCCTGCCAGGGTGGAGGAATACCTCTCACCAACCTCCTCCCTTCTTTCTCTCTCTCTCATTCCCTCTCTCCCCCCGTACAAGCGTCCTGCCTCTCTCTGAGACTCAAGGGAAGTATATCAGCTCAGATACATTCAGACTGCACTTCTCTCATCCTCACTCTCTCCTCATCCCTCCATTCATCCCTCTCCTGTCTAATTCCCATAATCTAGTTCTCTTTTCCCTTCTCATTCCCCTCTGTACTGTCCATCTCTTCTCTTTCCATCTCTTAGATTCACTTTGGTCAATTTTAAAGCATGGGCTGTGGGAATTCCACCGCTGGCAGCACAGCTGCAGGTAAGTGTGCTGCTTTTCTGACCTTATTTCTGTGTGTGTGTGCGAGTGTGTGTGTGTGTGTGTGTGTGTGTGTGTGTGTGTGTGTGTGTGTGTGTGTGTGTGTGTGTGTGAGAGAGCTCTGTAAACAAACCCATGTCTGCTCATTTGAGTTTAGCCATCTAGTCGTATCTCTCTCTCTCTCTCTTCACAAACCATTGGCTGCTGGCCAGACACACTGTTGTGAATGGGAGATTTGAGAGTCTGTCAGGACTGAAACATTCATCAAGATTCACTCAACCCAGTCCTTGCAGGTTTTAAATGTATAGATCTAATCGTTAAACAACTAGTATAATATAGAAGTATGTATTAGAAGTCCATTGAGACTAAATTAAATTCATGAATGGTGTTTGTTTACACTGCTGGAAAGGGATGTGAAGCTCTCAGTGGATCTTATGAGACTGACGTATCTCTCTCAGCTGGATATGAACGTGTGTGTGTGTGTGTGTGTGTGTGTGTGTGTGTGTGTGTCGGTGAACGTTCTGTCCTCAGTCAATTTTCAAAAATCAAGAGAGTTAGACCACAATCTGAACACGCTTCAGTGTGAGTCATCTCACTTGAGCAAGCAAATAAACAGGAGCCTTGGCAGGAATAGGCATGAATCGATATCGACTGCTCTGTGAGGGTTGTAGTGGAGTCGTCAAATAATGAGTATAATTTTAAGCATTACAGTGGGATGAAAAGATGTAATTTGCATTGAAAAATCAGGTTTGTGTCTGCAGGAATTCATGGGGATACAGGTAATCTTAACAGTGTGTAATTAAGACTGTCTATTACATCTGTGGAGATTCAGATAAAAAATGTTTTTCCCCGTTTACCATTATGCTATCAATAGGTGCATAACTCTGTCAGTTAACTTTAAGAACTACACACACACACACACACACTAGTGTTAGCTTGATGACTCATATAGTTTGATTGACCACCAGACATTGGACAGAGCTCTCATTATACCAGCGAATGTCAAATCTGCCCGACAACACCTTCCTTCTATATTTGTGTCATAAATATATAAGGAAGGTGTTGTCGGGCAGATATTCGAATAATAACATAATAAGTTTATAATAACATTAATTACTTCAGACTTCGCAAATAATTCAAAAAAATTTTTTTTAATTACGCACTTTTCTTTTAAACCAGGTCTGCACCTGTGGGAATGTGTATTTAATGGAGGTTATAAGCGGATGAAGCAGATTTAAGAGAGCAATACATATTTTCCTTTTTTCAGTGTGTGTTTATAATGATCAAAAGGAACACGTGGCATGATTAATCTGTATGTTTGTTTATTTCCACAGGTCCATCTGAGTCAGCCAAAGATGTGTGAGTATTCCCAGTACAACAAAAACACCAGTTATTATTCACACACACAAAAAAAGCAATAATAATAAAACATTATATATATATATACACACACACACACACACACATATACAGTACACACACATATACACACACATACATACATACATACATACATACACACATACATACATACACACATACATACATACATACATACATACATACATACATACATACACACACACACACACATACATACATACACACACATACATATACATACATACATACACACATACACACATACATACATACACACATACACACACACATACACACATACACATACACATACACATAAAAATGAATATTCTCAAAACTTTTTACACTATTTGGTTTTTCAGTTGTCACAATAACAGAATTATCTTTGTTATTGTGGTGAAAACTGGTTACCTGGTACATTTTGGTACATTTTTAATTTTCTTCTGCAATTTGTTTCGCATAATTTTTCAAAAGACTTTAACTTCAGAGAGAGTGAATAAGATAAACAGGAGGGGGGAAGTAAGCCTCCCAGTGTCCTTCGGTTTCTGGAACTGCTTGTCAATCAATTTCCCTTCAGAGGGAAAAAAAACCAGTGGGGCTTAAACACTGGCTGTCATTTTCCAAACAGTTTCTGGACTTATTCTCCCACATGCGAACAGCAAGCACCAGCACTCCGCAGGAGAGAGTCTCGCTGCCACACACATTCACCACAATAACACACCAGACCTGTAGAGATCTAATGCATCATACATATTCACAAGCCTCTTGTAGGATTTGCATTACTGTGTTCAGGGCTTCTAATCAAGGATCTCTATAGGATAGTCTCACCAAACTCATAATTTTATACATGACCCCTCAAGACTTTGACTCTCTTAGTTCTGTTCTGGGCCCACAGGCAGCAAGACGATTCATCTGTCGACGAGGAGAAGAGGATGAACTATGGTGGAGTGTATGTGGGCTTACCTGCAGACCTCAGCAACGTGGCCATCGGCCAAACACCCTCCACACACAAAGGTGAGATAATGACACAGCTTTACATGCACTTACCCTCTGTATTCGCTTATCATTAGTTGTAGTATTAGTGCTAGTGCTAGTAATAGTAGATAAAGTAAACAGTAGATGTAAAAACCATCAGACAATAAATCAGAGAGTCTTGTTTTCTGATGATAAATGGAATAGATAGAGGCAATGAAGTATTTAAATAAACGATTAACCAATCACAATCCACTATGCATGTTTTATGATGTAATTGCTGTGTAGTAATAAAGTAGTCAGAGCAATATCATTATAGAGTATTCAAATCTTGAAACAAAAGTCTTTTATAATTTCAGTGTTAATTTGATTCCATCTTAAATACAGTGTTTGTAAAAAGTGCATGTGAACTTAGAAAGTGGCATAAGAAAAGACTTATGTACCTTTTTTCTCTCCTTACCTTGTTAATCCACTGAGATATATATATATCTCCACTGTATTTTAGAAGAGAAAGAAGGAAATGTAAGTGTGAATGCAGTGGGAATGAAGTTTCATTCTCTGCCTTCTCTTCCAGAAACTCATTACTTACTCTATGGAAACCAATTTCCTCAATTCTCTCTGGTCTCATGTTGAGAATGAATAAAGACGTCGAGAATAAAAAAAATAAAAAAATAAAGGGTGTGGAAAAAATCTTAAATTAAAGTAATGAATTATATTTAGTTGTGTGTGTGTGTGTTCTGGGAGAGTTGTTCTTGAAGGCTCTGGGATGTGTTAATTGGAGAAACATCTTTCCTCAGGGGAAGCGGAAACTGCTGAGTGCCAAAGAGAGTGTTAGTAAAGCTAAAGGTTTGTCTGTGAGGGGATGCACATCAGTGGTTTTAAAAAAATAAATACAACTACATAAAAATATATCTATTTTTGGTAATTGAAATGAAGCTGGAATAAAGTAGAATATAAAAATTTGTTGAAAAACTTAAACAAAAATGTTGTCTTGTCAACAAACTTAAGCTGAAGTACTAAAAATACTAAATTCTAAAACTGAAATAAATTATAACAATATAGAAATATATAAAAAAGACAAAAGCACAGAATTACTCAAATTAAAATGAAAAATGAAAATAAAAAAGCCAATTCAAAATAATATTAAATATTATATAATAGTATATAAATAATACTAAAATGTACTGATCCACATGCATGTGTGAGAGAGTGGGATTGTGCTTAACTATATCAACTAATGCATATTTCCATCAACAGAATAATGATATTCAGAGCTGAACGCACAGATATAAAGGTAAGCCCATCTTTGCTTTCTTATACAAACATCAAAGTATGGCACTTCTTACATAAAACCATTATTGATCAAATGGCGAACAACATAAATCGAAACGAGTTGGCTCACAGCATACAGCTTTCTAACGCGACCTTACCGTATTTGGAATTGGAACTCCATGAATAACACTCCTCAATTTATTTTAATTTATTTCAATGGAGTTTGATGTTAGCATGTTGCTAAGCTAACAGCGCAAAACTCTTAATGAGCACAAATATTGAGTACTACAATTGGTACAGTCTTACTCCAAGGAGGATACGCAGGGTTCACAGTGATGCCTTAGAATAACCATTGGGTTCTCCAAAGAACCTTTGAGTGAACAGTTCTCAATTTTTTTATTTAAAAAAAATTAAATTTGTGTGAAGTGTGATTATTTCAGTAATCAAGAAAGAACGTTTCCCCCCCCCCCCACTGTTCACTGCTAAGGTTCCATAGATGTTAAAAAAGTTCTTCATGGAACCATCAATGCGAATAAAGAATCTTTATTTTTAAGAGCATGTTTTGTAGTCCACTCACTATGTTTTAAAGCCAAGGTTTCTTAGAAAGATGAGCTATGTATTTGCACGTACACTGACTGCTCTCTTTCTTCTTTAACTCTTAGGGCTGTCCGGAGGGATTCTTGGCTGAAAAGTGCTGCGTAATAATCCCAACAGGACGCAATCTTCATCGTTGTTGATTGGCTCGTTGGGACACAACGGAGTCCTCTGAGGGCCAATCATCTAATTGAACGTTCTGGAAACTGAACTAGAATTAGTTCTGCTGACAAGGTCAGAGGTCAGAGACAAATCTGAGTTTGTCTGCGTCACTCGGCGAATTTAAGGGCAACTGCTTGTTTCTCAGGACAACGACACACAAATGACAATCACAAAGCATTGGGGAATCTGTAAATGTGTCTCTGAACTCAAACCTTTTCCCTCACAATGTTGCTCTGTATGTCATGTTTACTAAGGGGGATTCACAAGAGTCAAGTGGTTTCCAAGGGGGAACGGAGGCACTTTTTATGCCCTTTCAACATGATCCACATCCTCTGACACACTTATCTAATCTTAACAGGAAATCATGTATAAGAAAGAATTGATTTAGTGAGTGTCATTTTTGCAAGACGAGGTACAGTACATGAAGTGCCTTTTGAAGGAGCTTGTTTCTGTGCTGATGGTCTGTGAGGTGAAGGCTCTTATTGCTTCTTCAAGCCCTTTACTGTCGTCCTGAGGTGAAATCAAGGGTTATGTGTTTGTGATTGGTTTTGAGGTCCCTCCATTCCGGTAACCCAATTAGAGTGACCCAGTGAAAGCCTCTGAAGAACAAGTTTATCTTTGCTAGCAGCGCCTGACCTGAGAGAACTCTGAGGACCGTGAAAGTAGGCCAGCGATCGCACTCAGGTCAGCTGGAACACACACTCCTGTGACACAGGGCAAATGAGTTGAGGAGTGAAAGACAGAGAGTGAAAGAAAGTGAGAGCCGGACCGTCTCACAGCGGGTGCTGAATAAAAGGCCAGTGACACGGGTTCAAGCTGAACTCCCATTTTCTTACACCTAATGCCGGATACTCGCTACACGACTTTCAAAGTTGTTGGATCGCTGTTAATCGCACACTACATGACTATCTGGGGTACCATTTAGTTGTGACAGGGTCACACATTACACAACATTTCAATAGAAGAATCGGAGACAACACTGTCTGTTCTACAACCTACAAAACAAGCAAGAATTGCTACGGGAAATAAAGCAAGGTCATGCGTGGGACAGGATTTATTCTTGTTAAAATGATGCACGCAAGAAGCCTGTGAATCCAAGTTTATCTGTGTGTTGATTTGCAGCAAAAAAAAAATAAAAATAATAATGAAGGAGAGAATGGTTGCTAGCAGAAGCCATGCTTGCTGATGTTTTGTTGCAGCTTTATGACTCCTCCCCCTGAATTTTCCTCTCCCCTGTATCTTGCGCTCTCATTGGCTGTAGGTCGTCGCTGATGTAACTTCCATTCAAAATATATTTCACACTACATACTAAATATGTCGGCGAAGCATAGGCGCTTCTCTTGCTTCTTCGATATACACTATGCGAATGTCACTCACGTGAACAAGCACTGATTTGCCTCCGATTTCGGGAATTTGTCAGTGACGTCTACAAAACTGTCGGCGAGTGAAAATCAGGGCTAAAATTGCTGTGTACCAGGGATTTAAAGGTAGACACGTTTTTTTTGTAATTTTGAAAATTGTTACTCGCCGTCATGTTGTTCCAAACCTGTGTGACTTATTTTTTCTTCTGTGGAATCCAAAAGAAGGAATTTTGGAGAATGTATTGATCATTAAGGTACATTGTGCAATGTACATCATTTCAAAGACCATAAAATGATCATAAAGCATCATAAATATGAGAAAATTAGGTATATACTTTTTTTTTTTTAAAGAAGTCATGTATGCTCACCAAGGCTGCATTTATTTAATCAAAAATACAGTAAAAACTGTAATATTGTGAAAATGTAAAATATTTGTTTCTATTTTAATATATTTTAAAATGTAATTTATTCATGTGATGGCAAAGCTGAATTTTCAGCATCATTACTCCAGTCTTCAGAGACACATGATCCTTCAGAAATCATCCTAATATGCTGATTTGGTGATCAAGAAACTTTTTTTTTCATGTTAAAAACCTTTAGGCTGCTGGACAGTTTTCATTGTTCAAAAGATCAGCATTTATTTAAAAAATAAATATTTTGTAACATTATAAACATCTTTACTGAGTTTTGGTTACTACTTTTGCTTAATTTAATCAGTTCCTTGCTGAATAATTTCTTTAAAAAACAAAAATAAAATAAAATATATACTGTAGTAATATATATATAGAGAGTATTTCAGTGTTTCCTTGCTGAATAATTTCTTTAAAAAACTAAAATAAAATATATAGTAATATATATATATAGAGAGAATATATATAATATATTGTAAATAAGAGAATGTATTTGTGTCCTATTTTTAGGGCTTTACAGCATTTTTTTTTTTATCCCAAGTACATTTGCACCCTTTCTCTCTCACACTTCTAAACCGCGTGAAAGCTCTTTTCACAGATGCATCATAGATGAGAGATTCTAAAAATGAGTGTTTTTCTCAGGTGCAGCTCTCACCAGCAACTTCACAAGTAAAGCAGCAGTTTCCTGAAAATCCTGGAAAAAATGAACTCTGAATCCTTTTTTTCTGCTGATTGATTGACACCTAGAGTGAACGTCCAAAAGCCAAATGTCAAGTGATTATTCCGATGATTATTTATTCATTCAGTTATTTCGATTTGAATATATTTTATTTGAACAGACAGATTTCAGTGACCACTTTTCCCAGAAAGCTGTATCACAGTGGCTCTGTTAAAACGTGTTTTACTTGTGTAAAACGGCGTGGTGTGAGTTTTGAGCATGATTGGCTCCTTGTCTGAAAACTGATAGATAGGAAGACTGCTTGGAAAACCTGTTTGAAACTGTAAATTGTTTTTTACATTTTTTAATAGCTGCTTGTGGCTCAGAAATGGCGCCCTTCACCTTTAAATAAAAAATAAAAACTCGAACTCAAATTGCATTTCTTTAACTGCTTTAACCAACTCATGAGGGTATACCATGATGTTTCAAACTTATTTTGAAGGTTGTTAACATTTCCTTACAAAATAATACTTTAGGAGAAAAGGATGAATGCGAAGAAAATGATTACAAATGGCATTTCAAATCTCAATTATACTCAGGAACTCTAAAATATGAGTTTTTTTCATTCATAGTTGTTATTCAGAGCAGCATAAATTTTTAAATGATGTAATATTATTTTAAAAGCTCTTTCATTTCAACATGGTGTTAATAAAAGTGAAATGAATGCATATATGAGTGGAAATAAGTTATTGGCTTTCAGTACAGGTCATGTTAAACATTGATATATGTCTCAATCTGTCACACAAGTGATGGAGTGTAGATTTGGGTGCAGTATGTCTCTCTCACATGTACTTGTTCTGTAATGATTGTAAGCTCTCATAATGGACTATTTCATTCTGCCAGAACCTGAATGGCACAATGAGCTCTCTTTCTCTCTCTCTTTCTCAGTGCTTTATAATCTAACATTAGAAAAGGGATCGTGAACAAGCAGATTCCGGTGCTGAATTTCTTTACTGCTGCTACTGTATTTTTGTCCATTTTATATCAGTCCCTTTATTTTGGATTAAACAGACACTTGATAATTATACTAGATAATACTTACTAAATGTTCATCTACTGTCTGAACACATAATTCAATGCAGATAGATGGATGGATAGATAGATACTATAGATAGATAGATACAGTAGATAGATACTGTAGATAGATAGATACTGTAGATTGATACTGTAGATTCCTTCCTTCCTCACTCACTCACTCCCTCCCTCCCTCCCCCCCTCCCTCACTCCCTCCCTCCCTCCCTCCCTCACTCACTCACTCACTCCCTCCCTCCCTCCCTCACTCACTCACTCACTCACAAAAGCCATGGTCATTTTCTTCAGCGCGGAGGAGGCTGACAATAGCTCAATCCTGCAATCATCAGTGTATAAAATTTACAGGAGTGAAGAAAGGACACAACCCTGTGGGTGAAGACAATGCCTCTGACAAACACCCATTCACCATTACTCTCTGGATTCGACCAGTTCAAAAATCAAGGATCCAACCATTAATACTAAAATCAAAACAAAAGCTCAGAAGCTTCTCTACTAAAATGTGAGGTTATATCGCATTAAAAGCAGATGAGAAACCAACATATAAAATTCTAGCTTGAGTCTTACTTCCTTCTAAATGCTTAAAGGGGTGGTTGATTATGATTTCACTTTTTTAATTTTAGTTAGTGTGTAGGCTAATATTGCTTAATAAACAACATCTGTAAAGTTACAACGCTCAAAGTTCAAAGCAAAGGGAGATATTTGCTTTTAAAGAAATCACTTTTTAAGGACTACGACAAATGGCTGACAAACACCCATTCACCCTTACTCTCTGGGTTCGATCAGTTAAAAAGTCAAGGATCCAACCATTAATACTAAAATCAAAACCAAAGCTGAAAAGCTTCTCTACTAAAATGTGAGGTTATATCGTATTAAAAGCAGATGAGAAACCAACAAATAATTCAACAGAGTAGCATCCTCTACTCCACGCCTGGCCCTAAAAGCAAACTGAAGAGGGTCAAGGGATTCTTGTACCTTTGTAAGAAGCTCTTTTTTTCAGCACTCTTTTAAAACTCTTCATTACTAAGGAAGACAGAGCAACTGGCCTATAATCATTTAGTGCTACTGAATGATTGTTTTTAGCCACTGGAATGACTGAAGAGGTCTTCCATAAACTCGCCACTTTCTGTTCAATGAGAGACATTTGAAAAATTTTATAAAGGGATAAGACTATAACCAGTTAAATATTTTTTCTGCTCACAAAGTATATTCCTAAAATCATAAGTATCAATCAAACCCTTACATAAACAGCATTAAATGCTTGTGCAAGCGGAAAATCATCTCTATACCCTTCCAATACCACTTTGAATCTGTTTTGGATTTTATACCAACAATGGTTTTCATACCATCCAGGCTGAGCCCAAATTACTATTTTTAACTCCCATTCTAATCCTTTCTTTATTACGCAGCTTTGCCTTATTTATCTCCAGTTTTACTTCTTTTTTTTAAATGATTGAAAAAAAGATTTCCTTCCTGAAATGCGCATCACTGTCTTTCTTTAAACAGCACCTTGAGTGATTTAGTTATCCATGGTTTGTTATTTGGATATACCTTTACAGACCTTTCAGATGTTATCAATAGATTGGATGGGTGGGTGGATGGATGGATGGATGGATGGATGGATGGGTGGGTAGATATAGGTAGGTACTTCCTTACTTCCTTCCTTCCTTCCTTCCCTGAGTTAGTTTTACAGCAAGACCAGCATACAAAAAAGCAGAGGTCATTTTCTTCAGCGCGGAGGAGGCTGACAATAGCTCAGTTGTCTGCAAAATAAATCTATTGGCATGACTGCTCCTGCAATCATCAGTGTATAAAATATACAGGAGTGAAGAAAGGACACAACCCTGAGGGGACCCTGAGGGTGAAGGCAATGCCTCTGACAAACACCCATTCACCCTTAAACCCAATTTATACTTCTGCGTCGAACTTACGCCGTAGCTACGTCGTAAGCCCCTACACGCGACAAAGCGGGGGGGCCAGTGCCCCCGTGTCACCAAGCTTGGCCCCCCCTCTGGCCCCCCTAAATTTGGAATCGTAAAATCACACCAAACAACTGCGCATTTTATCAGTTGCGGCGCCTTCATCTATAGGCTACACTGCAGCACGACGAGTATATTCACATCAAATGTTAACGCAGAGGAACGGGACACTGCAGTTCACAAAAGTTCATTATTTGCATGTGCTTTAAAGCCTTGCCGGTTAAACATGTCATTCGCTGCTGATGCTCTGTTCAAATATGCGCTTTACTGAGCGCGTACACTCGACGCGCACATGCACTAAAGCCTGTTACTGGACTAAGTTATCTTTTGAGTCTTATATTGCGCTAATACTGTCAAGTACAGACAATGTTTACATAAACAAAGTTGGTTATGTCTAAAGTGAAAGCAAACAGAGAAAATTAATTAAAATCTGCTTGTCATATGCGTGTATATTAGACGCGTCGCGTGCAGTTCTTAAAGAGACAGTAGCCCTAATAATAAACATGCTGCCGCTTGTCCTTAAAGAGATAGTTCACCCAAAACCAAACAGTTGCTGGTCCCCATTGACTTCCATACATAGTAGGAAAAAAATATACCATGGAAGTCACAGGGGTACATCAACTGTTTGGTTACTCACATTCTTTCAAATAACGTTTATTTTCAACAGAAGAAAGAAACTTATTCAGGTTTAAAACAACTTAAGAGAGTAAATTATGACTTTTTGGGGGGAGAACTATCCCTTTAATGTTAATAAAACAACAAAACACAGAGGAAATCATTCACTGCTCTTGACTGAGAACTTTAAGTCTGTTGTGTTTTATTTTCATATTTGTTCATTTAATTACTTTCTTCAATTCTACTGTTAAGTACACCTATAGCTGAAAAAATAAAGCACTGTTTATTTCATTTGTATATTAAGTTGTGTATGTGTAATATGTATCTCTGTTCTTAATTTTTAATAACAAAGAAAATAGTGACAAAGATTTTTATCTTCGCCACTTTGGCCTAAATGTCTGCCATTCTTTTTTATTTTATATTTTGTTACCTATATTTTGTTACCTATAAGGCTTTGCTTTTAAAATAGGGACATTAGTTTGGCTGTAATGCTCAGTCACATGCAAAATAGTAAAACCAACATGAAAAAAGAATCGTGATAAAATCGTGATTTTCCTGAAAAAATAAATAAAATTGTGATGTGATATTATTGCCATATCGCCCACCCCAGGTGTAAAAAAAGTGCCTAGATGTGCTTAGATGCTAAAAATGTGTTATTATTGATCATTATATCACACTACAATTAAACATAATGAAACATTCATTTGAATTGAAATTGTTTTATTAGCTTAGCTAATATAATTTATTAGCTTTTTCTAGAGATTGCAGTCATGCATGACATGGTGAAAAATGACTTGAAATAATACTGAAAATAGGTTAAGATGAATGTTAAAGGTGTGCCCCCTAAAAGCACAAGTGGCCCCTGCCTGGCCCCCCCAGTTACTGTGGTCTAGAACCGCCACTGATTACAAGGCAACCAGTAGTGGGAATAACACTATTCAAATATGTGGTTTGTTTATACAGATAGCGCCTATTTTCAATTTTGATCTGATATTTTCGGAGTTGTGAGACCCAGGTACTCGTTCATTTAACTTACATGCTTTACGAGTCTAAATATTTAATATTTTCCCTCCAGAATGTTTGTTTTTAGCGGCAAGAAAACTGATTCGCTGTCTTTGGATGTTATTCATAAACATTACAAGGCAACCAGTAGTGGGAACGCCCACTATAGCGACCTCATCGCCAGCCACCGGCGACATGCAGCGACAAATTTACTCTCTGGATTCGACCAGTTCAAAAATCAAGGATCCAACCATTAATACTAAAATCAAAACAAAAGCTCAGAAGCTTCTCTACTAAAATGTGAGGTTATATCGCATTAAAAGCAGATGAGAAACCAACAAATAAAATTCTAGCTTGAGTCTTACTTCCTTCTAAATGCTTAAAAGGGTGGTTGATTATGATTTCACTTTTTTAACTTTAGTTAGTGTGTAGGCTAATATTGCTTAATATAGCATGAACAACATCTGTAAAGTTACAATGCTCAAAGTTCAAAGCAAAGGGAGATATTTGCTTTTAAAGAAATCACTTTTTAAGGACTACAACAAACAGCTGGTAGGGACTACACGACATTCCTCCAGGGTTAGTGACATCACCAACCCTAAAATTTACATAAACCCCGCCCCCGGAACACAATTTATAGATTATCAAGACAGAAAATGCTAATCAATGACAAGAAGATAACTTCACATAAGCTACATAAATTCATCAACTAACCATTCAGAAACGTCCAGTTGCTTCTACATGTTGTCACTTCTTCTTGAGTCTCTCCATCTTTCTGAATCCAGTTTGAACATAAATGGCAAAAAGTTTTTGAAATTTTCAGTGCATGTTTGTGTGAATGCAAGCTGTTGAAGCTCCGCCCTCTGTGCTGGGAGCAGCAGCTCATTTGCATTTAAAGGAACAGACACAAAACGGTGTGTTTTTGCCAACCCTAAAAAATGTACAATTTTTAAATGCTGTATAAAAATATCTGTGGGGTATTTTGAGCTAAAACTTCACATACACACTCTGGAGACATCAAAGACTTATATTACATCTTGTGAAAAGGGCATTATACCACCCCTTTAAGAACCTTTAAGAAGTTTTTAGCCACTGGAATGACTGAAGAGGTCTTCCATAAACTCGCCACTTTCTGTTGAATGAGAGACATTTGAAAAATATTATAAAAAATAGGTCCCAGTTGCTCTGTAGGTTGACAGGAGATAAGCAGCCGACCCTCAATATTTTCAGGGCCCGGGCTTTTCCTGGCTCTTGAAAACTTAAACACCTTAATTACACCCTGTTCTGCAAAAGGGATACGACTATTATCCTAAAATCATAAGTATAAATCAAATAGTAATATTCACATAATTGTAACAATTATTTGCAGAAGGCAAAGATTAGAGGGTATATATTGTTTGTGCTGTATGTGACTACATAGATTTTTTTCAACTGGTTCTCTTTGTCATTGTCACTGCATCAGCACTGGTTATCACTATTTGATGTGAGGCGGGGGGTCTGCGTGTGCCCTGCGGGGTCTCACTGGTGCTCCTGATGATTCACTGAAGCCCAGACCTCAACCAGCCTGACAAGGGAATAAACCGCAGCCACAGGCACCGTAACCTTTCCCCACGGCTGCGTTTGACACTTTAAAGGCATTTTTCCATACATTATCTCTGACATTTTACATAGTCTCACATCCCTCTAGGTTTAGACAAACCTCCAACAGTGTGACTGACAGAAATAAAAATATCTCACACAGTCTTACAAGATCAAGGAATTAACTGCATTTCAGCTATACGCTTTATTTATGTGTTTGTATAACTTTAATAGGTTAAATTATATCCAGTCTATAATCCTAAATAGAATACATTTGATATAATTACACCATTCTACCATTAGGTGGTGCCATATTGCCATTTAAAATATCACATTTCTACATTGACCTTGACTAATATAATATAATATAATATTGGGCTGCTGTGGGCATCTGTAAACCTGTCAGGAATAATCCTTTAATGATGGACAGTTGCCTTTTCAACGTTTAAACAGTTCCTTGGTTTTTGAAGGATATATTGTCGGCTTAAGACTCCAATGAGATAAGCTAAGT
This sequence comes from Leuciscus leuciscus, assembly GCF_965113295.1. Lineage (NCBI taxonomy): Eukaryota > Metazoa > Chordata > Actinopteri > Cypriniformes > Leuciscidae > Leuciscus > Leuciscus leuciscus. Next base: position 12,174,563 of record NC_138728.1, on the reverse strand, counting down.
GCTTGGTGAGGAATGGGAAACGTGGACTATTATAGGTCAGATTTGGGCATTAATTGGCTATTCTCTGTGTCCTAAGTAGGCCCGGAGCGGGACATTTTCCGCCCCTCTAACCCACTTAGAAGTGCATCAGCGGCCCATGGGACAGTGAGAGCAATGCAGGCCTCAAAATAGACACGGAGAGTTACATTTGGTTTTCAGGTTATGTTCTCCCTGATTGAAATACGCTGCTGCAGACATAGAACGGCCCGGCTCAACCTCGCCATCTCCATCCGTTTACCCAGTTAAAGTGACACCTTGTTTTTCTCATTTAAAAGTGCATTTACTGCACATCTTTTTGCGCATTTTATGTTCCATGTTGATTGGGACACTTTCCCCATGTCATCTCAATTGAACATTTAATTGTATTATTAATATTACCATGTAATGCATAGGGTCAATAATACTAATGAAATGTAATATGATTATTTTAAGTATTTTGCTATCCTATCCACAATTATATAGCCTGCTGCATTTGATTTATTTTTAGCATATTTTTTTCCCCTGCTGACAGCAACCTTGTCAGAACAGACCTGTGACCTATTTTTGTGTAGCAATTCTCAACCCATCAGTTCAGCACCACTATGTCTGTCTGAGAATAAAATGAGCCGTCCAGCGTTGTCGAAAATGTGGGTTGCCGAGTTCATTTCGCATTATTGCTATTCTCAGGAAACCATTCATTATAGGCTATTAAGATGTTCGGAGCTCAAAACGGCCACTCTCACTAAACACACAAACACACACATGTCCCGTTTGCTGCCTATCTTGATTGACTAGCCTCAAACTCTCATAGTGCACATTTATTTTCGGAAAGCCTTATTTTCTCCTGAGGAAGCAGAGAGTCAAGTTGAAATAGCACATGTAACTACGTTCTTCAAACAGAATTATTACAAATGTGACCCTTGACCTGCTTAATGAAAAGGAGAAATGGAAAGAGGAAGAAAGAAAGGATGATAAATTTCCTCCTAAATAAAGTTGTTGCTTCGTCTGTGGGTTGGATGTGCAGGGGTTAATGGAGACTGTGTGTGATGGATGCTGCATGTGTAAAAAAAATAAAAACATGTATCATGTTTGAGCAGCATCATTTCATTTGGATCTAGGCTGGTTGGCTAGTGTTGGTTTGATGCTGTTTTTCCATGTTGGACCATCCACTGTTGTTTTTGACAAGAAAAAAAAAAACAAGAAAAAAAAAAAAACCCTAAAATCAGAGGGAAATGATAGCTGAATAACACTGATGTAGAAGCACCTAACCCTGGTTGTAAGCCTAAACTTGACAAACTGTAAACTTATCCCTCAAAACTGATTGATTGTAATGTTGTTCCAGGATCAACAAAGATGTTGATCCAGGAATATGTTGTACTTGGTCAAATCACGTTCACCGAGCCAGTCAGGGACACCTACACGTGAATGTTTGAGCATAAGTTGTAAAAACAACGTAGAGCCTGAATCGCTATAACAAAATAACAAAAAAGGAGGGGAAAAAAAAGGGCATAACACAGGATCTATGCATCCATAGCTAATCATAGACAGACCGGGAGCAGGCTATGGAAAATAAGAGCAGGTCAGATATATCTGATTCTGTGCTGTTGTGTCTGTCTGGGTCTCCACAAACTCATAACTCTGGAATCTGGTCTGTTTCCTGTGCCTAATGAGGCCGCTGTAAATCTCCCATGGGCCTCTGTGATTGTGTACAAAATGAGGATCGGACAGAAGATATAAACCTGCTGTAACAGGCACTAATGTAGAATTAATGGGTTCAGGTGCTATAAATACCATTAAATGCTCTGCTAATAATGTCCTTATTCTAAACCTGATGTTCATGCCAGTGACCATTTATTTAAAAAAGTCGTTGTGAAATAAGAAGTGATCCCATTGACAGCAGGCTATTGGATAATGTTAACCAGTTGCCCAAGGGTCGGCAACCTTACGGCACGTGGAGGGATAATCGCATGGTTTTAACACAGGTTCAAATCTCACACTTAATAAAACAGGCTGTGTGATTATGAGGAAGGATTACCCCAAAATGTACGTCCGTATGCAAGTTTGAGGGACTTTATTGAAATGAAGTGCATACACTTCATTAGCGATTGTCACGTGACGTGTCAGTGATTATCCCTGGTGTGCCGATGTTGGCATGTGTGTTGTTTTAGTAAACCTGCATTAACGTCTTGCTCCATTCTAATATTGAAAAGCCACCTTTTGCGATTCATTGCATTTCCTAAAATTCTTCTGTTTTAATCGGAAATATGTCATTACAGAAGCGAAATTGTTATGGGTATTAGCTGACTTTAAAGTATCTATCATTTCTTATGAATCTGCTTTTAGGTTACAGTAATGTTATTTGCAATGACAGTATAAAGTGGAGGCGATGGATTTATAAAAAAATTTTAGCGAAAGAATTTTCTGTTTTTATTGCTGATTTGAAACATATTATTGAAATATACTCTTGACAAACATAGATATTTCTCAATAGATCTTCACCTAGAAAATAGCAGCCTGAGGGTGCTGCCAAGACGACTGCAGAGTGAATTGGTTTGCCTTTAAGGGACTTTGGTATGTGTGATAATCTGGCTTCCAGTTAAACAAATGAGGAAAAATGCAAACACTAACTGTAAGTGATGATGATAGAGTTTGGATCCAGACTTTGGCTGAAGGGCAAATGAGTGTGCATGGTCTCTCTCTCAGTGTGTGTGTGTGTGTGTGTGTGTGTGTTTGTGTGTGTGTGTGTGTGTGTGTGTGTGTGTGTGTGTGTGTGTGTGTGTGTGTGTGTGTGTGTGTGTGTGTGTGTGTGTGTGTGTGTGTGTGTGTGTGTGTGTGTGTGTGTGTGTGTGTGTGTGTGTGTGTGTGTGTGTGTGTGTGTGTGTGTGTGTGTGTGTGTGTGTGTGTGTGTGTGTGTGTGTGTGTGTGTGTGTGTGTGTGTGTGTGTGTGTGTGTGTGTGTGTGTGTGTGTGTGTGTGTGTGTGTGTGTTAAAACAAAAACAGATTTTTTTTTTTTCTTGTTGTAATAAACTCTTAAAAAAAACTTTATTTTTCATCAGTTTTTCAGAAAACATCTTAATATCAAGTCATTTTGCTTCTCAAGTAAATGAGCCTTGATTTAAAAAGGTTTAGATATCTGTACTGGAAAACAAGTATGAAAATCTTCCTGTTTTACTTTTTGCAGTGTGGTATGTCCCCATTAAGATAACTAAGCTTGTGTGCGTGTATATGAAAGAGTCAGACTGTGTGTGAGCAGTTTTCAACACCAGGCTAATGTGAGGTGTCGAGGGCTTTCCCCACGCGTGTCACAGGTCAATGGAGATTACAGCAGAAGATCTGGCCTCCCACATTCAGTGAGATTGTGAGTGTGTATGTGTGTGTAGGGTTGAGTATGCAGTGATGAGTGAATTTCCTATTAGTGATGCTCGTAAAAGTGAATGTGCTGTGTGAGTATGTTGGAGGTTATGCATACATATAGGGGTCATGACTTGTTGGAACCTGCTATAATTTTTGTCTTTCTCCTGTTTTTCTTCTTAGTCTCCCCTTTACTGCAAGAAGCTACCAAACTCAGTAATTCAGTCAGAAATGGTTTCATGTGAATATCAGGGCAGGGGTTGCAGGGTCACAGAGGTCAGGCTCTTCTGTCATGAACTTTACAGAATCTGTCCCAGATGAGCAACTAACATTTGGCTCCTACGTGTTTCATTTCATGAGCCAATGGCTCTCTGCCAATTCACAGCCAATAACGAGTCCAGAGGATTAAATCAGCTGCACAAATGAACGATTAGCCTATTAGTATTTGATTCATTGAACCGAAAAGTTTGAGGCTTTGTGTGAGATTATAGTTGTTAAAGAAACTAACTGTTTCTCCACCTTGTAATATTGTGTAATCTACATAAACTGTAAGCCTCTAAGGATTAGGTATTGTTTCTGTATCTTACTCAGGCTATCAAGCTCTTACATCACAGTGTTGCATTCTGGGTTGCAGAGAGTGTGAGATGCACACAAGTGGAGTGTATCTGTGAAGTCATGAAATGGAATGAATGAAGCTAAATCTAATGAAAAAGTGAAAATCAGAAAGATACTTATCATGTTACATCATTTATCTGTCTCCTCCTGAGTTAAGATATTATCATAACACACATTCCTCCCAGATCCCAGTTAATGCAAACCAGAAACCAGGTCTATCTGCAGGCCACTGTCTTAAGTGATTCTCAGGCTTTTAAAGCAAATCTGAAGGCAGTCTCTTATGTAACTCTGTGTTAACTGATTGGCATCTCAATTAAGTCCCCCTCAGTAATTCAAGAGTTTAAGACTGTTTAGTAATAATTGAGTTTGACCCTTACAGGCTCCGTTTGGCACCCAAAATCCTCTGCCAGCTGGCACAACTGCATCTTTACAGAAAGAAGCCAGAATGAGGGCACTTATGTAACCAGAGAGACTGGAACAGGGCAGCTATTAGGATGATAACAGCTCTGATGGGCCAGGTAATAATCTCTTTGACAGTATTATTACAAGCCATCAGTTCCACCCTCAGGTATGCGAGTTAAAAAGAGAGATACAGTCCATGACTGATAAAAAAAATATAAAAAAATCATTTACAATCAATAGAATAGAAAATAGAAAATGCTATTTAAAATGCTACTGTAGCCTATATAAAATTATGTATTTGTTATGTATTATATATTTAGTTACATTTTGACTCTGTATCAGCCGACCAGTTGCTCTTTATCATGAGTGAAAATATTTCCAAACAAAGTCCCAGCAGAATCCTTTGCAAGTGGTGCTTCATCAGTCCCTGCATATGAATATGCCTAAATCCCTAATTATATGCCTAATTATTATTGTAGGTAAAAAAAACAAAAAACAAACGTGTAGTATGTCCAAATTCATAGTATTCATAAAACCGTACACAGATGACCTACTTCTGGCGGTATTCTAAAGTGTGCATCTGATGTATCCTAAATGTACACATTAGTACCCCATGAGGCAACGTGAAAGGAGCTGTGAATAGCAGTGAAGTCACATGACAATGACATCATGGCAGATGAAGTTTGTCTGGATTTCACTTTGCACACATTCATACTATGTAGAACATACTTTTTAATCGTCGCAAAGGTCGTTCTTATTCAAATGTAGTATATACTAGGTTATACAAATTGGTTGAGGGAATGTTTCAATGAATCACTCATAAAGACAGACACTTTATTCGTTCTCAAATGGGGTGAGGTTTTGTCAAATCTTTTGTGTGAGTGATTTTAATGAATCACTCATAAAACAGTCACTTGGTTAATTCCTGAATGAATCAGTGTTTTTGAAAAAAATCTGTTGAATAAATTATGCAAATACTCACTTATTTGCAAAATAATGTGGTTTTGTCAAATCTTTTGTGTGAGTGATTTAATGAATCACTCATAAAACAGTCACTTGGTTAATTCCTGAATGATTCAGTGTTTTTGAAAAAATCAGTTGAATAAATGATGCAAATACTCACTTATATACAAAATAATTTCCCGCAATCTACTGGTGTTACATTGTAAAGATTGGAATACACTACAAGACTTTCAAAATAATTTTAAACACTAGGCATCATACTTTGTAAATGGTTACCGAAAAAACTGGGATATGACAAATTAAATCAATATGCGTTTTAAAATTAGCTCAAAATATCATGTTTGATATCCTACAACTGTAGTGTAGGATAGTGTAAATCGGGGCAAGTCATGTAGTGTATTCAGTCTTAACCTGCAGAAAGAGGAATATAGCAGTCACAAACACAAGCGAGCGGACTCGTACAAAAGTGGAAAAGTCATCGATTTATCAGAGCTTTTGGAATGCCAACTGGACAATCAGATTTGAGAAACTAAACTAACTGCTGCATAGATAGTTTTGCATAACTCATCAATTTCATTTGTAAACAGTCCCAAAATGAAATCTGACCAAAAGTCTGTTTGGTTATGAAGATATCCTTAATTACTTTAAATATTTAAAAAACTTGAAAATGCCTAAAACTCTCTCCTTTCATCATCTGGTGATGCATTTAGTGTTGCCAGGAAAAGGCTGAGCAGAATGTACTTTTAAAAAGGTTTTGATCTCAAAAAGATTTATTGCCACCTTCATTTCCCTTTGGTTATGTAAACGTCAAATCTTTACCTTTTCACTCTGTTATTACTGTTGTTACAGGGCCCTATGGCATCACACCTGGTCTATACACTGCCCACTCCCCAGTGATTGACCCACATGTATGCAGCTGGCCTTGTAGAACACCTTGTTTCAGCAGATATTATGTAATACTATTTGGTTTGAACATATGCACCTGTACATATAGCTCTGTGAACATGTCTTAGCTTGCCAGCTCACTTCACACAACATATTCGACTAAAATGACATATTTACAACACAAAGCCTTTTAATGAGAGCTGATTAGGAAAGCAGTTTAGCTAATCTGTAAGACTAATGTCGTTTGATAAAGATCAGCTTAAAATGATCCTTCATGCCATAAACAGATGATCTGAGTTGAGATGGAAACCAGAGCCTAATTTGCACAGTTTGACAGGTTATTTTAGGGGGCTACAAAGTTTTTAGGGAACCTCTTTTTTGGATGCCTATTGTGTTCACAGTTATTTGGCTCATTCGCAAATCAATACACGTAGCAATTTGGTTTATTGGCAGGCTAAATGCTGTAAAGGCCGCTCAACTGCAACTGCAAGATCTGACAGTTTTGGGTCCAAGAAAGAGAGCCTACAAGAGTAACTTATTGCAGTGGTAGCCCTTTAACCATGCAGTTTACCACAATTTTACCCTTAACTTGATTTGCGTCACATGGTGATGTCGTCTGGGTGGGACACTGGCCTCTTGTTCGCTTTGCCCATTCAATTTGACCTTGGAGTGGCAGTATACACATACTTCACTCACACTGCACTAAGATGTGTGTGTGCGCAATCGCTCTGACGTAATACTGTTCATGTGCAAGCTTAGGGTGTGGTTATAGCAGAGGATGAGCTGGCTGGAGATTGTCTCTGAAAGGCCAAACTTAATTTCCTTCCCCCTTACGACAGCACTACAGGATTTCCTTCTCACTTCTGTGGGAAATTGAAAGCGTTGGTGGCTGCCCTTTCACATTGCTCTTACACCTGGTTTCCTGTATCTCTCATCTGTTAAATTAGGTGGGAATCCAGTCCTAGACCTGTGTGAAAGTACATCTACCTAAAGTGGTGTGGATGAACAGGATCTCCAGTTTTTTTCCCCCATCCTCTCATTTTTCAGTCAATGGCCTTATAAAGGTACTTAAGTTCCACTTGTCTAACTAGTTCCATTGTGTTCTTTCAAGGTAAATCTGTATTTAACAAATATTCCATATCAGTCTCAGTGCCGGGTCTGTTTCTTCTCATATAAATAATATAAACTTAAATCAAATTTTAAACTTAAATTCAATCTTATTATTTATTTATTTGGTAAGTAGACTCAAAAAATGTCCTTTCACTGTTGTTAGTTTCACTCAAACCATCCTTGTTCACATTACTTAAAAACTCATGTAACTACATGAACTTAATTTGAGTTGTTTCTACACAAAAATGAGTATTGTCAGCTTTACTTAATAAGTGTTTGTTCAGTCAACTTAACATTGCTGAGTGAAACGCACAAATTAATAAAACAATATTGTGTACCGTAGCTGTGTACGCCGAACTCTCAAAAAATTTAACATTTTATCACAACTTAATTTAATTTGACACTGCTTTATGTAAATCCAACAACATTTGAGTGTAATAAGAGGCATATTATAGAACCCCCTTTCAGTTGCAGTGTAAAACAAAAATGTAATTGTGACTCTTTATCTCACAATGTGACTTTATATATTACAGTGTGACTTTATTTGTTTATCTTAAGTTCAATCTCACAATTACCTTTTTATTTTAGACTTTAACAGTCATTATAGCAAAATAAACCCCTTCTGATGCAACATGATCCTGATTTTGCCATGATTATCCCTTACCTAATCATTTATACGGTAATAACATATTGTTTTCACTTTCACACATTCTTTCTCAAAACATTTGAATGTAATTTAATAAATGTGCCCTATTTGAATCCACAGGGACAAAACTTTCATGGGTGGGCTTTTCCCTGTATACTTGGCAGTGTAAAGACGTGTTTAGTTGGCTCCCTTGTTACAGGGCGTGAAATTGTGATACTTTAGCCAGTATCGTAATGTAAGATGTGATTAAAGAATCATGACAACCCTATTGCGTACTTTATCTTAAGATGAAGAAATCCTGCAAAAAAAAAACTTTTGTGTCAGCTGTGTGTGAGTGAGCTTGTGTGTCTGTGTGTGGCCCCTGAGTTGTAAAATGTTTTGCATTCCATGGATTAAATGGATTAAACTATGGTGTTAGTCAATGGAGACCTCCATCACACTTTCTCACTCATTCTTGCACTCTCAGATCAAGTCTCATTCATAACCACTGGGCTCCAAAGAAGGGAGAGACTCTGATCTAGAGAGCATTTGATTGGACAAGAATCTGTGTAGTGCAGGATGAGTCATCAACATTTTTGCTACATTTTGCAAAAGAAAGGACATTTGAATATGATTTCAGTCTGCTAAGTGAATTTAGGAGTATGCTGGCATAAACTCAAAAGATGCAATCTCATTTGTGAAATTGGAAAAAATGTCCATAGTTTATTGTCAACAGTGTAGTGATGTATAAAGCACAGTTAAAACCGAAGTCGCTTTTAAACCAAGCAACTTTCTTTCTTTTTTTTTTAACTTCTGATTCACAACCTGAATCTGTGTAACCAACTTGAACCTATTGCAAAAAAAATCGACCCCCACATGAAATTCCCGATTGCGTGGAATGCAATTTAAATGACTGGATTTTGCCCACAGAAATCCACAGATCAACGGTAAATGTGACCAGTGACCACATGGACTAAAAGTCACAGAACTTACTTAACTTTGAACAGCTTTTAACATATATGGCATCTTTAAAATGGTACCTATGTTGTGTGATGCTGAAAAAAAAGCTCTGTAACAGTCAAACACATCTGCCTACATAGAAAAACTTTTTTTTTAAAGGACAAATTGTATAAATGGCCCATAGTCTTCTTTGTTAATATAACCGAGATTAGCTTAATGCAATAAAATGTCCATGATTAGAAGCTGTAACCAAGTGTTTGTCTCAGTCTCCCTGCACAAATTATATTAACCAGTCACGTGCTAACATTCCTAGCATCACCGTATTACATTCACACAAACCTCTGCTTACCCTCTATCAATGTCAAATACAAATGGGACAAAATAATAAGTAATGGATTAAAGTGGAAAAGCCATGTTCTGGGTTTGCTCCGGTGGACAGGATTCTGAGTCCGGTAGTTTTGCTTCTCTGTCTGTGGCCCGCAGGCTCGCTGTTGCTTATTTGGCTTCCTGGGAGGTCTGGGAGGTCTGCCTTCACTGCCTTGTGTTCTAGATGGTCACGGATGGATGGAGGCTTTACTCACTGCAGATTTAGGTTCATGAGGCTAATGTGAGCTAATGGAAGGAAGCAAGAAGAAAGTTTTATTTTAAGAGTGTGTGTGTGATACGCAGATATGCAGAGGAACATTGTTGAAGTCAAAGAGGTTTGTAATACCTTAAAGAAGCTATCCACTAGCATCTCAGTGGCATTTATTGTACACACTTTTATTCACAGTGACTTTGCATTCAAGGTATGCATTAGGCAATTTTATCGGCGCTATCCTCTGCTTCTCATGCAATTCATTTTTAGTACCAATCATCCGAGCCGTTGTCAGTTCAGTTCACCATTGAATCAAGTCCACCTAGGACCCCAAAGTGATTACACTGGCTGAAAGAACTTTTAATGGGTACTTAGTTCAGTGCCTGATTAGATATCCTTTAAATCACATTTTAAGAAAATTGTTTTAGGTTTCACTTTATTTTAATGGTCCCTTTAACACATTCTGTTGACTATAATTAACTTTGCACCTATGTCTACTAACTCTCATTAGAGTGTCAGTCGAGTATTATAGAGTTAGGGTTAGAATAAGTTGACATGTAGTTTCATAGTTACTTATAGTCAGTAGAATGTCTTTTGGAGGACCATCACAATAAAGAATTAGCAGATATTAAGCAGATATTAAGCAGACTGAGTGTACTAATACTCTAAAGAGAGTTAGTTGAAATGTAGTTGCAAAGTTACTTATAGTCAACATAATGTTCAAAAGGGACCATCAAAATAAAGTGTAATATTTTTTTTTTAGTTACTATACATTTTTGAAACCGCTCATCATGCTAGTTCAGCATACCAGTAGCCAGTTAGCCTCCTAGCTAAGCTTATATCTTACACAATGTGTTTTATGTTTTAGATATTTTATGTAATCAGGCATTACAAACGGATAATAACAGGATTCTTAGGTGGACTGGATTGGGTTGTTTAATACCGTAAATGTGATTAATCACCCTGAAGCCACTGGAAAATACGCCACAAGAGTCTCAAGCCATTCATTATAGCGACTATTCTGATTCCATGTACTACTTTGGATAGGATCTGAAAAATGGAAGGTTTCAGGACAGAACTCTAAACCTGCTCAGCATCATTGTCAGGGCACGTTGGCTTGAGTCCTTTGTCCATGTGAAAAGGCCTAAATTTGGTTCCATGGGCCTGATCTTTCCGGCCCAAATAAAGGTGCTAAACCCCGAACAAACAGAGGTATATCTGCGACCCTTCAGGCTAGTGGAGTTCCGTTTTCTCTGGGTGGCCATTGTCAGAGATCGGTTTACACACACGGTCTCTCACGCCTGCAGGGAAGAAAATGTCAGTTGCACCTCATTCTTTGTCTAAGCTTATTCAATAGTTTTCAGTGATTTTTGACAAGCCTTTTTCATAAATGTCAAGAGCATTTTCTTCTCTTAGATTCTGATTAGTTCAATGGTAAGCTGATTAAAACCTCCTACCACCGTTAAAACCATCAGCCGAAATTGTAGTTAGATTTTAATTTGGCTTCACGCTAAATATGAAACTCTATCTGCCTTTCACAATTTCTCTGAGATAAGCTTTAATATATATACTGTATACTTTATATAACTGACTCACGGGACACATCATTGCTTTATTTAAAATCTACCTGAATGAGGCCTGAGATTCCAGAGAACTGAAATTAGATCCATGTTACGTAAAATCTAATTAGCCTTTAGCCTTTATTACTTTCATGCATTTCGAGGTTCCCACATGAACAACTGTTTGCTTCATTCAAGACTTTCCCGGCCTGACCCACTTTATGAGAAGCCGAGCATCTCCCAGCAAACTTCGCTGTCCCCACACACACTCTCTGGACTCAGATGTTAGTTTGACCTCGAGGATGAGCAAAGTGGCTCTGATCTTCTTTGATGTGCCTCTCCTGCAGTGGCTTCTAAACTCACACTGACATCGAAACCTCATTGTCAGAGCTTCTGCACTTTTGAACTGAATGTGTCTTGTGTAATAAGTGGGTCAGGGCTTTAAAGGTATTGTTTTAATGGTTTTGGGAGCTGACAGCTGCTGTGTCCTCCGATGCCAGAGTGTGTGTGCGGCACAGGGATTTTGGTTTTTTCAATTTTTTAATCACTTTGGAAAATGTTCTTAAAGTATGCCTAAGCTGATTCTAATTCAGTTTTTTTCTTCTTTCTAAACTGGCCCATGCACATTTATTTTACCTCTCTGAGAGGCTTTTTATTCGCAAAGTTATTGATTGTTTACTCTCCTTTTCAGTATCAAAATCAGTTTTTTCCTGGTATAGGGGGACAGCAGAATGTCCAGATATCATAGTATTCCCCGACCTCATTTCTTCAAAATTCTGTCATCATTTATTCACACTTGCGTTGCTCCAAACCTGTATGAATTTCTTCTGCTGAACACAAAAGAAGATATTTTGAAGAATATTGGTAACAAAACAGTTGATGGTCCCCGCACTGACTTCCATAGTATTTTTATTTTATTTATTTTTATTATGGAAGTCAATGGGGAAATTCATATAGGTTTGGAAAAATTGAGGGTGAGTAATTGATGACAGAATTTTCAGTTTTGGGTTCCATCCATCCATCCATCCATCCATCCATCCATCCATCCATCCATCCATCCATCCATCCATCCATCCATCCATCCATCCATCCATCCATCCATCCATCCATCCATCCATCCATCCATCCATCCATCCATCCATCCATCCATCCATCCATCCATCCATCCATCCATCCATCCATCCATCCATCCATCCATCCATCCATCCATCCATCCATCCATCCATCCTAACAAAGATACATCATATCAGAACGTTTGCCCATTTAATGTAAAGAGTACAACCAATGCAATGGCACTGAAAACCAAAGTGACACATTTCAGAGGGGGAAAAAATGTGGTATGAAAAAAACATCTGGTATGTGGCTGTATTCAGAACTAATCAAACTCTTGTGAAAAGTCAGCCTGTCTATCTATCTATTTTCATAATAGTGTTATAGTTGATATAACCCATTAAAAGCTTTAGGTGTGCGTTGTACTTTTACCATTGTTAAGGGGCGATGTTAGGCACAACATCATTTTAACAGGAACTTTTCTCAGGCATACTGGTGCATACTAGTAATTTCCAGTTTAGTTTCTCTGTCTGACCGGCCCTGAATTGTGTAACTGATGACTGTTAATGCGTACGCTCCCAGAGCAGGGCTGAGTTATTGTTCTATATCTGACCTCCCGTGCTTTTTAGCGTTTTAGCCTGGTAACAGGCGATTTTTCACTAAGAGCAGTCTGCGATTTAAGCCACCTGAACAAACTGGACCCGTTCAATTAGTGTGTGAGTGCATGTGTGAGCATTTGTGACCGTGAGATGTTTATCTTTGTACGGCTGGTGTACACGGTTGTTGTATTAGTCTCTGTCTGCAAATGTTCTCTGAGGGGTGGATTCTTCCCGACAATGCTCATCATTAACTGCACTTCTCTCTTTTCTGATCGCCACCCATGAAGAGAAACTCACCTCACTGTTCTCCTCAAACAAACACACACACACTCACAAAATCACAGAGAGTTCAGACAGTCTGTCTCTCTGACACACACATCAGTCATAGTCCTACTTGTGCTTGTATGTGTCACAGTTCTCAGCTGCTGGCCTGAACTTTTTGTACATTTTTCAATCATTCATCAAAACACAAAGAATGATTTTCTTTATTTAAATCACAGAAACAATGCAATGTTTTTGATTTATTGTTGTGGTAACCTTCTGTGGCTTCACTTACAATAACGATGAATGAGGACTCTTCTGGGAAGTCTTTTGTTCTCCAACAGTTTAACGTTACTTCAGCATGTTGTTTGACCTCGCAAACTATTAATTATGTTTTTCCTTAATTACTCGTACATAGTGTCTTAACCAGACAAGATGTGAGAAGTTTTGAGTGTTGTTTATCTATTCACAATGAAAGTGTTAAAGTGGTTCAGAATGTATTTGATGTTTAATATGCAAACATCACATTTTATTCAGAAAATGTTAAGATGTAGTGGTACATAATTGCTTGGTACACAAGTGGAACTTATGTGTTGCTTGAGATTCCAGGCACAAAGAAAGAGGATGTCAGCGATGTACTAGTCGCTCATTGCTGCTCCTTAGTGTCTATGGAATCAAACCATCAGCATTTTAATAAGCAGCACATATATTTAATTGCATGGTTACCACCTTTCATTATTTTTGGGTTCATCAAATGTTTTTATTGATGCTTGTTAAGGCAGGCGTCTCTATTGCTTGCTTATACTTAGGGTTAGTGAATTTTTTTTAGCTCGTAACTTGTCTGTAAAGGGGCAATAATAAAATCACTGCGCTCTACCAACTTATGGTGCAAAGATCCTTGAATAAAAAAAAAATGATCTACACTTTTTTACCGTTCAAAAGTTTTGGTCAGTAAGATTTTTAAAATCATTTTTATACTTGTATTCAGCAAAGATGCATTAAATTAATCAAAAGTGACAAAGACATTTAAGGCTGCATTCGAAGGCCTAATGAGTCACAGCGGTGCAAAGAAGGCTGTCCCAATTTTAAGTCTTCTTTGACTGTGACCTACAAAAAATCCTTCTTTCTCTCAGCATACCCCAAAATTCATTGACTGCCGATAACGATTGTATTTTTTTTTTTTTTTTGAGAGAGAGAGACAGAGAGGGAGACAATTCCAAATGACTTTTCTGAATGTAAGTATTGTTGGGTTTCAACTTACTTGTATATCTAACGATACAAATATTTTTTCAAAGTATTTTAAAACTATTCAGATGTTGACACATCTCACCAATATGTGATTTTATAGATAGTTTATACTCTTTTATTATGTGCATAAATGGATAGGTGAACATATTTAGACAGGTAGTGAACCCAGTTTTGTTTTTTTAGACAGTTGAATATAACCTTTTAAAAAAGTCCAGTACAAACGTTACCGCCACTGTCACAGTTGTGAGGCTACAAGAACAATCCTCCATAGGCTAGACAGTCCCATTTAACAACGCTCGGTCTGACCTTCGAAGGATGCAGCCTCTGAATTGGGACAAAGCTAATGACATATTCCTACCAAAACACAACTGCAGAGCAACGACCAGGATACTACCTGGTGAAACTTTATTTCAAAGTAAAGTTATTCATCATTTGGCCTTATCTTGTTTGCTGGCCTGAGACATTGGTATTGCATGGCCGATTGTGGCAGTAACGTGAGCCCTTTCACGCTGTATAGATGAGCGTTTGGAAACCAAGCAGCAGGTGTAGGACCAGTGACACACTTTTCATATGGCTCCAAATGCAGTTTCAGGTTTACCCGTTCAGCCTGAAGACTTCTGCTCTCTGGCTGCCTAGACAGATGCTCTCTTTCACATGGCCATTTACACGCATTATTCTAGCTGTCTCTGTCTCAGTAACACGCGGTCTCACACACACACACACACACACAGATACATGCTATTCATTTCGTTCAGCTGATACCTGAGCAGTTGCGACCTCCAACAGTCACTGAGACCTGCAGTTTGGCTGTCCTGAAATCAACCTCCTACTTCCTCCGTCCTCGTTGCACTCATGGGAATTTTCCCAGTCCGACTCCAGCCAGATGTAAGACGGGGGGTGGGGGTGAAAGCGAGAAACAGACACCACTGCCTCTCACGCACTGGAGATAAAGCTTCACCTGCTTGCCCTGGCTTGTGCCTTTCTCTGGTCTCTAGGTGTGGTGGGTGTGCCACAGAGAGACATACCTGACATTCCAATGGGCCTGTAAAAAAACAATTGAGGCAAAGATGAGATGGGGGTGTTTGGGCTCAGAGCTGTTTAGTGATTCCCGGATGGTTTACTCACTGGGGGTGAGTAGCAGAGGACTCTTAATGGCTTTTAGCACTAAGCTTAACCCTAGGTAAACGGGTTAAACCCCTGGGTTAAGTAACGTTTCACACTACAGAGCAGGGTTAGGCTCATTTTTGTCACACTAAACCATTGCAAAGGTTTACATTGTGAAACAATGCAATGCTAAATTGTTATAGCAAAATGTTTCATAACACCAATCATAAAGGCTGCATTTAAAAAAATACAGTGAAGAATAATATTATTAGAATTTAAAATAACTGTTTTCAATTACTTTTCAATTACAGCAGCCATTAAATAACAGCAAAATAAACAGCATTTATTACATTTGCAACATTATAAAATTAGACCGATATAACAGATATAAAATTATATGTTTCTATATTTTTAAATGTGTTAATGTCAGTTTTACATTAAATAATTTAAAGTTATATAAAATGGATAGAATTTTAAATTATATATAATTATACATGTATAAATAATAATTTATGCATTCGATTTTTACATTTAATATTATTCATTTAGCAGCGAAATGAGGAATACAACAAGCAATTCATCTTAAAGGGATAGTTCACCCAAAAAATAAAAATTGTTACTCACCCTCAAGTTGTTCCAAACCTGTGTGAATTTCTTTCTTCTGCTGAAAAAGAAAATATCTTAAAGTATGTCAGTCACCAAACAGTTGATGGGCCCCATTGACTTCCACCCATATGGAAGTCAATGGGGCCCATCAACTGTTTGGTTAGTGACATTCCCTTTATGGTGTGTGGATCCCTTCATCAACATAAGTTTTATAAAGGTTTTCTTCAGTTGTTTTATTGTTTTCCAGCTGAAAATAGTTTTTTCTGATCGCTTAGAGAAGGTGCGTACTGTATATATCAGCTGTTTTGAAAAATATGACTCAGATTTTACAGTCTAAACTATTTTTCTCATATTTTGCAAAAGCTTCAGCTAAGAAGACATAATTTTTCCCAGCACGTGCAACAAGCCCCATCACGACTGAATCAGGCTGGCCTTTGACGCAAGTCTGACCATGAATTGTGTGTGTGGGAGGGCCAGAAGCTCATAGTTCATTAAACCCAAACACAGACCCAATTAAAGTCCAGCCGGGTTCAGGCTCAGCACGACACGGACACTTTGAATGAAGCCCTTCACTGGCTGAAAATGAGGGAAAACCCTGAATGTGACCTTGAATTCTGCTCTCAGACACGAGATAGAGATCGTATCTGTCCCTCGCGTGAGGCTTTGGGACGATGTTGCTGAAGTTCACTTGAAAATGAAAAGGAAGAGCTGTTTGTACAATCCTGGTTGTTTTGGAAGCCTGTTGGAGTTCAAGTGTGCAACTTTGGCAAAGCTTTTCGTGATTGCAAGTTTGCATGCGTGTGTTTGGATACCTGGAAGTGATTACAGCTATGTAAAATACCGTGTGGTAGTAGTTGCATTTGTTGAGTGTGATGCAACGTTATTGAGGATGGAAAGGGAAGATAGGCCAAAATTCTCACACACGTGAATGCACGGTTGATACTAAAATAGAACAAGTCAAGCAGTTTCTTGCATACTGAGTGAATGGCCTGCGCTTCATGCCAACTATTAAAGGGATAGTTCACCTCAAAATAAAACCTAATTCACAATATCAATAAATGCTATAGTATATAAATAATACTAAAATAGCACTGCCATGAAACAAAGAAAGTTTTGGAATGACGTGGGGGGAGTAAATGATGATTTTAGGTGAACCATCTCTTTAACCTGTACCAAAAAACAGACAAAGTCCGAACTCATGTCTCTCAGAAACCGACCAAAACGTGTCTAACGACCACAAGGGGATTGTATCTATTAATATGAAGGAAATGCATGTGGAACAGGAATTCCATATTCCTTCATATTCATTCTCTCTCTCTCTCTCTCTCTCTCTCTCTCTCTCTCTCTCTCTCTCTCTCTCTCTCTCTCTCTCTCTCTCACACAATCATTCTTTATTACTGAAGACCAGGTGGCAAACTGCTCTAGGTCCAAAAACATTTCAGCTCATTACTAACAAAAACAAACACACCCCTCACTGTACCCTTCTCTTAAAACTTCTGTTTTTATAATCATTTATTTTGTTAGAAATGGGACCTCGTGGGTTCTGCGTTTCATCAAACGTCCCTTGACTATCCTGCATAAACATCAAGCTGCCAATAGAGGGCACCTGTGTATATTTCATCACCTAATTGTGCAAACTTTCCTGAAAAAACTCTGAAGTGCCTCTAAGACTCCTGTGTTTTACTATAATGTTGAATCCAGTGTTTTTATGTTTGATTATGTTTGTGCACTAATAGCCTACTTCACATAGTTTCTTAATGCCGACACATTCCTCTGTAACTTTTCTTGTTTACTGTGAGCTAAACGTAATTTGCAGGCCTCTCTCAACATTGACGGCATTTCTTTTCAGAGAAAACACAGTTTTAGATTTGCTGGTTTCCATTTTCCTCTCAATTAAATGTTATTTCATAAACCTCTCAGCATGACCCAACTACGTCTGTCTTCACAAGACAAATCACATGACATCATTGGGTAAACTGCTCGCTGTCTTGAATGGCATGTGTTGCCTTTCATTGCAATAACCCGTTATTAGCAGTGAAACAATGTAAATGGACTCTTAACTTGTGGAAATACAGCATGATGCTTGTCCAAATGTTAACCCAGACGGATAACTGTAATCCCAAATCTGACTGAATTTTTCAACAGTTTGTCACTGACAGTAGACTTTCCATGCCCCATTAGCCATATGGAGACACTGTAACTTAATTCATACAGTCTTCCTTAAAGGGACAGTAGCCTACACACACAAATGCAAATTCTGTCATCATTTATACACTCTCATGTCCTTCCAAACCTTGTTTGCATATGACATTCTGAAAAATGTTTCTGTGTGGTGGTTGTTATTGTTGTTGTTTTTATGTCCATACAATGAAAGTCAATGGGGGTTCCGTGCTGTTTTGGACCCCATTGACTTTAACTTTGAGTTAAAAACAGCTCAAAATATCTTCTTTTATGTTCATGCAGGTTTGAATGGGAATTTTTGGGTGAACGATTAACTTAATTTCAACATACTAATACATTATTTAAATCAGAAGGTGTAGCTATCTAATGTTATTTAATGGTCCTGAGCTAACAAGGATAAACAACAAACCAACGTTAACAAAAGTTAATAAATACTGTAAGAAATGTATTGCTGATTGTTTGTTAATGCATTAAATTGTTAACTAATGGGACCTTATTACAGTTTAACAAAGTTTAAAACATGGGATTAGGGATTTTTCAAATCCATAACTATAAATTTGATTATTAATAATAGTGTAGTTAGCCTTAGCAAACCCCATTAACAATAAATAATTAACTAAATGGAATTCAAAATGAGTTAATAAATTCTCACACTAAGATTGTCTTTTTTTTATGGCTCATCACGTTTCAACGTACATTCTTTGCTGTTTTCTTTACCAAAACATTCAGTCTTTTTCTTGCCCTGAAACCTCATTCAAGCCGTGCAATAACAAATTATGCAAATGTTCATACTGTTTCCAATATTCTGCCATTCTGAACCTATTATCAATGCAGTGCTGCATTTGTTAAATAATTACCCAATATGCCAAACAAAAAGTATGCTTTGATAGTGAAAAAACTCATGATTTCCCTTTAAACTCCTACAGTATTTTTGCTAACTTGAAATGGTATGCGCCCATTTGGCCAAATTTTATGTGATGTTTGGGCAGAGTTGGCAGGCATTAATGGACTTTGACCTGCCTGTGACTTTGTGTGCAAAACAGCTATTTGGCTTTTCCTTTAATGGACAAGTCAGTGGGCACAGACTGTTGGAAGTGTTAGCATAACAGCCGAATAAAAATAGCACGTGTAGAACAACCACATTCCAATGTTTTGACTTTTGCCCTGTTAGTGGAATTACGGTTATGCAGGCATGATGGTCAGGAGATAAAGTGATAAAGAAATACCGATAAAGAAACCGGATATGAATGTGCAGACATGAAAACATCAGGGATTATTTGTTTTCCATTTCATGCCAGCATAACATAATCAGTCAAGTTCTCATGGTTGCACTCATATCCTTCCTGATTGGTGGAAAATAGAAAAGTTGGATTCTGATTGATGATGTTTGAACCAGTAATCAGTTGCTTAATTCAAATCACCCGATGGCCTTTTACCTTTGATTAACATTGTGGTTCATTAATTGTACTCATAGTTTTTAGTTGTTTTGATACTGTTCGCATACTTTCTAGATTCATAAAAAACTGCACAGGTGTCACTACCTTCATGTACTGTAAGTGTTTCTGACTAATACTAAAGGTAATATTTTTTAAACAAGTTAAATCAAAAACAGAAACATGACTATTTTGTTTCAAAGATGTGAACTGGAAACATAGCTAAATTGCCATACATAATGAGATCATGTGACAACAATGTAGCACACTGCTGTTTGAAACAGTTTAAGTTAGTTATAATGTTAGCAGAATGTGTATGGAATTACACAAAGAGGTTTATTCCTAGGGCAATGTGCCAAAACCTGGATTAAATCTACATTGAAGATCAGAAAACAAGCGCATAATTTCCATATCTTGTATAATTTTGCAAACAGCAATTCTGGGGCTCAGATCTCTTTTCCTGTTTAGCGGCTTTGGATGCACAAAAAAAACAACAACAAAAAAACAAAAAAAACTTATGAGTAATAATTAGTCTCTTTTTACTTGAGTTTTCTAATTTATTTAGTTTTTTAATCTTATTATTTTATTCTACACTGTTTAGATAAAAAAAATCTGCCAGTGCTAAGTACACTGGCATTAAAGATCAATTCTCTTATAAGTATTATATTAGGCTAAATGAATTGTTATATTCCAGAGTTTGAGATTTATTTTCAAAAATGTTTTTGAAAGAAGTCTCTAACACTTTACAATAAGGTTTCTTGTGTTAACATAGTTAACTACATTAGGTTACATGAAATAAATGCACAATACTTCTACATCATTTATTAATCTTAGTTAATGTTAATCTCAACATTTACTAATACATTTTTAAGATCAAAAGTTTTTATTTGTTAACATTAGTAAATGCAATGTGAACTAACACGATGAACATGAACATTTATATTATCTAACATTAACAAAGGTTAATAAATGCTGTAAGAATGCATTGCTCATTGTTAGTTCATATTAGTTAATGCATTAACTAATGTTAACACATGAGACCTCATTGTAATGTTACCAAAGTCTTTTATGCTACACCAAAATTATATTATTGTGAAGTAGTATTACAAAAAAAAGAATCTTTGTAATATACATATTTTTGAATGCATCCTTCCACAATAAAATAATGAATTTCTCTTTAGAAACCACACCACAGTAGACAGCCATTTTAATGGCTAACCTGGCCTGTATCCTAACGTTGCCAGTCATGCAGAAGCAAAGTGTCTTTGATTAGAATCTTTAGAGGCAATTAAGAAGTGAAGAGGCTGTTCAGACTAGCATAGATTCTTTAAGAGTCATGCTCTTCATCCCCTGATGCATCTCGCTGAGTTCAGGCGCTAGGCCGGTAGACTGACCCACTGATCGGTCACAGAGGAATGTCTGGAATGCGTGTTCTTCTGTGATCGCCACGGGGCAATATATTGGCTTGGGAATCTTAAGTCAACTCCCATACATCCTGAGCTATCTTTAAACGTCTTGGAATTTCGCCCCCCCTCTATGTGTCCTCGGACGTGTTTGCAATTCTGAGGCTTTTGCTCCTGGTAGGGTTCAGTATCCATATGTGGACCCTGTGCACTATATGATTGTTTGCATCTTTGATGTCAAGCACCAAGAATGTCGGCCTGCTGTTGTCTTTGGCCGATATGGATCTGAAATATCCATTAGGCATGGCATGGATCGGAACACACCAATGAAATGTTTGCGAATCCAAAGACCGCTGAAGAAAACAAAAAAGGGAAAAGAAGGGTGTAGTATGAAAGAGTTTGGGCAGGGGCATAGCGTTTTTCCTTTCATGGTTACTTGTTTTGGCAGTATTAGTCTTCCTCCGTGCTATGAGAGAATGAAAGCTGTGCTGGTGACCAGACCAAACTATTTTTGACTTTCTATTACATTCTTTCTTACATTGCTCAGAGTCGGTATGCACCTTCATTAGGAGTGTAGACATGAATGAATGTCCGTTCTTGCATACCACTGTTCTATTCTATTATGAATCTCTTGTTAAACAGGAGGAGATTGTTATCATCTAATGCCGTTGAGTGAAAATAATCGGTCTTAAATTCAATCCAAGTTCCTCATGTTAGAGGTTAGGGAGAAAAGAGGTCTAGTTCAGTGAGTCTAACATAGGGAAAAATCACTTTTAGTGTGTTTTTGTTCAAAATCTAGATGAACTACTAACCCTCTATTAGGCTACAGAGATTTGGATTAGATTTAGCCTAGGAAACTTATGAAATGCATGTGCGCAAGTTTGTGGCAGGGTCCCCAATCTGTAATTTGAGGTGGTTCTAATTTGATGCTCAATATATTCCTCACAGCTCAGAGATCAATTAGACTTATGGCATGTTAGCACAATAACTTTTGCCGATTATCATTCCCATACACAGTGCAAGCTCATTTCACTGCAGGCTGTATATGTCTGTGCAGATTTGGCCTGTTTATTTCAGGTCTACTTGGTCTTCTTTAGCCAGTGTGGTGTTTTACTCAGCAATCTGTCATCTGTTTAATTTGAGATGTCTTCATCAAATGGAATGTACTGTATGTGGAGTATTTCACCAATTAGATCCAAAAAAAGGCTTTGATTCAGTCTTGAGCAATTTCTAAAAGAACATAGTTGCTTAAATACAAATCCCATCCTGCACAATCATGTTTAAATTAAAACTCTCAAGAAATTAATGGGGGTAAAAAAAATTCTGTGATTGATTTATTGATTTATTTCATGAAATAGCCACTTTATATGAGGTATGTACACTGTAAAAAATGTGGCTGCGATTAGTTATAACAACTTAAAATTTGTTGAGAAAACTTAAATATCCAACTTAACTAAAGTTAACTAAACTTAATATTTTAAGTCAAGCATGAACACATACTTTTTAAAGTTGAAACAATGTTGGATTTTAAGTTGTGATAAATAATCGCAGCAATTTTTTTACAGTGTATCACACACAATTTGTAATTTATTTAAACAGAGAATTTATGCAATTAGACTTTTTAAAATTATAGGGATGCACCAATATTAAAGTTAAGCAAATTGATCATTATTTTCATGTTATGGCTGGTAACCATTAAACATTTTTTTATGAAATTTATACTATTTTACTATTATACTATTAACAAATAAAAAATAAAATACTAAACTTTAAAAGTTAGATGTCTCAGGATTATAATGTATGGTTTGAAAAATGCATATAGATTTTGAAGTTTACGTTAGGTTGATGGTTACATTAAACAATTTATTAAATTATTAGTGTAAAATTAAAGTTAAATTACACATTCAAGATGTTAGATAATGGAAAAGTAATATAAATCTACAAATGTAAATCTCATTTACAAATGAGCATGCACAATTTAATATGCACTATATATAATATATATATATATATATATATATATATATATATATAATATCTACAGTATCTATCTATCTATCTATCTATCTATCTATCTATCTATATCTATATCTATATATATATATATATATATATATATATATATTAATGAATGTATATGACAAAGGATGAAACATAAGAATATACTCTCTCAGACTGAATGTGTGGGCATGTTGCCATCATCCATCTATTTTACATATTTAAGATCAGGTGAACTTTCACAAGCTTTTCTTTCCTTTCACCACTGAAAGAATCTACAGAATGCTAACGGTCTTCCAGGAGGAATAAAGAATGAGAAGAACTTGAGGAAAAATATTTGGAGGGCTTTGATATTGGTGTGAAAGCGTGGAATGAGAGGGGATTATGGGATAGGAGAAAGGATGGAAGCTCTTGATCGTTCATCTCACCTAAGAGGACGCGGCTCATGACGTTTCAGATAAACGGCTGGGTGTTGGTAAATGTCAGGTGTCTGGGCTGATCTGAGAACAGTTTCACCACATTTGTCTTTCTCATGGTTCAGGTTTGTATTAGAATAGTAAGCTGATCCTAATTCAGCAATAATGGACATCTATCTTTGATCTTGTTGCAGTGATTCAAGGCAGCTCCTTGAGAACAAAAGGGGGTTGTTTTCAATCAAGACCAGATGGGTTGAGCACTCTCTGGAATGAGAGAAAAAGCTTTTTTTCCCTTCAGGAAAGAGAGAGCTATCCCGTTACGTCCTATTTGGATTTAGACGTTCTGTTTGGTTGGACCACACACAAACCTAAACATCAACACATTTTCACAAAAAGGCAAGAAAAGTGCAAGGAGTGAATCTCTGCTGTTCTTGGCCTTTGTTTTGTATGATTCTGTGCTGTCAGTAGCCGTGGTTTCCATGCGGTCAGGATTCAAAATGAGGCTTTGACATCAGCTGTCCGACTGGAAGCGCTCTCACCTTTTTTGTCTGTTCATTCTCCCTTTCCCCCACCATCCCTTTCCTTTTTTTTTTTCTCTCTGTGTCTTTGTAGTGGTTGCTGCTCAAAAGGCCAGACATTCCTAAGAGACAAGTAGCCTAGACTTCCAGAGCAGCTCATGCATTAATGCAAACTGTGGGCAAACGCTGAGCTAAAATTAGTTGAGATTTATGGGATGTGTGTTTGTATGTAGAGGAGGTGCCGACACAGAAGATCTTTCACAGATTCTTGCACAAACCCGCAAACATAAACACACACACACACCTACTTAGTCACAGACGGGAGGCATTAGGTCGTAAATGATGAGTTTCACACCACGCAACAGGGCGAGTGTCCACTAAAACAATCACACATACACACCAACTGTTCCCTGACTGTTGTTGATTATTTTTCCAGCCATATGAAGAGACAGGTTTCTTTTTTCTTTTTTTTAAAGCCTGGCCCATGCAAACACATTCTTGTGCTTGCTTTTCCACACTAAATCCATCTTAACCTTTTTGGGTTGTTTAGTGAGTGAGTGACTTTTCCAGTTTAAACTTTTACAGCAGTTCCATCAAACAATGCATATTTTCTTATGTCTTATACTGTATATAGTGATATTTATACTCCAGTGTTTTCCCATGTTCTTGGTCTTTCGTGGCTGTATGTTTTGGTGTGCTCTTTCTGTTCCCTGGTTCTCTTACGAGAGGTCTCTCGTACTGCGTAAGTATCTTACGCTAGGGGAAAATCCCTTTTCCGCGAGATATTGAAGTCAAAAAATTATCCTTAATTTTGTATTATTGTAAAACGCGTTGCGGCAGCATACAGACATAGGCAAGACGGCTCGTGTGCCTATTGGCTGTTCTGCGGCAACTGCAGCAGCCTATCGAGCGAGACCTAGCGTGACGTCAGACCCAATGAGGGTGCTTCGCGCCCACTGCGTCACGTCCCGCCGAAACGGGCGTGGCTTAGGCCTATAAATACAGCTCGCAGGCAGCTGATATCTGATTTTTCATCTCTTCAGCGAAGCACACGCATCGCTGGATCCGGAGAGAAGCCGCGCCGTCTGAGGAAGCACTTGCAGTGGGACGAATCGTCACTGAAGTCGCTGGCCGCGCCGCCTTCAATCGCCTTCCTGCTGCGCTATCCGGCGCCTATATCCTTTACACTCTCTGTTGTGTGTGTGTTCGCCGCCGCGACACACACTGTCTAAAAGAGCTTGTGTCTTTTTAAAGATGCCTTCCTGCGGCTCGTGCAGAGCCACACTCAGCGACGGGGACCGCCACGTTATCTGCGTTTCCTGCCTGGGTGAGGATCATGCAGCCCTCGCGCTCGCTGACGGCGGCTGCCATCACTGCGAGCTACTGCCTATGGCGACTCTGAGGACTCGCCTGGCATATTTCACCGAGACTGCACCTCCGCCCGCAGTTGTGCCGCGCCGTAAAAAGCGCCGTGCTCAGCGGGTCCCGGAACCTTCCCCCACCTGTCAAAGCTCGCCGGTTCGCCCGCCAGCTTCACCGGCTTCGTCAGTGTCTCTTCCTGACGGACAGCGGCCGCCGTCTGCCGCCGCTTCCGTCGATGACGCTGATGAAAAAGCCGCATTGGGGGAGGATGATTCCTGCTCTCTCCTGGCATCGGGCAGTGGGGATTGGGCGAGCTCTGTGGATCTCGCGCCCTCTGTCCGCGCATCGTCAGGCAAAAGAGCTAGCATCGAGTCAGAGCTGATGCGCATACTCGCACAGGCCGCGGCGAGCCTCGGCCTCGAGTGGTCTACGCCTGAACAGCCTGCTCACAACCGGCTGGATGGATATTTTCTTCCCGGGGAGCGCGCTTCGCCTGCGTCCAGACCAGCGCCCTTTCTTCCTGAGTTACACGAAGAAGTCGCTAAGTCTTGGAACGCCCCCTTCTCAGCTAGAATGCGCTCTTCTGTTTCGCTAGCATTCTCCGCTGTTGACGATGCTAAAAACAGAGGTTACCATTCGCTGCCGCCGGTCGAAGAAGCGATAGCAGCCCACCTTTGCCCGCCCTCCGCTGGACGGCGCGCTAAGCTGGCTCTGCCTTCAAAAGCTTGCCGCATGACGTCAACCCTGCTCGGTCGCGCTTTCTCCGCCGCTGGGCAGGCTGCGTCAGCACTGCATACTATGGCCACACTGCAAATTTTCCAGGCCGATCTCCTCCGAAAGCTGGACGAGAATGGACCAGATGCAATTTGCGTGCCAGACTTGAGAAGTGCTACGGACCTCGCTCTCCGCGCTACTAAGTCTGCTGCACAGGCCATAGGACGGAGCATGGCCTCTCTCACTGTGACTGAGAGACACCTATGGCTAACGCTCTCTGAGATGTCTGAGTCTGAGCGCGCCGTGTTCCTCGACGCTCCGCTTTCTCCCGCCGCCCCGTGTGGGCCGCGGCCCAGGATTGCGGTAAAGCCCGAGGCCCCGAAGTCGTCCTAGCACGCCTAGGGAAACGACGGTGTCCAGATTGGTTTGTGTCAATAGATCTGAAAGACGCGTATTTTCAAATACAGATAGCGTCACGTCACAGGTGATATTTGAGATTCGCCTTCGAGGGCCAGGCATATCAGTACACAGTCCTACCGTTCGGCTTGTCCCTAGCACCCCGTACATTTACGATGTGCATGGACGCAGCGCTCGCACCCCTCAGGCTACAGGGCATGCGAGTATTGAACTACTTGGACGATTGGCTGATTCTAGCTCAATCTCACTCGATGCTCATAGAGCACAGGACCATTTTACTCGATCACCTCGAGAATCTGGGTCTCAGAGTCAATTGGGCGAAGAGTTCTCTGTCCCCCAGACAGATAATATCTTTTCTGGGCACAGAACTGAACTCGCTGTCTATGATAGCGCGACTGTCACCACAGCGCGTGCTAGACATTCAGCGCGCAGCAAGCTCTTTCCGCTGCGGCGCATCTGTCCCGCTCAAGAAATTTCAGAGGATGCTAGGTCTCATGGCCTCAGCATCATCAGTTCTTCAGCTGGGCTTGCTTCGCATGCGCCCGCTACAGTTCTGGCTGAAAGCGCGAGTGCCGCGCCGAGCGTGGGCTTCCGGTCTGCTTCGTCTCAAGGTCAATCAGAAATGCATCGCAGCTCTGAAACCTTGGAAAGCAAAAGACTGGTACCAATCAGGTGTAAGCCTGGGGACTTCCTCGAGTATGAAGGTGGTGTCTACGGACGCATCCACCTCAGGATGGGGAGCGCTGCTCGAGGGCAGACCGTTCTTCGGCCAATGGTCAGAACGGGAGAAGCTTCTGCACATAAACTGCCTCGAAATGCTGGCAGTAGACAACGCGCTGACGCGTTTTTGTCCCCAAATACGAGGACACCACGTCCTGGTCCGTTCGGACAACATGTCAGTGGTGTCCTACATAAATTGCCAGGGCGGCCTCAGGTCCCGAAACCTGCACAGGCTGACAGAACACCTCCTGGTGTGGGCTCAGCGCAACCTGCTCTCGCTGAGAGCAGCGGATGTGCCAGGGCTCCTAAACGTAGGACCGGACAGACTGTCCAGGAACAATGTTCCCGACAGGCGAGTGGTCTCTACACCCACAGACAGTCCAGCTGCTGTGGAAGAAATTCGGCAGAGCGGAAGTAGACCTGTTCGCGTCTCAAGAAAACGCTCACTGTCTGGAATTTTTCTCCAAGAGCAGGGACGCGCTGGCTCATGTATGGCCCCGCCACCCGCTCTATGCCTTTCCTCCTGTCTCTCTCCTGCCTCAGGTGATAGAGCGGATCAGGGAAGAAGGATGCTCAGTGCTACTCGTAGCGCCGTTCTGGAAAAACCAACCCTGGTTCCCAGTTCTGATGCAGCTAGCGAGCACTGCCCCATGGCCAGTGCCAGTGAGGAGGGACCTCCTCTCTCAGACCAAGGGCTCGATTTGGCATCCGCGCCCAGAGCTGTGGTCCCTTCATGTTTGGGCCATCAACGGGTACCCGCTGACCTCCCAAGCGTGTTAAACACGATCACGCAGGCTAGAGCTCCGTCTACGCGACGTCTCTATTCCTCAAAATGGTCAGTGTTCTCCAGCTGGTGCACAGCTCGTGGCGTGTCGCCCCCAGACTGTGGGGTGACGGAGGTTCTCTCCTGCCTACAAGAGCTGTTGGACAAGGGCAGGTCCCCTTCCACGCTCAAAGTTTATGTGGCGGCCATAGCAGCGTTCTCAAAAATAACGCTTGGTCAGTCAATAGGAAGGAACGATTTAGCCATCCGCTTCCTTAGAGGAGCTAAGAGACTGAATCCTCCCAGACCTCCCTCAGTCCCTGTATGGGACCTTTCTGTGGTACTGGAGGCCATGAAAGGTGACCCATTCGAGCCTTTACAGACGATTGATCTTAAACACCTGTCTTTCAAGACAGTGTTTCTTCTGGCTCTTGCTTCGGTGAAGCGCATAGGGCACTTACCTCTAGGTTATAAAACCTTATAAATGTAGACGGGGAGGCCCAGCCTGCCGCCATACATATATCTTGCAAGGCAATCCCACTTGACCAGGCCCACGACGAAGCCATGCTTCTCGTGGAGTGCGCTCTGACACCCAACGGGCACTGCATACCCTTGGAAGTGTACGCCAGCGCAATGGCGTCAACTATCCATCTGGATAGGCTCTGTTTCGACGCGGCTAGTCCCTTGGAACGTATGCTGAACGAAACGAAGAGCTGCTCCATCTGTCTGAAAAGGTTCCCGCCTTACAGGCCAGGCTGTTGTCGGTCTAAATATACCAGTACTGTCTGTTCTGATGTTATCGGTTCAGAACACTGTGTCTGCTGAGCACTGCTCGATGAGCACTGCCCGCTGATCGACCGCAAAATGCTTATGGGCAAATAAATAAGACCCACAATTTTCCATCAGCTCAGGCCATACTCCGGCCTGTCTGTATGATGTAATTTGCGTCTAAGGGACGCTGCTATATGTGGAAGAGCGCGGCTCCGCCCAGGACTCCCTGTGAGTTCCCCTGGTGATTATGCACTATATGAACCCCGGGCTTTCGCCCTTGGGTCTTTGGTGTCAGATCCCAGCACGCAAGGCGTTTTATATTGGGTCCCCTAGCGTAAGATACTTACGCAGTACGAGAGACCTCTCGTAAGAGAACGTACTCGGTTACTAACGTAACCTCGGTTCTCTCTAGAAGAGGGAACGAGTACTGCGTATCTTGCCGTGCATGCACACGCTCTGGTTAGCTTCGGCGATGAAAAACCAGATATCAGCTGCCTGCGAGCTGTATTTATAGGCCTAAGCCACGCCAGTTTCGGCGGGACGTGACGCAGTGGGCGCGAAGCACCCTCATTGGGTCTGACGTCACGCTAGGCCTCGCTCGATAGGCTGCTGCAGTTGCCGCAGAACAGCCAATAGGCACACGAGCCGTCTTGCCTATGTCTGTATGCTGCCGCAACGCGTTTTACAATAATACAAAATTAAGGATAATTTTTTGGCTACAATATCTCGCGGAAAAGGGATTTTCCCCTAGCGTAAGATACTTATGCAGTACTCGTTCCCTCTTCTAGAGAGAACCGAGGTTACGTTAGTAACCGAGTATGTTTCCTTAAAATATTAAGCAGCGCAACCAAAATTCAGCTTTGCCATCACTGGAATAAATTACATTTTAAAATATATTAAAATAGAAAACCTTAAATTGCAATAATATTTCACAATATTGCTGTTTTTTCTTTATTTTTGATTTAAAAAAATGCATCCGTGAGCATAAACGATTTATTTAAAAAACATCTTACCCCAAAAATTTTTAACGCCAATATATTATAAAAAAAAATGTCTGTGTTACTGGATTATATTTAGAATAATGTCTATTGTAGTGCATAGTAAATGTTGGCATTAGTTATTCATGTAAAAATTATTTTTGAATGTATGTACGTGAGGGATTTAGCTGTTTTGGAAAATGTCACGAGAGAAGTTAAATGCATTACTTTGAGAAATGTGTGCTTGTGTTGCACTATGATCATGCGGGCTGAGGAACAAACAACAATAAACGTATGTGACCTGACACAACAAGGTCAGCACACAAGTCTCAACAAGTACAGTGTATGTATATATATATATATATATATATATATATATATATATATATATATATATATATATATACACACACACACATACATACTTTTTATTTTATTTTTATGACACTGATCCTGAAACAGCTGGTTGGTTGGGTGAGAGGCTCTAAACTTTTATGAGTACTGTGTGTTCTACATTTAATGGAGTGAGTGGAGATGCACACACACACACGGTATTTAGATCGAGACATTTATTAAAAGAAGTGACTGTTTTGCACTGAGCACAAACAGCACAGTACGGCTTAACACACCACCTAACTGTGCGCATAACAAACCAGACAGACAATCTTCTTTTTCGGATGCCTATTTAACATCTTTAAAAAACAATGTTACAAATTATTTTAACTGAGAACAACTTTAACATTTTTAGGACAATCTTATGTCAATGAAGGCACAAATCAAGACAATCTTAAGTCAAAGTTGAAAAAAAAAAGGTACAGAATAACAAATAGCCATGACAATGTACAGTATTACAAGACGCATTAAATAACACAATTTAAATATGTAGTATATCCAGTCAAGTTTTCTAAATGGCCTATAACAGATATCCTATAGGATAAAATTTTTTTTCCAGTTAATTTTATATATGTAAATGGTTACACTATACTTCATATAAAACTGCCACATTGATGCTTAGATTGAAAGAAGTGCCTTGTATATCTTAACACAGATTTGAATATTAAGCACATACTTATAGTTTAAAGCTGTTGTTCATACTTAACCTACAGTAAAAATGCCTCATGAAACCAATATTTTGAAATTAAGCCTGTGTGAGCAAGTGTAGATATTAAACTACCGATAACAATCAAAAACAGACAGAAAATACAGGGAAAATGTCATGGTATATCTTCAGTTTATCTTGGCATGCCATTGAATGTTGAACAAAAAAACACATGCACAATATACTACTTCCTGAAGATTTTACAGTTCGAAAAGTGACCTTTTGATTCCCATGTTTTAAAAGAAACCTTTTCATTCTTAATCTTTGTTTTCATAATCTACAGCCTTCATAATATGTCTTTTAACACTTCACCTCATGAACAGTTTGACATCTCTTTTCCTGTCTTAAATGGCATGTGTTGTTGAAATGCAGGTCATTTCTGGACCACAACTACACCATAGGTCAAAACTTGTCCTTCCACACTTTCATGCTTCAGGGAGCTCATATAATTACCCATGTGCACTAGCATTGTATGTGTGTGCGTGTGTGCACGCTTGTAACAGAGAAAGAGAATGTATGGTATCATAACACTGATACAACCTTTGCCCTTTGCCCTTTCATGTGCTTTGTGTTCCACTAGTTGCTCTCTAACTGATCTCAGAGATATGTCAACATATATCTCTGAGATATGTCTCTGTCACAACAAGTTAAAATTGAGCTCTGGGATCATGATTTCCACTCAGTGTGTTTTCGGTACCCTCTATAACTTCTCTTAAAAAAAAAGTAAGTACCATGGTAAAGTTATGGCATCAAATTATAATATCATGGTACTTTGATATGGCCTAGTAATGAAATGATCATTATACTCAAATGTATTTTTTGGTATTTTTTGGTTTGGTATTTTTTGGTTCTTGTTTGTAGTATTTTAGGGCTGCCAAAATGAAATGGTGTTTTATATATATATATATATACTACCAGAGTTTTTCAAGAATACCATGGTAGTACCATGGTCAATGTTAAAAAAAAACATGGTAGTACCGTTACCTTTTGGTACTTTTTGTAAATGTTGTCAAAACAGTAGTTCAAAACAGTTGCACTTCATTTTACAGTATGTGTACTTAGTGTAAGTACTAATATAAGGTAACTACATGGGTTAAGGGTAGGTTCAGGGTTAGTACCTCATTATTACCCAGTTATTGTAATTACTATAAGTATGTACATGGGAAACAGGACTGTAAAATAAAGTGCTACTATTATTTCTGTATATTAAACTTAAATCCTTTCAAATTCTTAGTCTTAGCTTCTCAAGTCTTAGCATTACTAATGGACTGTTGTGCATTTGAAAATCGCTGGTATTATAATGAGAATTTATTATACAGATTTTCAAATGGCCTTTATCTAACACTTTTCATAATTCATAACCTCTATCGATGAAAACACTCTCCCAAGGACTATGAAATGGCCTTGGCATTTTCAAATGGCCAAAACATGAATGACATATAAATAACTTAAATAACACGGTCCCAGCTCTCATGTACATTACATGCTGCAGAACAGCCGCTTTAAAGTGCTTCCGTTGTTCCCCCTCAACTGTCGAGTTTAAAACGAGAATATCATGAGAAATGCTCATCAACACGAGTTGGTGAATGGAGATTTGAAATGTCCCGCTTCTCGACCTGTAAACGTTTAAATAGTAGCACTGTCAAGAGAAGGACAAGCTGGGAATCATTCACTCTTCCAGTCTCTCCGTATATTCAGCCTTTTTGTCCAAGTCTAGCTCAGCTGGCTGCTGATGTCCAGGGCTTTCTGGTACACCTGGGTAACATCATCCAGGTCGGCCAGCAAGGAGAAGCTGCCGTTGTCTCCAGGGGAGCCGGGAGGGCTGCGGGCACCCTTTCCGCTGGGAAGGGGCGCGACGGTCTGAAGGCCCCTGTATCCAGCCATCTGCAGCAAGTCTTCGGCAGACAGTGAGCCCCGGATGTTGGGTTTGGGAGAGGCGGGAGGCCAGTCCAAGCCCATGCTGGAGAGACCTGTCTCCTCGTACACAATGCTAGAGGGTCTGCTTTGGCTCCGTGAGAGGGTCGAGTCAGCCGGGACCTCCCCATGGACTCCCACAGCACTGTGTGTGGAATATTTCCCATTACGCTTCAGTATTCCTTTCCTCCCGACAGACCGTTTGGTGGGTGAGCTGTTAGGAGGCTGCACAGTAGCGCCCCCTAACAGTTCGGAGGACTCGCTGCGCTCTGGTGAGGAGTAATAGCCGGACTCGCGCTGCTGATTGTTTTTCAGAATGCCTTTCTTAGGTAACATGGACACCATTTTGGCTGGTGAGCCACCCAGAGTGTCCTCTCGCTCCGGACTCGAACCGGACTCAACGTCTAGGTAGCAAATGGACCGCCTGAGCTCTAGTTCACACAGACTCTGAGATCGTTGGTCTCCACTGGTCGCCCGAGTTTTCAGAATGCTCTTTGGTCTTTTGAGGCCCGGCTTCTCCTCCGCTACACCCCAAATTCCAATATCGTTCTCCTTCATGGACTTTCTCAAACGCCGGGATGGAGTCAAGGCTGTATTAGTGACAGTAGTGTTACCAGGCTCTGGGCGCTGGGGTTTTCCAGGACGGACCTCGGTGCGGTTCTGCCAGTCAATGAAGCGGGCAAGCATGGGGGAGCTGTTTTCCCTTTGTGTTTGGCAGTCGCACACACTGGTCTTCCAGCCCCAGTTCACCCACCAGTGATTTGCAATGTCCTCAATTGTAGCCCTGCGCTCCGGATTAACCATCAACATCCAGCGGATCAAACCACGAGCATCTGAATGAGACGGAGAGATTTGAACTCGGTCAGGAAACTTTGGGTTCAGTAGGGAGATTTGGGTTCAGACAAATTTGAAATGTCTGTAGAGAAGACACATACCTGATGACTGTGGCGGTTCCCTGTACTCTCCATTGCTGATCTGGCGAATGAGTCTTTGGTGGTCTCCTCCGTCGAAGGGCATTGTTCCGTAAACAAGAGTGTAGAGTAATACGCCCAGCGCCCAACTGTCAACCTGTCAAAACAACACCACATTGGTAAATTGGTCCACTGGGAGATACAGTTTTGGAAAATGGTTTATGGAACATTTTTGAATTAAATTTGCATCTACATAACGAAATTCCAGTGTTATTTCTTACAGTTTTTTTGTTTTGTTTGTTTTTGTCTATAGACTAAATATATTTTTCATCATGTCATATTGATTTAATTTGACTATGAATATAAAAATAATATTTTAGTTTATGAGTTGTGCAAAGTGACACAAAACAAACTATTATATAATAATGATAATAATAATGTAACTTCTCTTTCTAGTCATATTTTTGTCAAATTATTAAATGATCATCATGACACTTACATTTTTATTATATATTTAATGGCTTCACAGTCTGGTTGACCTTTTGTATTAGTTGAACACATGCCAGTGAAGACTCGTCGTCATTTAGCAATAGATTAAAAGGTTCTGGAATTTTATTTTCCTGTCTGGGCCATAAAGTTAACTCCACCTATATTTATGAACATTTAATCAAGCTGTCATTGTACACCTAAAATGTATGAGAACAATAGGTAATCTCACATATATCTTTGCAGTAACTGCCATCATAATTCCTGCTCGTTATTTAATCATTTCTCTTGCCTGACCTCGTCTGATCCCTTCTGCACCTCTGCTGATTAGCCAGGGGTGCAAGCCAGGAATGAGGAGGTATCGAGGGAAACAATGGCTGATTGCAGTGCAGGAAGCATCCACTCCCCTAACTCCAGACCTATCTGACCCTGAGTAGATGTGAGGAGCTCTGTGATTGTTGGCCCTGATCCACTGATCTCTGACCAGCGAGAAGAATGCTGCCTTTCCCATGGTCTGGAGTTATGTAAGGATGATTGAGGGACCAGGGGGATCACTGTATGATTGATTGTCCAGAGGCTTTTAGAGTTGTGCATGTGTCATCATCATACAATAAAACCGGAAAAAGTATGGGAATTTTGATATATTCCTGTGTTCCAGACAGGCTTAGTGTTTGGCTATTAAATATTAGGAATTGTGAAAAGGGGTGTAAAATGCTTAATATCCTGAAAATAGCTTTGAGATTAGTTGTCATTCTTTTTGGCAGTCTTTGTTTCTCACTGGATTATAGAGGATGTTTGGTACGCTGACTGACTTGGCGTGGGGAATGATTCCTGTGTGGGGAGTGCCTAAGTTTGGAGTGTGTTGGGATTTGGAATGAGGGGTAGGGGTGGTTTCAAACACTTTCTCTTTCTCTTTGTTATCTGTGTTTTGTTCTCTCTTATCTTTTCAGACAGGAAGTATGTGATTGTGTTTCCTAGTTTACATTTTTTAAAGGTGAAAAATGAAGACCTCTTAAATGGCACTACAGAGTTGCATAACCGGAGAATTTTTGTTCATAATGTACCTCTGGACCTTTATATGGTCTTCCGTTCACAATCTCAGGGGAGGCATACAGCGGGCTGCCGCAGAACGTTTGAAGAAGCTTGTCCTTGTGGTAGAGGTTGGACAGACCAAAATCTGCAATCTGGAAGGCAAGACAGAATCAGAACAGGCCAATATTGTGAGTAATAAATCACTGGAAGAAAATTATAACATACCTTAATGTTTCCGTTGTCGTCTAGGAGAATGTTTTCCAGCTTGAGATCTCGGTGTACAACTCCGCTCTGTAAGACATCATCAAAATAATTGATTTTCGATCAACGTTCTGTCATATTTGATGACCTACAACAGCTTAATGGACCTAATTTTTTACAAGGGAAGGAAAAAAGGGACATTTCCCTTTATCCGGTATCATAACCCGAATGTCAAATAGCCTGATAAAGATCACCTCCCCCATTTTTGTGACGACCTCCTGGCTCTCCCTGATCAGAAGGGCTGAGCTGGAATCCCCCAGCTGAGTTGATGACATCATCAGCCCAGCTGTAAAGGAACAAAGGCCAAACCCACTCTAAATTCCCCCAGGACGCTTCCCTTTCCAGCTGACACGGCCCTGGGTACCGGCTAACCCTTTGTGCTGATCTAGAAACAGCATTTTCTGCTTTAATCCTACCTTTAAACTCTGTAAAACTAGAACAATATGCACTAAAATGTGAAATAAAAGAGAAAACAATGAAGAAATATGGGCTGGATCAGTGTGAAAGGTCAATTTGAATGATCAGTCTTGGAAAGTGGGAAAATATGAGATGAGGAGGGGCTTGGCACCAGGACCAGAAGAGCACAGCTGCTCTCTGGCTCCACAACCTTTCATATTGAGACATTCTTGGAAGTTGAGTTTATCCCTCGCATATCATGACCTCCTTCAGTAAATCATTTTATTTACTCTATAGAGAGCTCATGTGTGAATCATGTCGATTGCATGTGAACATTGCACAGATGTCAGTTGTTTAGTTTGAGAGGCTTCATTTAAGGTATGAGACGCTGTGGTATAGGAAGTGTAATTGTGGCATTGCATGTTGTACTTAGCGGTTAAAGGCATGACATGCAGTAGAGCCTATTTACAATATCCTTACTGGAAAAAAAACACACTTAAAACCAGCTTAAGCTAGTACTGCTGCTCTTAGCTAGTTAAATCTGGCCTCCCAGCCTGCCTGGTCTCTTTAGCTATTGTGGCCCAGCTGACGTTTAGCTGGGCAACCAGCCTGACCAGCTGAATAGTACAACATTCCCTTTAAAACTAGCCAAAAAAAGACTAGCTTGAACAGGTTGGAAGACAAACTAAGACTGTTGGCTGTTTGTTTTTTGTTTGTTTCTGTCTTTTTTGTTTGTTTTATTTTGTTTTATTTAGCAAGGAAAGCATGGCGTCAAACTTTATTGCTTTTGTAAAAAATATTTTACATTAATTAAAGTGTTAAGGACAAATTTTGGATAATTTCATTTTGTGATCAAGTTCATTCAATATAATCCTACAACTAGAATTTTGCATCTAATTAGCATCCAGGGCCAAAACTTGCTGTTTTATAATTTCAGGCTATAATTTCAGACACAATACAGAAACACTTCATCAATATCATCATTGAAAAATCATATGTGCACTTTAGTTTGCTCTCTGCTAACATATCTTGCACTGAGATTATTAGAAAGGGTGTAAAAATCGACATTTATTAAAACATTTAAAGGGTTGAAATACATGAGAAGATTAAATGTCTATCATTTACTCACCCTCATGTCATTCCAAAACTGTATCACTATTTAAATTTTCAATTATTTTATTTTATGGAAGAAAGAACGTCATACAGAACAACACGCGGGTCAGGCGTAAATGTACGGTTTCATTTTTCTCACCACACGGATATGGATGTTTGTGGGCTCTGTCCTCACCTTGTGGCAGTAATGGACAGCAGAGACGATCTGTCTGAAGAAGTGTCTCGTCTCCCTTTCACCGAGCCTTCGGCGCTCACTGATGTATTCGTACAGCTCGCCCTTACTGGCATATTCCATCACGATCACAATCTTATCCTTATTCTCGAAAACTGCGAATAGACATAGAAGCAAACACAACAGCACTTTATTAGATTACCCAACATCAATGCATTATGCATGTTAAAGGGACGGCGCATGGAAATGAAAATAGCATATTTCCATTAAGTCCGACTCACTAACTAAAGCTCTCTGTCACTGGCATTGACTGTTTGGCTCGAGCTTTCGTTGGGCCGCTGCCAGTACTGTATGTAGGAGTCAAAATCGCCAGCGAGTCTGGCTTTAGTCAGGGTCATGGCGATTAGGAGCTGTCTTTGCAAGCGAGACCACAACTGTTAACAGGTGTTAAGTGCAGACAGGAAGTGAGATTTGGTGTGCGTGAGCTGGGATGGTGGCGTAAACATTCCCGTTCCAAGAAAAGGTACGTGTTTTGCACGACATGGTATTCTTAGTAGCAGCTCTTAGATTAATAGCTATCATTTAAGCCAATCAGAGAAGTGTTTCTCTTGAGAACCTGATGGAAAAAATGGGACCTCAGCGAATCTTTGTTTTTATTTTGCAGGGGAGTGAAGCTGTTCCTCCATTTAAGATCCTCTTCAACCTTCTGCTGATGCAGCGAGAGAATCTCCATAGTGACCCTTCATTGTTTAGTGCCCAGAGGCTGGTCGTCACAGTGATGGTCAGTGGACCGAATAGACGATGAAGAATCCTGCTGATCAGGTGGGTTTCCTTCAGCTCTCTTGGTGCCACTTTCAACAACAAACAACATGTGTATGTGGATACCTTTTGACTGTCTAGGTCAGGACTAACCGAGGTTGTTATAATAACCTCTTCAAAAACAAGTTAAGTTCACGTTCAAGACACCAAACTCAATCCCAGGCCAGCGCTGAGTAATTACCTCTCTCAGCTAATCCGTATTAGACACAGAAGACTGAGCGTGCTCCGTTTTGGCACCGGCTCTCAGACCGATCCAGGGTCAGTAATAATGACCCCTGGCTGAGAGCGTGGCATGAGTCCACAGCCGTGGCGTCTCCCTCTGTCAGCGTGGAGATAAAGCAGCTTTGTCAAGTCTTTGTTTTGAGTATCCCACTCAAGGCATGCTGCGCTTGGGGCCTGATTTGATGGGTTTTTTGATTTATGTTCGGAGAGGCACAGCTACATGCGTGGGACATTTTTAAACATGCTGATTGCTGCAGGACTGTAATGGCCTCAATGCATCCGCTTCATCTCCATTAGAGAGTCTACACCCCCAACAATGTTGTTGCCTGATCAACACCCTAGGGCTTAGCAGGGTGCGGATAAATAAAACATGAGGGTAACAGAGCTAGAGATGATTGGCAGTTGAGAAAAAAGCATGTTTTGCAGCAAAGGGTGTGGAGTTTACACCCGCTGAGAGTCAAAGTGAAGGGATTTTAAGACTTTTGATCCATTCAGACAACTTGGACCCCAAACTGTGCTCTGTTTTCTGAATACATACGAGGTATGTTGCTTTATCTAGACTAGGACTAGCCTAAGACTAAGCCTACCTTCGTATATAGTGATGATGTGTGGATGGCGGAGAGAAGACATGATTTCGATCTCTCTGCGGATGTGCACCATGTCTTGTTCATCTTTAATCTTCTCCTTACGGATGGATTTTATCGCCACCTGAGAACCAACACACATTATTAAAATCAACTATGAATACTATTTGTTGCAAGCTTACAATTAGTTCAAAGTAATATTAATGATTCTTTTGATTGGAGTAAACAGAAAATATTGATAGATTCCTGGTTTAGTAGCTCAGCTTCTCAGTTTGGTTGAGCAGTATTGATGAAGACATGGGTCAATAATTTTGGTGTTGCAGTGACATCCTGGCCCGGGGGTCATAGATCATAGAAACAGAAGAGCCTACTCCCTTTTATGGTTCACAGGAAAAGTGTTTCCTGTCTTATTCAGGCAGTTGACCTACATATTAACTGAACAAACCAGTCTAGTTGTAGTAGTAGTAGTCTTTTTATTTACCCTGCAGAGCAATTGTTTATGAACATGGACATTTTTCACAATGAACAAATGGACTAGGCTGCCTTTATTTGGTCAAAAATACAGTGAAGCCGTTATGGTGTGAAATATTATTATAATTTAAAATGACTTTTATATATATATATATAAATTATTCCTGGAATGGCAAAGCTGAATGTTCA
Organism: Leuciscus leuciscus; assembly: GCF_965113295.1. Taxonomy (NCBI): domain Eukaryota; kingdom Metazoa; phylum Chordata; class Actinopteri; order Cypriniformes; family Leuciscidae; genus Leuciscus; species Leuciscus leuciscus. The sequence goes on along the minus strand of NC_138728.1, from coordinate 12,135,288 downwards.
GTCTTCAATGTCGCACGATCCTTCAGAAATCAATCTAATATGCTGATATGATGCTCAATAAATATTTCTTATTTCTTATCACAAAGGTTGTGCTGCTTAAGATTTTTGTGGACGCTGTAATATATATATTTTTCAGAATTCAACAGAAAGGGCCAAAGAACAGCATGTATTTGAAATAGAAATCTTTTGTAACATTATAAATGTCTTAACTGTCACTTTTGATCAATTTAATTCATCCTTGCTAAATAAAATATGAATTTCTTTCTGGGAAAAAACTACTTTTGAACAGCGGTTCAAGAAAAGATACATTCTGTAAATCATATAAATCATTTTTGATTCCTTGGAAAGCATTGCACGCTCCTGTTTCAGTACTATTTTTCTTTGCAAGTAAAGAGATGTTGAGATTACGGGTCTAGATCTGCTGTGAGCAGCTCTAACCTTGAGCAAAAATGGGTTTCTGTGAAGGTGAATGGCTTTTTCGGGAGAAGGCGCACCACAGGAGTTATTTTTAAATGTCCCATTTAGAAGCTCCCAAACAGGCTCGATCACAGAGATGTGTCTGCGCTCAAAAGCCTGCTTTCAAAGAACCTCTTTTTTGTTATCAACATTTTTTTATTGAATTAGCTGGTAAAGTAATTGTATTTACTCACTATCTAAAGTCTTATCCTATATACATATACTTACTTAGTAAGGCAGAACTCTTCTCAGCATCCTCAAGTACACACACACATATATATATATAATGTTTGTGTGTACTTGAGGATGCTGAGAAGAGTTCTGCCTTACTAAGTCTGAGTGGTCATGAGGAGGGATTAAAGTTGCAGGAAGTTTGCAGCCTGTTCCTCCACTGACTCATAAAACACTCAGAAGGGGAAGTGGTGCTGACAGAGCTGACTTCCTGTCCACCCAGTGTTGTTCACGGCACCGATAAACTGCCACCCCAAGCCTTTTAGGGACAAAATGAAAACGTCTGAGCAGGGTGTGCATGCAATGTATTGTTTTCTTGTCTAATGATATCTGCAATACATGCATTGCATGTTACCTTATCAGTGACTTATGTAACACTCATACTTGGATATGTTCTGTCTGGTTTTAAGTCTGGTGTTTGTCACTAGAATGATGAGTGGTTTAAAGAGACTGTAAGATAGAGCCAGAAATAGTGTGCGTGTGTGTGTACCCGTGATGTAATGTCTTCTCCTCTCAAACTTAAAAACAATTACACTGAAAGCATAAACTCATTAAAATTGCATGGCAGCAGATGGGTGTGCAGGTGATTCTTTGAATGTGCTGAAGAAAGCGCACATGGTTGAGTGGTATTGTTTCCCTGCCTGTGGCTACAGATCATTAAGCCAACCTGTGTTTGATGCCCATGCCAGCTGGCTGTAGTCTGTGCTCTTCTCTAACCCCTGGCTATAACTGAAGCCTTCTCATTGTCTCTCAGACATAGACCAGGCCATTGTCGAAGCCTCACACAACAGCTGTGTTGTTTTACCTGTCCGCCGTTTAAGGGGAAAAGGGAGCACCTTTACTCACCGGAGCACTCGTGCGGAGCAATGCGTCATAGAGAATTGAACACAATGAATGAGCAAAAAAAGAAACCCTGTCGTCACATTTGTTGTTTCTTTCCACCTTCCGCTTCCATCTTTCTACCTCTCCAAACATGCACTGTCAGTTTCCTTTCAACAAAAACACTCATATTTTTAGAATGTGTGTATAAGCATTTAAATCGTCCAGAAATGTTAAATCGTCCATTTAAATCGTGCCATAGCCTAATTTATTTTTTAAGGGTTGTTTTTTTTTCTTTGTGACTGTCGATTCAAAAGGGTTGTGCTGCTTAATATTTTTGTGGACACTATGACACATTTTTTCAGAATTCTTTGAATAGTAAGGTCAAAAAGAACAGCATTTATTTATATATAAATATATATATATATATATTTATTTATTTATTTTTTACATGTCTTTACTGTCATTTTACCTCATCTTTGCTAAAAAGTATACATTTCTTTTGGGGACTATACAACTTTTTAACAGTATTTAATAAAAGATACATACTGTAAATCATATGAATAATTCTTTATTCCTTTAGAAAGCATTGGCATACTTTTCAGTACTATTTTTCTTTGTAAGTTCTAAAGAGAGATGTTTATATAATATTATACTACGCCTATACTATACTAGGCCTATTATATTATATTATATTATATTAAACTTGTATTGAACATGTGCTAGGAATACAATATAAAGAAGCACATGCAAAGGGTAAGAATACTTATTCAGGTTTACTTCAGCCTACAATCATATAAAAACTTCCTTTCGCTACTAGCGTGAGTCATACATTCTTAAGATTCAACAATCAGTCCATTCAGACAATGAGTGTGGACTGCGACTTCAGAATTTGTCAGCTCTGCCAAAAGTGTTTGAGTTTATGCTACTTTATCATCTACCCTGGCCTGCAGTCTACAATGTCTACCTTTCTTTTTTTTTGTCCTGAACACCCATTTAAACAAGTTAACAAAGCAAATCACTGAAGCTCACTCATGTTTTGGCAGAGAAAGCTTTTTTAAATGCAATGCTGGAACATTATTTGCTGCTGCCAGAATCATCAGCACACAAACACTTGAGTTTATCTGCACCCTTCAGATTTAGCATTGGCCATCGACACAGAAAACACAACCCGCTGTGTTGGTCTCCACAGAACCACACCATCTAATGTGTCCGTCTACTCAGGCGGCGTTAATTCTGCGGAAATGCTCCTAAGTGGTTGCTTTATTAGGTTACCATGTCCCGGACGTGACTCTGAGAACATCCTCTGCACAAGCAGCTGTTGACATCAGGCCGCATTTCTCTCGCCCACAGATCTGACCAATAGGTCCATATCTGCCCTACTCAAGATGCAGATCTGTCTCAGGATTAATGTGCTGACCTAGTTCCAAAGCAGAAGTGGTTTATCCTAGTTTTTCCAACTTATCTCGCCCTACAGATGTTATGCATTTCTTAGCGAAGTCCAGAGTGATACGTGAAGGAGCTTAGGTTACTTGCGACATAAACATACCTCTCGTGGTTTGAAACCTTTGACCTGCTCAACTCCTATGACCTAAATGATCTGACCCCGGTTACTGAGGGACGGAAGACAGCACTTGCCCGGTGAAATTGTGCATGTAATGATGGCCATTAGAGGTGAATTAACTTTCACCAACAATTCAAAGGAATGTTTAATTAAGTCAACTGATGAAACCCACACAATTTCTCCCATCAGAAAGAAAAAAATTGACCTTTTTAATATCTCTGTTCTACAACGAGTTTAAACAGTGACCTTTTCTTGTCTCCTGCTTCTCCATGATGGGGGGAAAAAACACCATATTTATCAAGGATCCCAGAAAGACTTCAACATTCAGATTTGCCAAGTCACCTGGTTCATAGAACTTCTGCATTTTATAGTTCCAGTTTATTATTGATTAATGTCTGTTTATCTAAAATAATTTTAATAGAAACATCTGAAACATAGTTGATAGCCATTTGAGAACTGCACTGGGTTTCTTGAGCTATAGAGTATTTTTTTTCAGTCTTTTATATGCATGATTGTCAACTCACCACTCGTCCAGTGTGCCTCTCTATGGCTTTTTTCACTTTTCCATATGTACCTCTCCCGAGGGTCTCGAGCAGCTCGTAGCGGTGCTTCAGGTTGTGTTTGTGGTGATGTTTCTTCACGCTGGACCCTCTCCGTAAACCGAGAGAGGCTGGCATCTCTCCTCCCGGATAGTCCACCGGTAGAAGCTCACTTTCATTCGCTCCGTTACTCCCTAACTGGGACGATTCCGTCTCCATGGTTTCCTCAGCGACGTGTCCAGATGCTTGATAAATCTTAAGATCGCCGCTTAGACGATGTAGAAAGTCGCAAATATCCCGAACTCAGTGTCCAGTCGTTATTTAAGCTGATGAATGGGGTCAGGGATTTTAGGAGCCGTCATTCATTCATAGGTGAAGTGTTCAGAGCTCTCGTGTTGGGATGCGCTCGTCTCGTCTCTGTCAGCTCAAATATGCGCGAGCGGACTCCATGCTTTCCCGTCCATCCCACTACCGGCGCGTGTTTCTCCTCCCCTACTTTTACCCTTTTCTCTAGAGTAAAGACTACAGGAATAAAGAATGCAGTCTGGATGAAACCGGAGGCGGAGTTATGATAGCAGGTCTCTCTCTCTCTCTCTCTCTCTCTCTCTCTCTCTCTCTCTCTCTCTCTCTCTCTCTCTCTCTCTCTCTCTCTTCTAATGGAATAATGGCGTAATGGGGAACACTTAACTGTATTTTGTTAGGTTTGGTCAGTGCTTTCCTTTCATCACTTTCTCTCTCTCTTATTATTCAATTTAATGTGCTTTATTGGCACGACGAAAGCATTTCCAGTCGCATATAGGCTAATGTAGGCTATGCCTGTGTTCTGCAGTAATAATTAAAATATTAATACAAATAATCACAATATAAAAATTAATACAAATATGACAGAAGATGAAGATATGACTAAACTGAGATAATAAGCATAATTTCGGTGTCAGAAACGCTTTATTGGCACTATTATGGCTTTTCTAATAAAGAATCTCTGGTTTGTATTTCCTTGAAATCCACTAGACATGGCATCATATCATGAATGTCTGGTTGTACTTCCCCCGTTGTCCAGTGTTTTTTTTTGTTTGTGTTGTGTTCCTAAACTTTGGTCATGCTCTCAGGACGGTAAGGTGTAGCAAAATATGGCTCAGCAGCGCCCTCTAGCAATAGCACTGTATTTGTGCAGCTGTCATAAAGCCTACTGGGATCATTGGCAAGCACTGCCATCATATGGAGGACATAATATTAGCACCAACATATTCTGTGTTCAGAAATTGTTTCTGAAGTATATGTATTGTGCACAGTGCTGGGTAGTAACTGATTACATGTAATCTGGATTACTTAATCAGATTCCAAAAATGAAGTACTTGCAATTAGATTATATTACATTTTAAAATACTTGACTACAGTTACATTTTTATTCATTATATGATAACATGTTAATCTCACAATGGCTTCCAGGTTTGTGGAATGTCTTCCGGGTTTGTGGAATTGCACACACTGACCTGCCACTATAGTCATGTGCCTATCTATGTAATTGAGACCCACACACCATTTGATCACTGGGTTTACAAAATCCTTTTTTTTACTTTTAAGAAGTGTTTTCGCAACATTTCAACATTGTAAATCTAGTCAGTGACAAACACATTAATTATTGAATTATCACGTAGTGAGTCATTTAATCACGTATTACTGTCTTTGGAAGGCTTTTGTCTTTCAAACACATTCAAATGTGCAAATTCATGTAATTTCATATTTACATGCAATGCTGGGGATTCCCCAACTTTTTTTGTCCGCTGAACCTCTTTGATCTAATATATTTACTTGAAGTGAGATATTAAGTTAATAAGTTATGTCAATAGTAATTCTAAGTCAATAGTTATAATAAATAATAAAATTAGGTTCACGGTTCTCTGATGTCAGTTAATTGTCACATGACATGCAGCTAAACAAATACAATTATTTCATCTTTTTTAAGTAAGTGTTTTATTTTGATTGTTTTTATTTTAAAATAATTTATAAAAATGTTTTAATGATTTAATTAATAGCTTTTCATTAAACTCACAAACCCCCTGCAGTTCCATCACCAACCTCATTCTGGGAAACCCTGTAGTAATGTAATTTTTAATGCACTGATAACAATGGAATATATTTTATTTCTCTTTGTATTTTTATATCAATATGGTACAATATTATCCTATTTCAATGTGATGAACAATTTAGGTAAAAAATTATCAAAAAAGAAGTCAGATTAAATTCCCTTAAATGTGTAATGGATTACGTTACTTACTAGATTTTTTTTTTTTTCATGTAATTTGGAATCAGTAACTGACTACAATACGTAAGTAACTATCTACCCAGTTCTGATTGTCCATTGGATGCTAAACTTATGCGTAGAATATTCAAGTTTGTTTAATTTACATTGAGATATATATTGATGATACTGTATATCTGTACTCTGCCCTATTATTTAAAAACAGTAAGTGAAACAGAAGACATTTAGCAATAAACTAGCTTTCAAACAGTAGTATGATTGTTATCATATGACCTTACAGTATATGTTTGTATCATGACCTCATCCATCTGCAACCAAATAATAGCAAGTAGCACATTGTGCACAGTGTCAGTGACGTAACTGTAGTGTGTGTGTGTGTGTGTGTGGTGCTGATGTGCGTGTGCATTGCGCACAGCTCACCCGTTTCCGGATGACGGGGTGCTCAGGTCTCGCCTGTCTCTGGAACTCGGTGATTCAGGGGTCTGTGGGTCAAAGGGCAAAGCACGGTTTCCTTTTAAGGGTTAGGCCACTTCCTACAATAATGATGCTGATATTGGACTTCATTTTGTATTGATAAAATATTTAACATCCAGCTTTATTTTGAAAACATAATTAGAACAATTGGTTAATAAAAAAAAAGATCTACTTTGTTACCCTCCTAAAACTGTCGATTGCAAAATTGTGAGATCCAATGTTAAGCTGCTTTCCTATTGTAAACATAGTTGACATTGTTGGGTTTATATCTTGCTTCACTAATTCCACTGTGCTGTAATGTGTCTTTACACACTGTTGAAATGTTTGTGGTCAGAAAGATTATTTTTGTTTGTTTGTTTTGGATCAAATGATTACTTTTATTCAGCAAGGATGCATTCAATTGATCAAAAGTAACAGTATGGACATTTATAATGTTACAAAAGATTTCTATTTCAAATAAATGCTGTTTCTATTCATCAAAAAATCATTTTTATCATGGCTTCCAAAATATGAAAAATAAACATATAAATACATTTGTAAATAAATAAATAAAAGTAAATAAAAAAGAAAACTGTTTTCAACATTAGGAATGCAGTAATTCAGTTAAAATTCAGCTTTGAAACCACAGGAATAAATTACATTTTAAAACAATGTTATTTTACATTTTTAAATTGTAACTATATATTTTACAATATTAGTGTTTTTTTTATGTAGTTTGTGTGTGTGTGTGTGTGTGTGTGTGTGTGTGTGTGTGTGTGTGTGTGTGTATCACTAGTTAATATGCAACTGAAGACTTCAGCTTTACAGAAATAAAGGAGGGAACAAAATGATATCATGTAAAATACAGTGATGAAACCCTGGAGGCAAACCACTAATCTTGGCTGATGGAAATGAAATATAAAGTAGATTCAAGAGTGTCGTAATGTACAGTACATGTCATGCCACTGGCACAATAGAGTCACAGTACATTAAGCAACATTGATTATTCATTTCCTGAACACCACAAGGTTTGACAATGCAGATATGAATAATGTCATATGAGCGAATTACCCCAAAGTCTTCTAACGATCAAATCAGGACCTTTCTGTATGCCCTATGTGGGGACCATACCCCAATAAATTATTTTCCAATTATAGCCTCATTGCTGTTGGCTATCTGACTGTCAGTCCCAGAATGCTCAGCTCTTAGGTTGATTCTGGTGGGTAACATAAGATGAGCATCAGCCATCTCACCTGATTTTAGGAGCTGTCCATCAAAATATAGCCCAGAATGCCAGAGGACAATGATCCACTAGAGTAAAGCATTACCCTACCAAGAAGAAAAAGAAAAAAAAAGCTCTAAACTATCAAGCAGGCTATATACAATTCAGACCTGGAGGGTCTTTTTCAGACCTGATATTTATCTTTAATGCACTTACTGTTTATTATACTGAGCAAAATTGTTGAAATGCGGATTTATTTTTACCTCAGCCCCCTAGTGACAAACCAAAGGTTGACAATTCTCGGAAGATCTGTGGCATACGTGTGCTACTGTTTGCACGGAATACACAGATGACTTGTGACCTTTGTTAGAATGTGAAACAGTAATGAATGAAGGACGTAATATCATTTTCCAACTCTTATTAAATTTGTAAGATATCTGTATAATGTTTAGATCTAAGCACATCGACTACCTTAAAACTTACAAAATGGACTAAAAGAAAGTATTTTTTCTTGTGGTCTTTAATGTGTCTTTACAAATAATGCAGTTTTCCTAGATGAAACTGTTGTGCTGTTTCAAAGCTTGTTCCTCCTTGAACATGACAGCGCACCTGATTCTGAGACATGTTCTGGTAAAATGGTAAAGTTCAGGCGGAAGCACTGGCCCTCAGGCTGAGACTGAACTCTTTCTAATTGGAGGTCTTTCTGTCCTACTGTATGAAGAGTAACTTGTCATTATATGCAGAGAGCAAGCCAGAGACACACACAACTTCCATCCAGATTAGTCTAGGCCAGATTTAATTTAATTAAATATGTATTCACCCCAAAGCATGTAGTTTTGTCTTACCCTAATGAATCATGAGTGAAATGTTTGCTCAACACACTCTTTATGCTTATATTGTCACACGTGTGCGCGTGCGTGTGTGCGTGCGTGCGTGTGCGTGTGCGTGCGTGCGTGTGCGTGTGCGTGCGTGCGTGCGTGCGTGTGTGTGTGTGTGTGTGTGTGTGTGTGCGTGCGTGTGTGTGCTGGTGTGTGTGTCTGTTCAGTGTTGTATTGTGGGACATGTGCTTGGAACACCATTTAAAGATTAATTCATATTCTTTAATAAATACAGTAAACATTGCGTCTCTGCTGAAGAATCTAAAGTTTTATTTGAATTTTGTGTTGTCAGTTCATTCAGCGAAAACTGATTGATAAATTTTGAAAGCAAAAAAGAAAGATTAAAATGAGTGTAACTGATCTGGAAATAGAAATAGAAAGCATAGAAAAGTATTTTAAAGAATAAATTGACTTTAGAGATCATTTCCAGTTAGAGGCGAAACTGAATTTCCCCCTCTCTTGCTGCATACTATTTATGTTATGATAATTATAGCAGTGAACTGGTTTGGAGTACTAGCAAAGCAATTAGGATCAAATCAACTCTTAATTGATGGTACAGAGTCAAACATGCTTGATAAGTGGGGACCAGCATGTGTAGTCCATTAGTGCAGGTAAAAGGCCCATGTTTTTTTCCTAACAGTCATGCTCAGGTACGATTCTGCACTTAAGGATCTTTAGATAGTTCTGGATTTTGTTAGAATCGCGACGAAAGCAGTACAGGAGCTCGTAGTCACTCATGGCCTCTCCGCTGTCAGATATAGGAAGCATGGCTTCTGGTGCCGACAGACCTGTCACAGAGTTTCCAAGCATTCCCAGTACCCTCATCTGACAGAGGAGGAGAGAGAAACAATGAATGAATCACAGTGCTGCAGGCATTTTCCACAAATCAGAAAAGTTCATAAACTCTGTCAACCACATGGGAGGTCAAGCTGAATTTTCATTTATTTATTTATTTTTTGAATTCTATTTTATTTATTTTAGGATATGATATGATATATATTTTTTTATTATTATTATTATTTTCCATTTTTGCAACCCTTTTCCAAATTTTGAGGGATGTTTGATTTAATGTGTCTTTTTACATAAATATAAAAACATTTAATAGTATATATTATATAGGCCAAATGTTGGTTTAGTTATTGATTAAACTATGCATTTCCCATGAAATAAAGAAACTGTTTAAATGTATATGTTATTATTTTTTCTTGCAATAACTTGAATAAGGTTAAATGGTTAAGCTTGTTTTGTTAAAATGAAGAAAATTTAATTATTCCAAATTCTCCATGTCACAATATTTAGGAATGTATTTTATTTTTATTTATTTTTTATTTATTTTTTTGCAATTAGAAAAAAAATGTGTTAGATAAATTTAATCATTTCAAACTATTTTACTATCATGGATGAGATGTTAATTATAATACTAAAATTATTTATGTTTTAACAGATTGTGTCAAAATGATTACATTGATTTATCATTTTAATTGACATCTCAGGTGTGACAAGCCTAAATGACATTTTTAAGTGTGGATATATATATATATATATATATATATATATATATATATATATATATATATATATATATATATATGTATATGTATATGTATATGTATATGTATATATGAAGAGTTCAGATGCAAAAGCCTCTAAATGCCATCTGAAATTTTCTTATAGAATGATCATTTTTATCAAGCTCGTATATTTAAATTCAATAATTTCACTTAAATGGCAATGAAGATTACCTATTAATTGTCATTTAAGTGAAATTACTGAACTTAAATACACAAGCTTGATAAAAATGATCATTCTATAAGAAAATTTCAGATGGCACTTAGAGGCTTTTGCATCTGAACTCTTCATATATATATATATATATATATATATATATATATATATATATATATATATGTGTGTGTATATATATAATTATTATATAATTATTATTATTATTTTTATTTATTTTTACAAGTTTTCACAACAGAAATCATCTCTAATGCATATAGTAGGACATCAAAGTGCAAAACACACTCACAATCACACAGATGCCACACACCTATCTTTTCTGCTTATTTCTAATATATGACGCAGACACACTCTGGCCTTTGTCATATACTCCTCTCCTGAACCTTCTTAACCATGCACTTCCGTTTCTTATTTCCTACTTTGATGTGACTTACCTTTTCGGTGACTTTCTCCACCCCTTTCCTCAGCTCGTGGGCCATGTCACCCATCTCCAGGGCTTTGTTACTGCTGAAGTTGTTGAAGTCCTGCTGGTGAGCCATGCTCTGGTGCAGCTGGAACAGGGGGTCCCTCCAGGCCAACAGCAATTTAAGAATCACCTCGGTTAACTCTTCACGCTGAGACACAAAATGTAAACCGTTTAAAGATTTACAGGTATGCATTAAGTTATTTCTCATTTCTACAGCTGAAACTGCAGAAAATCAGCTAATGAGGCTTAAGAGTTTGAGGAGATGGTTGCTGGGTTACTTAATTTAGCAGATGTGGCTTTAAGTACATTAATTGATGGGACAGTCCTCTTGGGACGGACTGCGGTTAAGTGCTTTGCTCAAGGGCACAGAGGTGATAAGATAGCAGTGGGATCAGAGAACTCAATGGCAGCAGAATCACAGATGCTCGATGTGATAAATGCACTTTAGAGCTGAACTTGCAATCTGAATGTTTTTTTTTTTAGGAAGGGTTTGTTAGGATGTTATACTCACAGCTAGTTTCTGTGCATTTTCTTTGCCATTAGGAGTCAGTATGTTGGAGGTGTGACATTTGCGATATATCTTTCCGATATGATTTTTGCTGGGCAGGAAATACTGTTCCTTTATACAAAAAAAACAAACAAAAAAACAAACAAAAAAACATAGATTAGATTAGAGATTAAGCATTAGAATAACTTTATTCATCATATTAGACAACTTTTAAATTGCATACAAATAATATAGCTTTTATATTTAGATCATTTACATTTCATTTAAAAGCTATTATGCATTTTCTTATTATGTACAATAAAATATCTGACATCTAAATATCTTATGCCCTTTTAAAATCTTACAATTTCTATTATTATTTAAATTAATACTTTATATTATTAGCAAAGAAAAGTTCCTTTTGCTGTTAAGCTGTTAATACATATTATCATTCACTTTAAATATTTTAAAAAGTCTGTTTTTATTTTAATTCATACTTGATTTTATCAAAAAGAGAGTTTTATCTTTATTAATAAGAAAAAATATTTCAGTCAGATTGTAATTTGTATTTTTTGTGTGTGCTTGTGTCATGATTTGACTTTTAACAACATTTGAAATTTTTCCCGCTTTAAAATAACATTATTTACTTTAGTTTCTGGTAATAATCATCCATATTTGCAATCCATATACCATAGATTTTAAAATATGATCATGATTATTTGATACATTTGATCAGAAATATTCATTAAGCTAATGCACTTGCATTACAAAATGTAGAAATCAAACTTTACTTTAGCATCTGCAAGACATTTTACAACCTCCTTGTTACAATGACAGTTGCATTAGAACAATTAGAGGTAGAAGAAAAGACAGATGCGACTCACAAACTCTGAGTGCAGATCGTTGGAGAGGCTGTGCATTCTGGCAGAGTGCTGAATTACCCTGTCGAAGAGATCTGCCAGGGACGGGACGTGGCATCCTGATGGCCCATGTGCGCAGATGGGTGTAGAGCCGACCCGGCCATGAGGATCCAGGCACAGAAGTGCCACAAGTAGCACAGCCACTGCCGGCAGAGACAAAGCCACAGGGAGAAAGAGAAATAGAGACAGAGAGCAGAGAAGCAGAGGGTTAGAGAAAATACAAGTTCCACCGAGAAATACATCCACAATATTTCACAGATGAAAAATATTTGATTTCTAACTGTGGGCTTCAAAAGCTAGCCAGTCTCCTTGAATCAGAGTCTCTGTCACTTCATGGAAATACCTTGCTTCAGGCTCCTAGACATTCTGAGAGGAGAGGAGAGGTTGTGGAACAGCAAGGGGTCGGGCTGCTATTTAAAGTGTCCAGAGTTTAGGTGCTGAGGGACGAATCTGCCCATTAAAGAGAAGGAAGGAACGAAGGGGGCGGGCATGAAAAGTATGCGTGCGTGATGATGGCATGATTGTCATAGTCCATTGTGTCCGTTCCTTCAATCAGATGGTGACTAATGCCTCTTCCCCCCCCCAATCCCTGCAGGCTGCCCGCTTTGATTTTGCGTTCTTACCTCTTTAACCCTCTCTGTTTCCTGTCATCTGCCCCATCAGAGTAACCTGGGTGATTGGCGCTCTTGCCTTCTGACATCCTACATGACCCAAAACGCCAGTGAGTCGTGCACTTTAAATAGTCATTGTAGAGAATAAATAGTTTACAGAGCTTGGACTGAGTTGACTTTAGAGTTTTTAATTAATTCAGCCTTGTCAGTGTTCAGTGAAGCATTTGAATAATTCCAAAGACTGGAAAATGTCATGGATTACAATAAATAGATATAAGAAATAAAAATAAGTAATGTTTGTTCTATGTCTTGCATTTTACAATTAAAAGAAGTGGTTCCAAAAAAATATTAATGTAATATAATATAATATAATATAATATAATATAATATAATATAATATAATATAATATAATATAAAATGATATGATATATGATATGATATGATATGATATGACATGATATAATAGATAGAATAGAATAGAATAGAAAAGAATAGAATAGAATAGAATTAATATAATAATTCTATTCTATATAATATAATAATTCTAGAACTATATAATAATTCTAATATAATAATATAATATTTATATTCATGCACATTATATATTATATTCCATTCCATTACATTCCATTGTATTATCAGTTCAATTCAATTAGTTTTAGTTCCATTCCATTCCATTCTAATTAATGTGGGAGAATACAACAAAAAATCAATGTATCTATAAAATGGGTAAAACTTTCACAAACTATTATTATTATTATTATTTGTCTTTTCAGTGTTTTGAGGTGCTGTAAAATGGACTGTGTATGCTGATTGGAAGGAAAAATACTTTGTGTGTTTTTGAGTCAGAGCGAACACTTAAGGTGAACACAGACAGAGAACACTGTTTCTGCTTATTAAGGCCCAGTGCACTCAGCATGAACACAGTGATCCGACCAAACCCAACAACCTTTGGAATGTGGTGACTGATGTGGCAAGTATGATCAAGCTTTTTCCCTTTATCATTGTGTGCTGCATGTGCTCGGTATGAGACACTTGACCTCAGACATTTGTGTTAATGTGGTTGGATGTTCGCTGTGACTACGATCATAAGCCACCCAACCCTCAAGGCACGATGTGTACGGCTATGACGGGTCGATGTAAAACTGAATGTAACTATGACGTTAGCCAGCTGGAAATGGGTCAAACAAGACACTATAGTTAGATGCAAAATCTTACAAACTGTCATAAAACAGTGAGTGTTCCTCTCAAATGTTCAGGGATGAAAATAGCTTGTGGACAAAATGTCATCTTATATGATGATGTGAATGAAACAAGCTGACAAGTGATAAAGATGAGATGACTGGATAAAACTCTACAACTAAAAATAGTTTCTTTTGTTGCTGAAGTATTACCATTCAAAAGTTTGAGTTGGTAAGATTTTTAAATGTTTTTGAACGAAGTGTCTTATGCTAACGAAGGCTGCATTTATTTGATTGAAAATTAAGTAAAAATAGTAATATTGTGAAATGTTATTACAACTTAAAATAACTGGGCTTTTTATGTAATTTATTCCTGTGATGGCTAAATTGAATTTTCAGCTTCATGTCACATGATCCCACAGAAATCATTCTAATATGCTGATTTGGTGCTCAAGAAACCGTTATTATTATTATTATTATCAATATTGAAAACAATTGTTCTTATATAAAAAAACAACAACCTTGATGCATATTTTTGTCAGGCTATTTAAATGATAGGAAGTTCAAAAGAACAGCATTTATTTTAAATGCAAATGTTTTATTACATTATAAATCTAAATCTTTTAAACATTATAAATGTCTTTACTGTCACTTTTGACATTCTAACCAATACATCTTTTCTTAGAAAACTCAGAATTTCTTTAAAAAAAAAATTAAAACTCTTTGAATGGTATGGTGTTCTTAAAAAGTTCAAAAATATTATGAAAGTAACTGTCTTCACCTTCATTAATAATTATAATAATTATAAAAAGTTGTTAAAGTTTTCTAATTGAGCCTGATGACAAAGTTCTTTGCCTCAAATATCTACATTTTATCCTGAAAAGACCCAGTCTTGTTTATACTGACAATTGTCGGGTTTGGTATGGTATATGTGTCAAAGAAGTGTACAGACCCTTTCCAAAAAATTTGAATATCATGGAAAAGTTTCTTTATTTCCATAATTCCATTAAAAATGTTAAACTTCCATAGATTATAGATTCAGGGCCCACAACTTAAACGATTTCAAGAATTGAGTTGTTTATTTGTACATAATTTGGGCTTCCAGCTCATAAAACCCACGAAAACAGGATTTCCCAAAAAAAATTTAATATTACATGAAATCACACAGTAATTACACAATGATACCATGGTCATTGAACCAGGTTTTGGTTATTTTGGCAGTGTGGGAAAGTGTAAATCCTGCTGGAAAATGAAGTCAGCATCTCCATAAAGCTTGTCTGCTGAAGGAAGCATGAAGTGCTCTGAAAATGTCCTGGTAGACGGCTGCGTTGAGTGGACAGCACAGTGGACCAACACCAGCCGATGACATGGCTCCCCAAACCAGCACAGACTGTGGAAACTTCACACTGGACTTCAAGCATCTTGGATTGTGTGCCTCTCCATTCTTCCTCCAGACTCTGGGACCTTGGTTTCCAAATGAGATGCAAAATTTGCTCTCATCAGAAAAGAGGACTTTGGTCCACTGTGCTTTATTAAATCCAGAGTCAACGCAGCCATCTACCAGGACATTTTCAGAGCACTTCATGCTTCCTTCATTTTCCAGCAGGATTTGCACCTGCCCACACTGCCAAAATAACCAAAACCTGGTTCAATGACCATGGTATCACTGTGTAATTACTGTGTGATTTCATGTAATATTCGAATTTTTTGAAATCCTGTTTTCGAGGGTTTTATGAGCTGGAAGACCAAATTATGTACAAATAAACAACTAAATACTTGAAATCGTTTAAGTTGTGGGCCCTGAATCTATAATCTATGGAAGTTTAACGTTTTGAATGGAATTATGGAAATAAATGAACTTTTTCATGATATTCAAATTTTTTGGAAAGGGTCTGTATATATCACGTCTTTTGGCTCCACGTGAGGTTTAACAGAATGAATGACTTACAATGGGGCTCCATGCGGTGAATTCAAGCAATGTAACATTGTTAAATGCAGGGCATCGTATTTTATATTATCTGTTCATTTTCTGGATTGTCTGCTCTGATATCTGTCTCTCTCAGTAACTTATTGTCTCATTTCATCAAATAGATGTGCTATGACTCTCTTCCTCAGTTAGGTACGAGATCACCAGTCACAGCTCCCACGTCTACACATCCTGTAAGTATGATTATTTTTAACATTTGATTAAATGAAAGCACTAAGTTGTTACTGAGCACAAATTAATAGAAACCACCATAACATAAACCAGAGAGTAAAGAAAAGATTGAAACGATTTGGTGAATTATTTAGAAAAATATTTGACTTTCAAACAGACAAGCATTTTAGCATTTATTTTTTATTTTATTTTATTTTATTTTTCATTATTTTATTTTATTTCAATAAAGTAATCAAATGCTTTCTTTTTACTAATAAGAAGCAAAAAGCTAATATGGATCAGCACCATGGACAGCAACGGCACAGTCACATAGTTGCTGTCCGTGGTGCTGAATCATATTATTTATTCTTTGAGGCTGGACATGTGGAGACTTCTGTTGAAAACGTGGGGAAGGCAAGATTGCAAAATGAATCATTGCTTGATGTCCATTTGATGTGAATGTAAATGAGTTGTGCAAAGTCAACATCAACAAATGCTTCATAATGACCTGATGAAAGTGCTTATGAAGCGTCTAGTTGCAAGTCAAACTTTCATGCTCTGCAAAAGTTCACCTGAATTCAATCGCAAAGAAAGAACAAATTATTTTTTTAAAAACATAATGAATCATACATTGAGTGGGTACATGCCAGATTGACATTTCCACTCAGAAATGCACATAAAGATGGACAAATGCACTCTCAAGTATAGGGCTGACTCTCCGTACACTAAATATATGTACATAAATAGCATTGATGTCTTCTAGGTCATTTTAAACATGAGAGCAAGATACAATGTACTTTGAGAAAATTGTTGGTGAAATGAAAAAGATTTCTTAGAAATCTTCATCTAATTGCACAATGTTGTTTTCTGACCTCCTGAAAAGGCTTTGGCTCATGTCCAGCCTGCATGACTGTACTTAAAGACATCACCTGCAGCATTTATAACAGATTAACATTCTTGCCTACACTTTGTGTACAGATTTATTTGGCAACAATGCCTTTTAAGAGGGTCCAAGGTGAAGAGACTGCTGGTGGGCCACATGCACTCAGAGCAGGCATGCAGCTGCGTTTATGATTGGTTCAGATGGGTGCCATATGGCAGGCTGCATATACAGCTGATCTGGTAGATTTGATTTTACGTACTGTAGATCAAGCCCGCAGGGGACGCCTCCTAAGTGTTTGGAAAAAGTACATATATTGGCAAAGCAGTTAGTTAATATGGCATGACATGGGTTGCCAGAGGTCTTCACGTTTGGCTGCGTGTTCGTGTAGTGTGTGCAGCCCTTAAACCAGCGTACTGCTGAATCACGCTAATGTTGTGGCAGCAACAAGATTCACCTCTGACCACTCGCACTGGCTCACATGGCTTATGATGTTGCACAGTGAAGTGATCTAAACAAACTGACAAGAAAGGATAAATAGAGTAATCAGAACAGTTGGGTATTCATTACAGTCAAGTTGATGATATTATGGGATGATTTTCAGATAAGAAGTCATTGCTGGGGATGTGTACACGTGAGTCATTTTGAGCTTAGGCTGCCCATTTATGCTTGTTTATATTCTGGTTTACTTTGCTACTGCATATTTTGCAATTTTTTTAAGGTGTGTGTGTGTGTGTGTGTGTGTGTGTGTGTGTGTGTGTGTGTGTGTGTGTGTGTGTGTGTGTGTGTGTGTGTGTGTGTGTGTGTGTCAATTCACAGGTTATTTTTCATTCCAGAAATATTAGACTTTCTACTGCCACTTTTGTCTGTTTTTGGTCAGTTGCACAACGTATTTATACAAATTTGTAGTATCTAAATATTTGATAAATGCACTTTGTAATCTTTTGCTAAATCGCTAAATGAATTTACTGTACATTGTAATGTTGTGATGATTAAATATATATACAAGCCAATAGTATTCCTCCATTTAGATATAAGAAAATGCGTTTATGTGATTTTCCACTAGATGTCAGCATTGTACCTCTATATTTTTTTTGTTCCTTCCATCCATCCATCCATCTCACCTTTACCTATCTATCTATCTATCCGTCTGTCTGGATTTTAATATATTCAGATTATATTATATTCAGAATGTTTTATTTATTATGCAATGTATAATAATGTAAAATCATAAATAGTATACAGTTCAACTATACTTTTACATTTTCCTTATGTTATACTCTTTGTGAATTTTTTTAAATAAACCTGCATTAGAACATCATTTAACATTCACAGTGCAATATTTGTTTGTTTCTTAGCGACACAGACTCAGGTTGAGGAACAAGCTTTTGAAGATGAGAAACACTCCATTGTCTGTGATGTCAGGATAACACTCCATCCTCCGCAATTGTTCTTGTACATTGGATAAGTGTTTTCATGGTGCACTTGCAGAGCTGTGTGTGTGCCTCTCACAGGTTTAGAGAGGCTCATTCGTTAGTGAAGTGGAGACAGCAGTGAGTGCTTGTTTGAGTGAAGAGTAGTCATGTTGGATAAAAGGGATCTGCAGTCATCTCTGAGTGGCGGCTTAGGTTAAGATGGCTTTGTGCTGATTAATTAAAAACACAGATGCCACAGCAAACCTGTCAAGTTTACATTTACATTTACATTTATTCATTTAGCTGACGCTTTTATCCAGAGCGACTTACAATTGCTATATATGTCAGAGGTCGCACGCCTCTGGAGCAACTAGGGGTTAAGTGTCTTGCTCAGGGACACATTGGTGTCTCACAGTGGATTCGAACCCGGGTCTCTCACACCAAAGGCATGTGTCTTATCCACTGCGCCGCCACCACCACCACCACCCCCTACAAGGGATGCCAAGTTCTCAGCAGCAGTGAGATACTGTAAGACTGAATCTTTGCATTTTAGTCATTTTTATGGGGTGTAGATGTACATAGGTGCATTGGTCTCCTGTGTATTTTACATAGCTGTATAAAAAGCCAACCCATACCATCCTGAAAACCCCTAAACCAGCCTAAGATGGTATTAGATGGTTTAAGCTGGTCTCCCGGCATGACTAAGATGAAAAGTGAACTAAAACCCACCAAAAGACCAGCCTGACCAGGTTGTGAGACCAGAAAACCACTGGTTTAAACAATTTTTTCGGCAGCATAATCAGTCATCATAAACTAAACTAGCGGTATCTGTCTGTCTGTCTGTCTGTCTGTCTGTCTGTCTGTCTATCTATCGTTCTATCGTTAAGATAATGATCACAGCACTTATAGCCTATACTACAGTCCCCAACTGCTGCTTTTATGGAGGCCTCAAAAACTGTCATGCAGACAGGCTGTTGTCTGAAACACTTGTTGTCATGTATATCGAGGACAGCTACCTCCCTGTGCATTGCTTTTTATGTTGCCTTCTGTCTAAGTGATGCCTTGAGCTGTCATTATGGAAACTGAAAGGTGCGCACAATGACATCCAACATTTTCTCGCTCTCTTTCTCTCAGTTTTCACCGCTGGTTTCTGGTTTATATGCACTTACATTAATATAACGCATATTGCAATAGTGGCCTAATAAATAATAAGTGACGGAGGGATCATGTAATCAGATTTATAGGTTTGCCATCCAGATGATTCATTAATAATGCATGAGCTATCACTGCACACACAAACTGCGTTGCAGCCATATTTGCATGGAAAGATAACAGATGCAAGAAAACAGTTTCAGAAAGCAGACCATTTTAACACAGTGCTGTGCTTCATGTGTCAAGGGTGCAAGTCTGACACGTCCTGTTGTAAAATTCTTGCTGGATGCATGACCTGTTTGATTGGTCCTGCAATCATCAGTTCTGCCTCACATGACCGTCTTCTTTGACCCTTCACCATATGCAAATGCACTGCAGATGCCATGGCAACGTGTCTTAGTTATTATCCAAGCAACAAAATCCTGTCCATATGACTTTAGTGGAAGAATATTTAATCAGTTAATCTCCACTGATTTACATTAGTTATTTTATATCGTTAACATATTGGGGAGTAGAATTAAATCTTCAATGTAGCCCATTAAAAAAAAAGTCAAGTCAAGAATAATTAATAATTGATTTATAATTATCAAAATGATTTATTTTATATATCCTTATATTTTAAAAAACAGTATTTTATAACTTCATAACTTTCTTTTTAAATTAAAACAAAAATAACATTAGTGTTTTATGGCTTTTCAGCGAAATTGAAACTCTAATAGAGTTATGCAAAAAATAAATAAATCATGAAACAGCAAAAATATAAAACAGAAATAGACATTTAAAATCAACTAACCCTCTGTGTGAAACTTCATGAATGACAGGTTTTTAACTATTTGAATGCATAATGTGTTAACATCTTTAATAAAAGCTATTATTGTGACGCTGTCTGCATATTGTATTTTAATGTATCTGCAAACTTTAAATGTTTTGTGAACGTCATGTTAAACAAGTTCATGTGCGTGACCAGCAGGTGGCAGGATTTATGAGATGCAGGTGCGTGTGTTCAATCTCACACTCTCTCTCTCTCTCTCTCTCTCTCTCTTTCTCTCTTTCTCTCTCTCTCTCCGGCCGTAAGCGAAGGAAGGACAGGCGCACCTGCATCTCTCCACTGACCGCTCATTCACAAGAGGACACTGCATCTCCACAAGCTGAATTTTCGCCTCATGGAGTTTTCACTCTTGCTTTATATCCCCGTGTTTATTTGCTAAAGTTTTGCCGAAGTATAACGAAGGTTTGAGGATGCGTTTTTTGGAGATGTATCACTGATGCGCATCTCATCAGCCTCCAGCAGAACACCAGCATGATGGAATAGGCGTTTTTCTCCCCTCCTTCACAATGGGATTATTCAAACTTTATTTTGCGCTTTGCGCTGTCGGTCTTTTCTATGGTAAGCTCAGTATTTGTCAGATGTCTTATTGCTAGTGAATTTCAGCAACGGGATGGGTACCTGTATCAACTGGTTTTATTTTAGGCTACAGTAGATTATGATCACATGTAACATTTATGCTATTTATATAACATATTATATTAATATGTAAAAAGTATAATAATAAAAATATTATAAAACGTGCAAATTTATTGAAGTAATTTATAATGATATAATAGGCTATTAAAGGGTGTTTGTGTGTGTATATATATATATATATATATATATGACTACATATTTAAATATATAATATTTACTATTATATATCTAAATTATATCTTTTCTTTAAGTGAAAAAAAAAAAGCTTTTTGTGGGGAAAATAGTAAGCTATGTACACTAGGGTGTTTTATGCTAAATTTTTTGTTAATGTACCATTCATTTTGTGTGATGGTGTTTTGGAGTTTGAATGAGCACGTTTATTATTCATGGCTCATGGAAAAGCCAGTGTTGATTAAATTGAATATAAATTAATATATTAAGTGGTTTTCTGTTTTACCAGATTTATCGTTGTGGTCATCTGTGTATTTAAATTTACAAAAGCAGATTTTTAAGTAAAGTGTCATTTTATTTTATATTTTCTACAAATATAGAATGCGACTCACTATATTTAATTGTTTTATTCAATTCTGTTTGTATCAGAGAAAGTGATTCCTCATGTTAATGTTCCCTTAGTTTCAGGTTTCGGGGTTGATCCAGCATTACATGTGGACATTTTCCAGGAGTTTGATCTTGTGAGGTCAAGTGCTGGAGTCTCCCAGGTCCAGGGGTTCCACAATGAGAGCAGAGCATATCTGTTTGAAGGTACGAGTAACTGGCTTTTCACAAGTCAATTGAACTGGCATGTGGGTCTTTGATTTTGTTTAAGCGTCACAGTGTAACTGACATCAGAGCAGCTTTCCAGAAAAAGCATTTGCACTGAGCCTCGTCAATTTAGAGAAATTGGAATCCATTGTGAACATCTGGTGAGAGGAAACAGCCAGGCAGACAGCTGGTTTAAAACGGCATAATTCCAGATCCCACTTAATCTCTCATGAAAAATGGATCAACCCAACAGTGAAACATCAGTCCCAGGAGTAAACAGGCTCCTGTGTTGAGCAGCAAGTTCTTGTCCATCAAAGAATTGTCATCCCATTCAGGAGATGCAGTTAATGAGGACAGTGAGTAGAGAAGGGAATAACATCTGGCTCCATGGCTCACTCTGAATGCAATGATGATGCTGTTTATTGCTCTAGAGTTGCAGTATGATAAATAGGATCAGTTATT
Organism: Leuciscus leuciscus; assembly: GCF_965113295.1. NCBI lineage: Eukaryota > Metazoa > Chordata > Actinopteri > Cypriniformes > Leuciscidae > Leuciscus > Leuciscus leuciscus. Next base: position 12,113,181 of record NC_138728.1, on the reverse strand, counting down.
AAAGAACTCAGTTTCTAGCATTTAAAATTAAGTTTTTCATGTCATTGTCTGCTAATCACATTTGTTCACTATATTCTATTCTATTACTGTCAGTGAGGGTTGAAACATAGATGGAAATAGAACTGCTGGATCTATTTGCAAGCAGTCTCTTTAATTAAATAAACTCAAAATAACACTATCTCAGGGTAACAGGAGTAAAAAACACAATGAACATAACAACCGCAATGTAGCGATGAGATCAGACAAAGACTGAACCAAACACAGAGCTAAATATACACCGGGACTAGATAACAAGATAATTAACAAGGCACAGGTGGCACACATGATGGTAAATCAAAAACCATGGGAACAAATAAACACAGACAAAGGAAACTGATCTAGAGACAGTGAAAACCAACTCAAACACAGACCAAACGTGACAATTACTCTATTTTGTTCTGTTCATTGGTCTTTTAAGTCTTTGCTCCCTTCTATTCTATTCTATTCTATTCTATTCTATTCTATTCTATTCTATTCTATTCTATTCTATTCTATTCTGCTGTATTTGTGTGTGTGACTGTGATACTGTACGTCTAGTATATTTTAATCTATTCCGTTTTATTATATGAATGCTGAACTGTGTTCTATTTTGTTCTGTTCTATTCTATGTCTATTACTTGCTGTTCAGTGTCTACTATATTCTATTCTTTGTCTATTCTGTTCCATGCTCTTTGGTGTCTGATTCTATTCCATTCCATATGTCTGGTCTACTGTATTCTGTTCTATTTTTTTATTCTTTGTCTGCACTATTCCACATCTATTCTATTCTAATTCTGATCTGCTGTATTCAATTCTTTTTATACTCTATTATCAGTGTAGTTTACTCTATTCTATTCTATTCTATTCTATTCTATTCTATGTCTGCTCTGCTCTGCTGTATTCTACTTTGTTCTACTCTGTTTGGTGTTTCTAATTTTGTCTGTTCTGTTCTATTAAATCAAATTTCATTCTATTCATCTGGAGGGATTTGTCCAGATCTGACAGATTTAGCAGATCTGTCTATAGCATTGGTGTCCCTCTGGTGATTTATATGTGGTTGTTTATCCAGATTGACATCCCACTTTGAGCAGTTTGGGTTAAGTGTCTTGCTCAAGGGCACAATGGTGATGGTCATTCTCTGCTTTCTGGCTCAACCACTTTTCAGCACCTTAGGACAAAACCGCCAGCCTTTTATTCACTTAAGCTCTATGCTGTCACCACTCCCGTGACCTGTAATGATGACAGATTTTAATGCATGCAGTAACGTTCTGGGTTTGCAGTTAGCCAGCATCTGTGTCATCACTTCTGTTCCGCACTGCAGTTCTGGGGAATGTATTTATACTGGATACAATCTATGTGTGCAACTGTACACCCATAAACACACACACACACAAAAGGTACACACTGCATTAGACAGACTTAGGTTGCATACATATTTGGCGAAAAAAAATGAATTCTGGTATTCTAGGATAAGCAGAGGCATTTGATATCTGTGGAAGCAATAGTATTGTTCTAATTTGGGCAGGTGGCACCTCCACAGTATTGATTGGCGCTCCAGTAAATGCCAGTGGGATTGCGGAATTGGGATCTAACAGACAGGCTCCGAGACAAGGTCATAAATGTGCAGAATGCAGATGAGAGACCTATCAATGTCCGTCAATGACATCCTTGCTGTGCTGTTTATAAAGAAGGGGAAAAGAGAAGAGGGGAGGATGGGTTGATATCAGAGGTAATTCAAGGCTAAGCGTGCTGTTGTTACACTGTAGCCAGACATTGTGTAAGTGTCGGTGGGCGGTATGAACAAAATCTTGAATTCAGTGGCGGAGCCAAAGGGGTGTCCTGGATTCCACTGGACACCCCTGACATCTGATTGGCCTTCCAGGGTGCCACACCAAAATGTTATTCACTATACTGGCAGTTTGATGCAAATTGAAATTTTATTTAATCTCGTGTTGAAAGCAGCATTTATTTTGATGTGCGGCGGCCACTCCATGTGTAAAACTATAGTTCCGCCACTGCTTATATAATAGAAGGAGTAATTCTATATCACAGTAATGTATATGTCATGGTAGTTATTTATTTCGTTTTTTTGTGTGCAAATTTAAGTGAATAATTCATCCGAAAGTGAAAATTCTGCCATTATTCACTCATCATTCTAAACCCCTATGATTTTTGTGGACTGCAAAAGGTGAATTTTGGAATATCCTGGACACTGTTCTCAATATAATGACAGTGATTGAGGCTGTCAAGCTCCAAAATGTCAAAACAAGCCCCAAAAAGTATCATAAAAGTGGTCCATCATGCATATTTTTGTAGACGCTAGAGCAAAGATGGAAAAATAGCCCAGTGGCCCGAGTCGGTTCTCTTCAATGAATCTGTTGATCCAGTTCACAAAACCTCAATGATTCGTTCATGGATTGGACTAATCTGGTTCTCACTGACTCAGTGATTCAGTGAATCAGTCACAGCCCACTTGATGGGAAGATTATCAGTAAATAATGTCTTAAATAAGACACTTCCAACAGAAGATTTGGAATAGCATAAGAGTGGGAAAAAGGAAGAATTGAAATGTTTTGTATAAACTATCCCTTTTTTATACTTTATTTAAGTTTTCTGATTATTCCTGATGGACACAAACCAAAAGATATAGCTGAATCTCTGCCCTTAAAATGTTTTATATGTATAACATGTCAGTGCCCAGTGCTAATATGAGTATGAATGTTTTGCTGAATAACTTGTCTTGACTGAATTAATTAATGAGTAAATGGGTGGAACAGAGCAGCAGCAAACAATGAAAGAAAGAAGTTTGGCACAATTGTTCCTCTTCCGTCAGACCCGGTGCTGACTGGGTCTTTTAAGTGCCAGGATCAGATTCCTGCTTATTCATCAGCTATTTGAGTATGCAGTCAAGAGGGACATTAGCTAAGTGTTTCTCCTGCCCGAGGATACGGCCTGGACCAGACGAATACTCTACGTCACTCGTATCACTCAACCCTCATCCCATAACTGAGATTCCATGTCTCGACTTTGTGTCTGCAGTAAGATCACATATTTTGCAGAGACTTAAACGGATACTTCACTCAAAAATTTTAATTATGTCATCATTTACTCACCCTGTATGGCTGTCTTTCTTACGTGGGATACAAAAGATGATGTTTAGCAGACTGAAAAGATAAGAGTGTGAGTGAATGACAGAATTTTCATTCATAAACTGTTAATTTAATACTCTCATCTCTGCTGCATTGCTTCAAGTCTTGGTCACACAGCTTTGAGGCAAGGAATAATGGACCTATGTCTTCTGATTAATGCAATGTTAATTTGGGGAGAGACACTTGTTCGATATGTCATTATAATAGGCTGTGAATAATTCATCAGTTGTAAATGAGTTTTTAAATATTTTTAAATTTTTTTTTTTACATTGGCTTAAAACTATCATTACGGTACTGTTCGTTACAATGGTGTTAGGACACACTTTTAAGTGCTTGCATCATTAGTAGTCTGACTTTTGATCAATTTAAGTGCTTTTTAGATGTAATTGCTCATATTATTGCTGGCATGGATACTCGACATCACTAGAAAAAAAATTCCCAGCAACCTTCTTGAAAGGTTTTTAATTTAAATTCTGCCAGAATAGTGTCGAAAGAGTTACATAATTTGCATCACACCGTGTTTATCTTGCTCCCAGGAGCACGGTTCTCGTTTATCATTATTGAAGTTATTGGTTCTCTTGAGGCGCAGCTGAGCTGGGGTGTTTGATAACTTGGAACGATTGATTATATCATGATGTAAAAAAAAAAAACCTTCCTTGCTGAAAGGTGAGTGTATACTCATGGCCTGAAAACTGGGAACTTGAATGTCAGAGTTGAATAAACTAGCTTTTTATGTTTATTTAAAAATGAACTAATATATAAATATTTAAACATTTATTTATTTATTTATTTAGCTAACTCTGTCTGTATATATTTGTAACCACGTATTTATATTTTAATATTTAGCTCTTTATCAGTTATTTATTTGATATAGATTTTACATTTATTTATTTAAAGGGTCATTACTGGTCATTTGCATAATTTCCTTGCAGATAGCCAGCAGTTCCTTGCTTCTCTTTGACCTTTACATGCTGCCATCCAATGGCGATCCCGATTGAAGGATAGCACATCTGAGATGACGTTTCGATCCAATGGGAATTAATCAGAGAGGTGTCAGAAAAAAACCTGTTTTCCTAGCACTACCCCAGAGGAACCGTCCTGGAATCCATTAGATCAGCTGTGGTGTCCTCTGTGGATTGTTGAGGTTACCAGGTTAGCTTCAGCTCACTGTCATACAGTGTATTTGAGTAATGAAGGCAGCGAAACTCTGCTTTATTCCTGCCATACAATAGGCTCACGGCTGCAGCTTACAACTCCCCTGAGCTTTACTTGACAATAGCTACAGAACATTAGTGTTCCCCGGTTGGCCTTTATGTGTGTGCGAGTGTGTGTGTTGCATTTTTTTTCCCACCTTTTGAGAGGAATAGACCCAGACATTTCTTATGTTTTGACAGGACTGATTTAAACATTCGTCCCTGAGGAGACAGTCAACTTCCTGTGTCCGCCTTAGCCAACTCATCACCTCTCCCAGTGTGTTTCCTCCTTCCTTCTGTCTCTTTCTTTTTACGTGTCACGAGCCACGTGTCCCACATGTCTGTCTACCATCCTCATTTCCTTAAATTTTTTATTTGTATGCTTATATAACTGTCATGATCATGTTTTCTTTTAGTCTTGTTTTTAGTCTTAGGGGTCGTTTACACGACACCAACTAAAAAGGAAAACTTTTTATGCGTTTTGGGGGCCTGTGCATGTGGACGGTTCTCACAAGTTTATTTTGTATAAATCCCGATATGTGCGTGGAAAATTACGTATGCACATATGCCGGTTTTGTGCGTAGCCTACATGCAACGTTTATACATCAGGCCCTAGAGCTGTTGATGCTATTTGACTAATCGTTCTGAAAAATCACATCAAGAATTTGCTATCCTGCTCTGTTATGTGAAAAGGCAGCAATGTAATAAAATGCATGCACTGTATATGTTGTTTTTTGACACAATAAAAAAAAAATGAATAGACATGGTATGGCAAGGTGCAGATGGTATGGTTTCTTTTCAGCGGGGGTTAACCCGACCATGCTACCCAGCAAAACTTTGACCCCTTGGTATTTATCACGCTCATTTATTCTGCTTAGTTCAGTATTCACACTGGCTCCAGAGTGGATATTTAAAACATAAATTTCACCTTTGGTGCAAAACGGCCATAGTTATCTCCATCATGGTCTGGAAACTAAAGTCACTTGCTTTCTGCTTCTATGCCGCTTTTGTTTGGTACCAGTAGTTATGAGCCTAAATGATTAACAAATTCAATTACAAGCTGATAATTGTGTTGTGTACAGTACTTGACGACATAGGATGGATGGATCAAACATTTTCATCTGTCTGATCTGTTCTGTGTTATATATATTTGATATGTTTTTAATGTATTGTATTGCTCTCCTTTTCTATCTGTTCTGTCACTCTGTCCATCAGGCTCATCTAGGAATGCAAGAGCTTCCCTCAAGGCAGCAGAGAGAATTCTTCAGAAGTTGAGAAGAAGAACAGAGTTCACTCTTCTACTGACTCTCAAACAGGAGAAGTTCAGCTCAGGAGTGCTGCTGTCCATCCACTATGGAGAACAGAGGTATCTATCTATCTATCTATCTATCTATCTATCTATCTATCTATCTATCTATCTATCTATCTATCTATCTATCTATCTATCTATCTATCTATCTATCTATCTATCTATCTATCTATCTATCTATCTATCTATCTATCTATCTGTCTGTCTATCTGTCTATCTGTCTATCTGTCTGTCTGTCTGTCTGTCTCTCTCGCTCTCTCGCTCTCTCGCTCTCTCTCTCTCTCGCTTTCTCTCTCTCTCTCGCTTTCTCTCTCTCTCTCGCTCTTCTTTCTAAAACCTTCTTTCTATTTTTTTCTATTTTAATTGACTGTTTCTCAGAGGAACACATAATCTCTTCTCCCGATGGAATGTCTGAAACATTTCTGATTAGAGTGTCCACTGACATTTCTTAAACACTCACAGTATTGATTCTACCACATCTTTAAGGTCAGCACTCGGAGTACTGGCCAAGAAATTCACGGATCACTGCTCGTCTTCACATTCATTCCCCATAGCTCCATTTTTTTCCCTGCTGTTTTTCCACATTCCAGAATTTAATAACAACCAATTGGCAGCTTAACCTGCAGAGGTATTGTGCATGGGATCATAAGAGCTATGGCAGTAGTTATTTCCCAGAGTTCTTATAAGATTTTAAACAACTGATTCATGATTATGACTTTTCACAAAGTAAATCTGTTTCCTTGGCTTCCTCCTTAGGTTTCTGGAGGTAGAGAGCAGCGGTCTGCGTAATGAGATCCGTCTCTTCTTCCAAACCTCAGACCAGCGGCAGCAGAAAGAGGTCTTCCCCTATAGTCTGGCAGATGGACACTGGCACAAAGTCTCCCTGGCATTCAGCGCCACCCAAGTGGTGCTCCATATTGACTGCAACAGGTGAATGGCTTGAAAATAAAAGGACCAACAGAGATGGATTTGAATGCCTTGTATTCGTACTTATCAGTGTTCACTCATTGCTTTTTATTTGTCCTTGCTTTCAGAATTTACGAAAGGATTATGGAGATGCCATCTATGGATTTTCCCAGAGGAACAAACATCTGGCTTGGTCAAAGAAACGACGCCCATGGATTCTTCAGGGTACAACATAGCCTTGCACATTGAAAATTGACCATATGTAAAAGTTGTACATTAGTCCTGTCTACATCTTTCTGACTTGCTTTCTGCAATATCTTTCTGTCAGGGAGTGATGCAAGATGTTCAGTTGGTAGTTGTACCCCATGGATACATCGTCCAGTGCCCAGATCTCAATCGTAGTAAGTGCATGCTCTCTGTAGACGGCACAGAAAAAAGAAATGCTCTCTGTTTACTCACTGGTCTGGAAATGCCATTAATGCACGTTCACCACTTTTGCAGCTTGTCCCACTTGTAATGATTTCCATGGGCTGGTTCAGAAGATCATGGAACTTCAAGATATTTTAGCTAAAACATCAAACAAGGCAAGTTAAAATGTTTAGCATTGGGGTAGTCTGACTTCAAAAACAGATTTTTCTGCTTGCTTGATTTAATCGATGCTAATGCAAAATAATTGTTGAAAAAAAAAAGTTCATTTTCATTCTGTGCAATGAATTTAGATTTGTAATATACACGTTTTTTAATCAATTTGCATTGGGACTAAATCATTCATTTGAGAAGGGAATTTTCTAGTTCCCAGCATGCTTTGCACAGAACTAGATGAGAAATGTGGAAACTAAGCATTTTTATGTGGTTTTAAGCCAAATGACAAAAGAAGGAGGTCTGTTAGGATTAAAGCCACACCGCGGAACTTTTGCGGGCGCTAGGGGCGCTAGACCTGTAACTTTCACGTCTAGCGCCCCTAGAGGCCACAAGCGCCGCAGCACTGTCGCAAAAGTCTGCTCCATGAGTATATCAGAGCCTATGGTCACGTGATGGCCGTAAAGCGATACGTTCTCCAGGTCACATGACCTGGCCAACGACGGTCCGTCTTCTCCAAACTTACATAGGCGGTATTTCAAGAGGGCAGCCCCGCTCGGAGCATTAATAGTGTCAAACGCTGTATATTGGCCTGAGGAATCATTTAAAATAACTTGTATGCGTCAACTCTTTAGGTCACAAAGTCCACGGTGTGGCTTTAACTTGAGCTTTAAATGAATTTTTGTTATATTTTGGGGGTTACTTATATGGAGAAGAGTGGAAAAAAAATACTACCGGTACTTTAGGATCCTAATGTTGCTATTGTTATTAGTTTAGAAAGGTATTGAGTTAGAGATGTGTTTCATTTTATTGGGACTTGTTTCATTTCTTTCCACTACACAAGGTTTGTAGTGTACGGAGCCCCAAGAGGGACATGGTGATGGAAAAAATATCAGATGGGAGGAAGAAATATATTTTAATGCTTTTGCGTTTTCCTGAGAAAACGTTGTGTTTGCTCGCAAGAGTTCTTTGCAAGTAAATACAAAGTTTCTCTGGAGAACGCAAACATTTTGTGAACCAACGCAAAGTTTATTGTGGGAACACAAAAGCATTGACTTATAATAAATTTTTTGTGTGTGTGTGTGTTAAATGTCACTAGTTTTTATTTGCTATGGTCTGTTTAATGTCCTTAATAGTGAACACAAACGCTGTCTTCATCATAAAACTCTTATTTCCCTCTCCTTCTGACATTTATTTTTTGCTTGCTCTTCTTTTTTTGTATCGCCTCCCACTATATTGATTCATCATTCAGTCATAGCCTCTCTTCTTCCTCGTGTCTTTATTGTGCTGTAGTTGGCACTTGCCGAAGAGAAGATGAAGTACTTGGATGGATGTTACTGTGAGAGGACGTGTACCCTGAACGGAGAGATATACAGGGACGATGATGCTTGGATAGATGGATGCAGAAACTGCACATGCTCAGTAAGCTCTTGAATTCCCAGGATGGGGAAACTTAGGATTGTTTGTTTGGGATTTTAAACAAGAGATGTCTATCCAAACTACAAACTCAAGGGCCGTTCACAATTGCAATGATTTTCAGCGACAAAGCAACTAGAAATCATTATTTTTCATTGATAGTTGGCTATTTGAGACAAGAATGACTGTGCAAATTATGGAAACAAGCTATGATGTGACTATTACGTGTGGGAAGCATTATTTTCCTGTACCCTAAGGGGACATGGTGATGGGGAAAAAATTCAATGCTTTTAATGCTTTTACAAAACTTTTGCATTCTTTTGCAAAAGTATTACGTTCTCCCCAAAACTTTTTCTTCGCTCACAAAACATTTGCTTTTATTTTAGCAAAACGATTGCGTTCCACAAGAAATTAAAAAATATATATTTATTTCCATCATAAAGTTTTTGTGAGTGCACAAAATTTCTCAGAGGAAAGCTAGTTTTGTAGAAAACGCAAAAGTATTGAAATATACGAGTTTTCCTCACATCCTTTTTTTTTTTTTTACATCACCATGTCCCTTTAAGCCGGTGCTCTGTAATATGGAAGCTTGTATCCACCATGAAATGAAAAAAATACAAAATTCAGACTTTTCAGAATTCTCACAATTAAGACTTTTTTTCTCACAATTGCAAGTTTATTTTTCACAGTTCTGACCTTTTTTATTTCTTTATAACATGCAATATAGCAAGTTTATATCGCACAATACTGAGAAAAAAAGTCTCAGAATTGTGAGATATAAACTCAGAATTGCACGGAAAAAAATCGCCTTTTTTGATTCCCTGCTTCCAGCACAGAATAAAAGATCCAAACATCCTTAAATCATTGTACATTTATTAAAGATAAAATGCTCAGGTTTGAAGCCATAGTACAGAAGTTTGGCAAGTCTAGCTGTTTTGTAGTTGTCATTGTTGGAACGCACAAGTATTTGTTGGGATTTGTTTTAGTCTAAGTTGCCTGCATTACTCATGAAATGTCTGATTCTGTTCGCTTATTTTGCTGAATCATGTGATTGTGAAGCTGTTTTATTGACGATGATGATGAGGATGAGGATGAGGATGATGTTGGTGTGTGTGTTCCACCTGCAGAATGGTACAGTGGAGTGTGAGAGTATTTTCTGCCCACCCCCTCAGTGCCCCCCTGATACAGCTCCAATCTACATGCCTGGGGAATGCTGTAAAGAGTGCCAGCGTGAGTACACACACTCACACGCACAAAATGAGGCAACGCATCTATAGAGCTGCATATATTTTACAACTTTTCCTCTCTCTCCCTTTGTCTCATGCTTGCTCCTTTATCTCTCCATCTTCTCGATTCTCACCTCACTATCTTTTTCCACCCAAAATCTTTTATATAATCATTCTCCGGTCTTGATGACAAACTGACCACATCCCTGTGTTGCTAGGTTACCGCTGCCACAAATTTGAATGTCAACACACACACAACGCTGTCACACACTTTCTCTGGTATCATTAATAATTCAAGGCCAGTGTGCAGCATGTTGTGTTTGAGTGAGCAGAGCTAATGTGCAGAAGCTAATAGCAGTTTGACTGATGACCAGGGCTTTATTTAACACTGCGTTCTGGTTGGCATAATCTAATATGCTTGTTCAATCGATGCTTTACTGGTTTGCGCTCTAAAGCGCTTTGTTTTGTCTCTATCCTCTTAATTTCTTGCGTGTTCCTTGTTTTTTTCTTCTTTTTCTCTTTATATCTTTCCGTCTATAGCCGTGTGTCTGTTCAGAGGAAGAGTGTACGTGGAAGGTGATCGTAAGAGCGTACACGACTCTGAGGGAAACTGTCTGCTGTTTGAATGCAGGGTAAGTAGTGTAACTGCAGGCCGATGGTCGGAAGGTTTTCAGCAGGCCCAAACCAGAATCTGACCCTTCTGCAATTTTTTGCACTCATTTTTGGAGAAATCTTCTGAATTGTGTAAGGTGGATGTGTTAATTGGAGCTGCGAGAACTGCACTCTTATTTGTAGATGAAAGCATGATCAATCATAATATGTCATAAATAAACACACAATGGGTGGATGACATGAATGATGGGAATTTGAATTCTGTGGAAATCTGAGTTCTGCTGGCGCTGGTTCTACCTGGGCCTGGTTATGAATTGGAATGCCAAGCAGCATATGAATTCTGTCTGGGTTAGATTATGAATTTGAATTCCAAGTCGAATTTGAAGTCAATCTGGTTCTGGTTATAAATTTGAATTCCAGGCAGAATTAGAATTCTGTCTGAGCCTGGTTAAGAATTTTAATTCCAAGCAGCTTTGGAATCTGAATTTTAATTCTATCTGGGTCTGATTCTGAATTTTAATTCAGGCAGAATTAGAATTCTGTTTGGGCCTTGTTATATATTTGAATTACAGGCAGAATTTGAATCTGGATTTGAATTCTGTCTGGGTCTAATTTGAATTCTAGGCAGAATCTGAATTTGAATTATGTCTGGGTCTGTTTGTGAGTTTGAATTCAAGGCAGAATTTAGACTCTTTTTCTGAGCCTGGTTATGAATTTGAATTCTAAGCAGCATTTGAATTCAGGCAGAATTTGAATTATGTCTGACTGTTTGCAATTTTTTTTATTCCAAGCAGCATTTGAATTTGAAAATCCATCTTAAGCTCAAAACTGTTTTTTGGAACATGATAGCTCGTCCAAACTGGTAAAGCTGGTTGGTCATGTTCCAGAAATCATCTGGATGATCTTGGAAGTTGGTTTGTTGCTTTAACCAGCTTAGAAAAAGCCACCATGCTCAGAAACTAGCATCTTAACTAGCAGCTAGCATTTTAACCTGGATGTTTGACTTGCAAGATGAATTGAATAAACACTTGTTTGTGTGTTTGCAGGATCGAAGTATGCGTAGGGTTGAGATGACTACTTGTCCAGAGCTGAACTGCCCAGAGTCAGAGCAGATCACACTCACAGACCGCTGCTGCAAAGTGTGCAGAGGTGCGACACACTCACACACGCAGAAACAACACACACCTTCTACACTCCACTGATTGGAGTCATATTAAGGGCAGCCACCTTTGACCACTGTGCACACAAACTAGATTTGTGCTCAACACCAAGCCATGACTGTGCATGACAGCAAACATCTATTCCAGTCTTCACACATATCACCACACACACATAACGCCCCAGTGTAACAGTGATGCTTCAAAGGGCAGGTAATGCTTGACTTTACCGCACCTCTCATAGTTCACAGATCGAGCCACAGTGTGCAGTAACATTTTTAAACAATTTTGTTTTAAAGAATCTTGTGATGTGAAAAATTATTTGTTAAAAGTACAAATAGTTTATGTATTCTTTCTATTAATTTGAGATCATATAAGCACTGCAAAAAAGAGAAATATTTTAATCATTTTCTCAAATTTTCAAGTTAAAATATCTAATCAATTTATTTTACAAGCAACACTGCATAAGATATCGTTTTTCTTTACGTGTTTTCAGTGTAAACAAGTTAAAAACTAATGAAACCAGTGCAAGAGACGAATGTACAGTTACATTTAAGATACAATCTATTAAAACAAGGCTTAATAGGTTTGTTTGAAAACAATTAAAAAAAACCAATTAAAACCCCATTAAGAAGTCATTTATTAACAATTATAAAATAATTAGCTAAATGCTGTTTAAAATGGTTTAAGATGGTGTATATAGCCTGTCACACCGCAGGACATGCGATGTCCCAAAACGTCCCAACATGCTATGCCAATTAGCCAGGAGTAGGTGAACAATAAATCCTCCCCAACTGAATGTACTGTATAATTTTTCATCTATTAGTATGAGCTGAAAATTTGTCAACACGGGGGGGAAAAGTGTAATTTATAATCCATCAATTATAAATGTCAGATTTTAGGCATTGCATAGCACTTCTACTTTATCTCACTCCCAGGGCATGATTTCTGTGCTGATGGGCACAACCGCAATTGTGTGGAGAATTCGGACTGCATTAACCTAGAGGCAGGAGCTTGCTGCAGTTGTAAAGAGGGATATCATGCGCTCAGGGACGACAGCGCCTACTGCCAAGGTATTCAAACTCCCACAGACAAACCTGCCACATATTTGCTTGCTTAAAATTTCTGTTTTGTAAAAGCAAATAACAACACAAATCACTAAATTGCCTGCAATCACAGAAGGAGGAGTTGCCGATAAAAGCTGTTGACTGGTGATTACTTAGTGTCTCGCTGAATGAATATTTCAGCACCACTATTATCCTTACAGCTGTAATTAATGCATTTTAAACCCTGGAGTTCATGCTGTGCGAGTGTGTGTACAGATGTGAAGGGGGATTCCTGTGGCTCGCTGGCTTTTAATAGGATGTACCCTTGTCTAAACATACACGGTAGCCCAGCGAGTGTGTGATGGATATTTATTTCCACACAAAAGACCAATGACTATTTATTTCCACACAAAAGACCAATGACTATTTTTTTGTTTGTTTTACCATAGGTGAACAACTTGCTTGTCTTAATGGGACCTTTGTCACTGTGATTCGTAGTAGGACACCTCCGGCATAGACAATATACAGTGTATATATATATATATATATATATATATAAAATAAAAGTGTTTCAACATTGAAATTACACACATCAGCTTTAAATAATGCCTCTATATGAAAGACTGTGTCTGTTAGTTTCGGTGAAATTCAGCATGTTTACGTGGACTGTTGTACTCTGTAGTTTTCAGCAGCCTCAGGCATATGGATAATACCAGTGCCAATGCGGCTCTGAAAAAAACGATAAATTATTAATTTGGGATTCATATCTTCTAGAACAAAAGCGGCCGAAAAAGGCATTATATTTTCAATTACAGATGTGATGAGAGAGTTTTTTTCCTCCTCAGTTAAGGCTCTGAATCCCACACAGCAGACACATTGGGACAGATAAGACTTTGGAGAATTTCCCTCCACTATTTACTGTTATGCCAAACATATTGCTCTGATGGATTTACAGTTTGTTTACAGCTGCCCTGCAATGCTATATTAAAAAAGAAGCTTGACTTTATCAGTCAATGGCTGAAGCAACAGGTACACAAAGGCTATATATTATAATTATTATTTCTCAAAAGTGGTTGCTATGACTCTGTGTTTGTAATTAAGAATTGTTTTCAGAGAATATACTTTCTATTTTATTTTAATTTTATTTATTTATTTTTATATGGATGGATGGTTGGTTGGTTGGTTGGTTGGTTGGTTGGTTGGATGATGAATGTATGGATGCATGGATGTATGGATGCATGGAGGATTGGTTAGTTGGATGATAATGGTTGGATGGACAGTTGGTTGGATGATGGATGGATGGTTTGGATGATGGATATATGGATATATGGATGCATTGATGATTGGTAAGTTGGGGTGCATGGATGAATGGTTTAGTTGGTTGATTGACCGGTTGATTGACTGGATGGATGGATGGATGGATGGATGGATGGATGGATGGATGGATGGATGGATGGATGGATGGATGGATGATTGGTTGCTTGGATGAATGATTGGAGTAGTGGGTGCGGTGGATGTATGGAGTGGTGGTGGGGTGGATGTATGTACTGTATGGATGTATGGATGGATGCATGGATGGATGGATGAATGGATGGATGGAAGGGTGGATTGATGGTTTGGTTGGTTTTTGGGTTGTAGTGGTGGGTGGGATGGATGGATGGATGTTTGGTTGGTGGATTTGTTAGATGGGTGGATTTTTATTTTAAGCATAAAAGTCACACAAATCAGTTCAGGACAATACTTTATCTCAAGCAACTGTTTCTTTATTAAATATATCTTGTTTGAATGATATTTGTACTGGGAAAGAGACAAAATGCTGATTAAGAACATGGTTTTGTGCTATTTGTGGAACTTGTAGATTTTGTAGATTGGTTGGTTGAGAAGAAAAGAAATGTAAGAAAGATTATATAAAGTATTCTTGAGGAGGAGAGAGTGGGTGGACTGAAGGACAAGAGCGTCTCTATGAAAAGTGTAAAAACTGGAGGCTGAGAAAGTGAAGGAGGTGGAGGAAAGGGACAGAAAGTGAAAGGTCTAGAAGTGCTCTGTGTTTTTTTAATGCAGTTTAAGAACTGAACTGAGACACATACAGTACAGTACTGTACATTATTTTCAAAAGTTATTCAAACCTTTAACTCTTTTGATGTATTTATCTTCTTTCTGTCATCAATGCTGCCAAACCTTCAGGAAGATGCACAAAAGGTTTAAAAGCTTTACCTGGAGCTATTATGAAAAGTTTGTTTAATTGTTTTGTTCCATGGAAGACAAGGAGTCAAATGGAGGCAACAAAAGCTTGATTAAATAATTACATCATTTTTGTGCTTTCCCTTAAATATTCTTTGAAACATTCAAACATGGTGTTGGCGTTCCTGTTATTTTACAGTCTTAGCAGTTTCCTGCAGCAGTGTGAACAGTTATGTTATTCGATCATTATGTAATGACTGGATCTTCCAGCACACTTGACAAATGCTGTTAATTGATCACAGCTGCAGTGTGAATGGTTTTTTTTTTGGCAAAGCTTCTTCCCAAATGTTTTGAGAACTGTGTTGTGTTCAGGTCATGGTACAGAGTGTCTTGTGTTCTGCTATGGTTTGCAGATATCGATGAGTGTGCAGAGGGGAAGCACTACTGCAGGGAGAACACGATGTGTATGAACACACCCGGATCCTTTATGTGTGTCTGTCACACCGGCTACGTCCGTATTGATGATTACTCCTGCACAGGTGAGTACAGAGAACATTATTTTGTGTGTGTGTGTGTGTGTGTGTGTGTTTTTGCCAGGGATATATAATTAATTATTGGGGAGAATGCAGGCTGCATTCAAACCTGAATCTATCAGAATAGATGTATAGGTCATTAAAATGTTTTTAAAGACCCCATAAAATCATTTGATAAGGTACGTTTAATATATTTTCTGTTATTTACAGTTTTGCTCTGGCGAACTGCACTCAGAATTTTTTTTATTGCTTTTTTCACCTTTTAAAAAATATGATTCACATTTGTGAATAAGTAGACTTAAAGGACAATTCCGGTATTTAACACTTTGAGTCTATTTTGTAGTTTGTTTTGGATGAACAAGAGTGGTGGACAAAGACATTTTGACAATGGTTCCTGTCTCGACTTTTTAGAATTGCCCATGACCGCTTTAGAATGGGAGTCTATGGCCATGCACAAACATGCCCTTAAAACAACCCTTAACGTTCGTTTTCAAAACTGTGCAACTCGCCGAGTGGTTAGTGGTGTTCGTTGATGTTCCAAAACAAGTAGCGTAGCGAAATACAGTTTCTGTCGTGTTTTATTTGGCATTTTGTAAAATCCCATTGATTTCCGTAGGAGGACTTATTGCTCGTTGATATTACTGCGCTACCGGAAAGGTCTTCTTCGTCTAGCGTTGGTCCACTGAGCGTCAGTACAGCTGCCCTTTTCAGATAGAGTTTCTTCTGAGACTTTTTTCGAGAACCTGTAGATTTAACATAGTCCTCGTCCCGAAAGTGAAATGCACAAACACGATGGTCAGCTTTTCGAAGAACATCTAAAGGGGTGTTTATGTCAAACCCGAGGAATGAAAGCCACAACTTTAGTCGTTCGGGGTTGTGGAAAGGAATCCGATGACAACTCCTATTTTTAGGGATTTTACCGCGGTTTCTGACCGCACAAATTTTTACCATATTGGATGGCTCAGTGACCAGTGCAATGTTGAGGCCTTGGGTATGAAGTTGAACTCGACTGTGACTGTCCCGCGAGACCTTTTTTTACTCTATGCGCTAGACACGTTATCACCATCAAGTGGTCGGGAGTGTGGCAACGCTTCAGACTCACATATCGAGCGGAAGTTTTTTTTGTGAGGTATCTAAAAAAATAGTTCCACTATAGAAAAATAAACGGATTGAAATCATACATTGCGCCGATATATTTGTTTTTAATCATCAACGAACACCACTAACCACTCGGTGAGTTGCACAGTTTTGAAAACGAACGTTAAGGGTTGTTTTAAGGGCATGTTTGTGCATGGCCATAGACTCCCATTCTAAAGCGGTCATGGGCAATTCTAAAATAGTCAAAAAGTCGAGACAGGAACCATTGTCAAAATGTCTTTGTCCACCACTCTTGTTCATCCAGAACAAACTACAAAATAGACTCAAAGTGTTAAATACCGGAATTGTCCTTTAATTAAAAAAGTTTCTTTCTTTCTTTCTTTCTTTCTTTCTTTCTTTCTTTCTTTCTTTCTTTCTTTCTTTCTTTCTTTCTTTCTTTCTTTCTTTCTTTCTTTCTTTCTTTCTTTCTTTCTTTCTTTCTTTCTTTCTTTCTTTCTTTCATTCGTTCTTTCTTTCATTCGTTCTTTCTTTTTTTTTATACTATATTTTATTTCATGCAGCAACCTTATTTTTTTGTGTTATACCTGTTAATCTACAGTAGGAGCCAGTTCTGTTATGTTGTGTTTAGTGTCAATTTAATAGCATTATTTTTGTGCTATTTTTAACATTTTAATATAAGTAAATAAAGGAATGTTGTTTGATTTAATTACTAATATATAAATCATTAGAATTCTAAATATATTACATCTCCAGGCAACATACAGACACAACAAAATATTATTGTTTACATATACATGTTTTATGCATCTTATCAAGCGTTGTTTAACATTGTTTTAACAATGCGTGCAATAGTGGAAAAATAAGAATGAAACAAAAAGTTCAAGAAAGGCAGCATTATGAGAAAGTTTTCACTGATGGAAAGTACAGATGGTACGTGTTCCTGATCTTTAACTTAAAAAAGCAATTAAATCTCTTCAGGAGCACAGGATAAGGAAGCGAAACATGGTGCAAGGGAACAGCTACACGAATCTTAGTCCTTCTGTGACCTACTTTAAAACTCAATTAATTACAACAGAGTCCAAGAAGGTTTCTATCTCAATAAATACACAAAAAAGCATAAATAAAACTGCACCTGGGCTGTAAGGTGCATCATGGCCAACAACAATTCAGCTTTTATTTTGGAAACTATTCTAGATTTGTTTTCTTTCTGCTTATTATCTCAGAAATCCATGAGTAATCAAGGCCAGCTGCATTGTTATTATTTATTGCTATTATTTTGAAGTAGTCTGCATTACACCGACCTCGCCATCAAGTTCTCTGACCTCTGCTCATTTTAATGCTGCATGTTGTTGTTTTGTAATGGAAAGGGCTTGATTATGGCGCACTATGGAACAAGCTTCAGCATTGCTTGCTTTTCATTGCTTTCTTCAAGCAAACCTGCATACTCAGTGGTTGATGAGGAAACTTACTTGTATCATTTGAACAGACTTGAGCCCCAAACATATTTGGAGGTGTCGAGTCAGTTCTAATGTTGAATTTGCTTGTCTAGAATGCGTTTTTTTTGGTCATAGAAAGTGATATGAAATAAATGGTTTTCACAGTGACCTTTCAAAGGCTAAAACTCTACTCTAGAACCATAGAATCCAGATTTTGTTTGTTCCTCTGAATTTGTGTCTTCTCAAAACGTACAGGTGAGAGATGCCTTTTAGTTTAAATGCACACCCTGCTTCTTTTATATCAATTTAATAAAATCATTACTCACAGCAGTTATCAGTTTAACTCTATTTAATCTCTCCTTCTTCCCTCTGGATATCTAGCCCATTGATGATTGGTTGAAAGCCGTGCGTCTGTTGTTGATTGGCTCACAGCTGTGCATCTGCTTCTGTTCTGACTTAGAGTCTCAGTGAGGCTGGCGTTCTGATGGCAAAACATTATTATTTTCAATTATTCATGTGTGCAGTCACACAGAGAAATATATTGCATATTTTGCCTGTGGGGTTTTTATGAGATAATCTGCAGGCTGCTGAAACTGGAATTCATTTAATTTGAAGCTGTAATAGACTTTACCTGATATAAAACGAGAACACTTTTAATCAGCCGATCTTATTTTAATTTAAAACATCAGACGTTATTTAAATGACTGTAATTATTTTAATTGTGCTCCACTGTTTCCATATCTGTTCATTATTGCTCTGTCTTGCCTTCATGATCGGCTCAGTGATATTTACCAATTGCATCCTTTACTCTGCAATGAACAAACTTGTTGGCATGATAAGAGGTTTTGTCAGTTACATGAACGGTACCAGTCATTAGTTAGCATTTGTTGTTTCAAAAAAAGAGTAAATGGCATTGATAATGGACATTGTGGAGTTCCTCTTTCCTTTCTTTACGTGTCTCTCACACAGTTCCTCATTAGTTCCTCTTGAGCAGTCAGCAGATGTTAAGCTTAAAGGGATGTTAGTCTCCAATCAGCTCATTTATGCACTGTTATGGACAGAGATGTCAGTGTAAATGTTTCTTCAAAGGTGAGAGAGATTTCACCTTCGTTTAATTTCTATTTTTCAAGGGATAGTTTACCTCAACATTTGTCATTTACTCACCCTCATGTCATTCCAAATCCGTGTGACTTTGCTTCATGGAACACAAAAGGAGATGTTTTGAAGTATGTTCATGCTGTTCTGTTACATACAGTGAAAGTGGATGGTGACCACTTTTGTTTTCCACAGAAAAATTAAGTCATACAGGTTTTTGAATGACGAGGATGAGTAAATGATTATCATTTTTGGATGCACCATCCCTTTTATGTACAAACACAAAGAATCATCTCTTCCAAAAGCGATTTTGTTGCATGCTTGAGAAGAGGGATAGAACGAATATGGTTTTGTCTCTCTGTTCGATCTGAAAAGAAGCAAAGCATTCAGATTGAATATGTGATCTGCATTTATGTTGTTGAACGATTTTCAATTCAGCTGTAAAAGCATCCTGGGATGTTCATTGATGAGGAACCGCAGCATAAAAACACCCAACCAATCAACATCATTCATCAGTCAAAATGCATTTTAATGAGATGATTTAATGACATTTTAATGAGTGCGATTTAAAGATCTGTGTTGTAAGATGTATGACTAAAGTTGATTAAGCAATTTCACTTCACTGTGGGGGGAATTTGAGGAGATGAAAAGTAACACGTGGTGAAGAAAAAGACACCAGACAGGTGTAAACACTGGGATTTTGGGAGATAAAACATAGATAGATAGATAGATAGATAGATAGATAGATAGATAGATAGATAGATAGATAGATAGATAGATAGATAGATAGATAGATAGATAGATAGATAGATAGATAGACAGAGTGAGTGAGTGAGTGAGTGAGTGAGTGAGTGAGTGAGTGAGTGAGTGAGTGAGTGAGTGAGTGAGTGAGTGAGTGAGTGAGTGAGTGAGTGAGTGAGTGAGTGAGTGAGTGAGTGAGTGACAGACAGACAGACTATGAGAAGCAGAGAGAACATTCTCTATTTTCCACCTGGTGGTAGCTGACAGATCTGCCCATCTGGAAGCAAGAAATTAAATGAATATGTGTGAGAGAAGGAGAGAAGAGCCTTGTTAATGAATAATTAGGAGGATAATTGATGTCACTTTAGCTGTCATAGTCAGATGAGTCAACGCAGATGAGAAATCAGACCACACAAACACGTCCACAGTGAGGGATTCATCTCAGTCAAACGCTGCTTGGCATGACCGTAATATTAATGATTGAGATAAACAGGGATGGCATCAGGGAAGCCAATGGAGCTGGTATTGGACCAAATTGTTTTTTTGTTTTTTTTGGTCTTACAATGAGGAGGAAAAAGAAAAATCGTATTAAAACCTGCAGTTCAATTTAAGCTCCACAACAGTATAATGTAAAGTATATGAACAATGGATGTTCAGTCTTATATTTGCTAAATACAATTAGTGTTGTTTTTATGAGGTTCACTGAAGTTTCACCACTGTTTTTTTCAATGCTATCTCACGACCCAGTGACGGTTAGGTTTAGGTGCAGGGTCAGGGGTAGGTCGTTTAGCAAAAATCGTACAAATTCGTACGAGTGTGGTCGTATGAACTGCCGTGAGATCAGGTTGTTGTTTTTTTACAGAGTAATTTCACAATTCACTCTGAGAGTCTCTCCGATTCTCCTTAACTCTTGGCTGCTTTGGGAACATTTTGCCCGAAACAGAAATTAATGAGGAACTTTCATTGGCATTTCAAGCAGTCCGAGCAAAGGCTTGGGGTCACCTGGAGGTCATTGTAAGACTGTAACAGATGATTGTTGAATGTTTCATGATCAAGCTCAATTTGAGATTCAAGAAAGATTTTACATTTTTATTACTGAACTGTTGAACCCTGTTCTTTTAAACAATAAATGGACTGCTATGCTGTCCTTATTATAAATCAGTGTTTTAGTCCAGTATAGTCATGTCAGAGTCGCTGAAGAGTTTTACCAGTGTCCCTGTTCACTGCAGTCTGACTTGAAACATTTAATTGCCATTCTACAGTGCATATTGTAGAAAACCCGTCAAACTGTAATGAGGATGGAAGGATAGAACAGTGCAAGCTAAATTTGAGCCTGCATCATTTATACAAAAAGAGCATTTACATTGAAGTCTTAATTGAACAGCACCATAAAACAGCCTGGTAGGTTCTGAAGGCCCGTTCGTGCCGGGGATAATGATAAAGTTATAGTTCTAAAAATCATTCTAGATATAAAAGAATAGTCCACACCATAACTATAACGATAACGGCGCAGAGAAACAATATCATTGGAGTGTCTTTCAGAATGATTTTTTTCCAGCCAATCAGAATCCATCCTGCTTTAAAGAGCGTGAGCATTTAAAGGGATAGTTCACTTTGAAATTAATTTTTGGTATGTTTTAGCTTACCTCAAGGGCATCCAAGATGTAGGTGTCTTTTTTCCGCAGTAGTTTCAATTTTGATATTTTTAGGTCAAACCGTTCTTGTCTGTCAGTCATATAATGCAGGTCTATGGTCATTATCTCAAAACACAAGCACAGAGTCCAAATTAAAACAATTCCCCGTCGTCCAAATGAAACAATTCCCCATCGTAAGTACACATTGATGGCCTAAGACACGAAACGAGCGGTTTGTGTGAGAAAACGAACAGTATTTATATAGTTTTTACCTCTTATACGCAGCCATGTCCGAGTGATCTGATCTGACGTGTACGCAGACTGGTGCATAGATATATACACACTAGATGTCGCCTTGTCTACGGCAGTTCATTGGAACGAATGTCTTTAAGGCGACATCTAGTGTATATATCTATGCACCAGTCTGCGTACACGTCAGATCAGATCACTCGGACATGTCTGCGTATAAGAGGTAAAAACGATATAAATACTGTTCGTTTTCTCACACAAACCGCTCGTTTCGTGTCTCAGGCCATCAATGTGTACTTACGATGGGGAATTGTTTAATTTGGACGACGGGGAATTGTTTTAATTTGGACTCTGTGCTTGTGTTTTGAGACCGTGACCATAGACCTGCATTATTTGACTGACAGACAAGAACGGTTTGACCTAAAAATATCAAAATTGAAACTACTGCGGAAAAAAAGACACCTACATCTTGGATGCCCTTGAGGTAAGCTAAAACATACCAAAAATGAATTTCAAAGTGAACTATCCCTTTAAGGCAGCAGACGTCAAACTTTAGCACGCTCTTATAATAAACAGAACAATATTGTGCGCTGGTGTGGACACTAATATAGTTATCGTTATAGTTATATTTATAGTTATCGTTCTTGGTTAGGGTTAGCAAGCTAACCGAAAAACCTAAAGGCTCAAACTGAAAAATGCCCATAGTTTATGCTTGGGGAGTTTTGTTATAGAAAATTATATAAATTATGTTATTTATTTATTTAATATAATAAACTATATGCATTTTTTTAGGGTTTTGAGCCTTTGCTTTTATCCAGATAGTGACAGCATCTCAAACAACCTCCGGCAAAGACTCTGGCATATTATTTTTGCACAATAGTGTCAGTTATTCCCTAAACACCGTGCTCATGCACATCTGACTCCTTCCCCTTTCAGTGATTTTATTCTTTCTTTCTGTCTCTTTCTCTCTCCTTCTGCCTGTTTTTCATCTTTGAGATGGAATTGTATTCCCTCCGAGAGAAACAGCTGCAAGGAAAGTGCAGAACGTCCAAAAAGTTAGAGGAAATTGTTCAAAAACACACTGACGCACACTCCCCTTGTGTTTTCAGAGCACGACGAGTGTGTGCGTGGACTGAATACCTGTGATGAAAACGCTCTTTGCTTCAATACGGTTGGCGGACACAGTTGCTCCTGTAAACCAGGGTACGTCGGTAACGGGACCGTCTGCGGAGGTAAGAGCAAACATCTGAACTCCACATTGTACTAATATTATAGTATAAATGTCCAATTTCCACACAATTTCCAATAACAAATGTAATTGTTTATGTAAATATTTATATGAAAACATTTATAAGGCCATGCTAATTTAAATATATGTTCATTTTAATATGAACAAATGTAATTAAAACAAAGTATTTCTTAATTAATAAAATTATTATTAATTTCAAGCAAATAAAACAATACAAATATATACACTAAGCAAATTGTGCAAATTTTATTAAAACAAACAGTATTTTTAATTAAATCTTTTCAAGTTATTCAAGTAAACAATTTTAACTAAACAAATTAACAGCGAATAAAAGAAACAAAAAAAGACTATGAACAAATTATGTTAAAAGTTCGTGTAGTTTTCCTTTCATTATAATTTATTATATATTTTTTGATATTGTTGACATTAATATTAATTAATTAATTAATTTATTTATTTCTCAATTATGTAAACAGTTTTTTCCTGAAGTGATTATTCAATTAAACAAAGCAAAGCAAATAAAGCGATAAGCGGCGGGTCTATTAGACTGTATTTGCACTGCATGACTTAAATTCAGAATTATAAATTTTCTCTCTATATCTACTGTCCATGTCAGTCAGACAGTCCTCAGGTACCAAATTTTATTTTTATTTTGTAACTTTTTATTAACAGCAATCAGATTACTTTTTTTTACGTAACAAGTAAAGTAATGCATTACTTTTAAATTTACAAATAAAACAAGTTACTTTTTCAAATATATGAAGTTACATTAGTAAGTTTTCCCATTTATTGACCTCTACTGTACCGGCGTCGGCTTATTCATTTCATTTTTGGTGGGAAATGACCTTTACATTGCCAGAATTTTTTAAATTTTTTTTATCATCAAATAACAGACAAGCAAACCCAGCCCTGCAATTGACAAAAAGTATAGCAAAAATAACACAACACGTTACATTCCATAAAAAGTAACAAAGTAATGCATTTAGTTACTTTTTATGGAGTAACACAAAATTGGAACGCATTACTTTTAAAAGTACCTTTCCCCAACACTGGAAATCAGTATCGTTTGCATGGCTGCACTGCACACATGCATTAGCTCAGCCTCTGGTTTGCAGAGACTCTTTTTCATTGGGATGGTGAAGCCCTGCTGAAATGTGTGTCTTGTGTTGTGTTGAAATGTGTGCAGCGCTCTGTGAGGGCCAGTGTCTCAACGGAGGTTCCTGCGTCACTCCAGATACCTGCGTCTGCCAGCAAGGCTTTACTGGAAAGAGATGTGAGACAGGTAAGACGCAATTAGGCCAATGGAAGGGCATTTCCTGTAACCTTTCAACGGGAGCTAGAGCAACGACCAAAAAAAATGAGAGTGAAGAAAAGTGTACAACATATTCACATACTGCGATGTCGCCTCTCAAGTGTTTTCATATTATAGTGATGGACTGAGATGGTAGAAATATTCAGAGCTTCAGAAGGCGGAGGGGAGGTGATTTATTTTTTATATTTTCCAGGCAAGTGAGATTTATCTCAGATGATTTCCACGAATGTGAACATGGCCAAAGATGTGTCTCTGTGGACTGTTCAATATTTCATGACTCTGTAGATATGCATGTTTGCTATGAATTTGATGAATAATGTCTTATAATGCTTGCACTATAATAATCTAAAGTAGTTTGCTAAACTTATTCTCTATATTTTGCTGATTGCATAATATTACAATATAGATCTGTATTATAATGGAGTATAACAAATAAAATTCATGTTTTCTATTTTATAATAATTAAAATACCACATTATTATGAAAATGTTATTTTCAGTAGTTGAAGTGTTTCTTATTCTCAATAACAATTTTAACAAAAAAAATTAATATTTTTAATATTTTATGTTTTTATATTTAAACATAATATAAATTCTTAATATAATAATAATAATAATAATAATAATGGATATATAACATTTGAATTATAGTTCAAGTTAATGTTAATATATTGAAATGTATAAACATTGTAATATTAATATAAATTAACATAAAAAATATATAATTACATAATAAATTATAATAATGATGGTTATAAAAACTTAAATATAATATTTTCAGTAATCGATACCAATGCTAGTGAAATTCTTAACTTTTTTATTTGAACAAATTTAAGTTAAATATTAATATAAATTATTCATATTAATTCAGTTGTAATTTAAAATAATTACTTGTCATTTACATATAATTTATATAAATACATATAATTTAATCATCATCATCATTTATTATTATTTTGTGAGTATGGTGAAGTTATGACAACTAATTATCTTTAGTCTTCTTGTACTCTTCTTTCATTGTAATGTCAGTCAGCAAGATTCAGTGGTCAGCTTTATGTCATTGCATTTTAAATATATGCATGTCTGACTGTGAAGATAGATGAAACCTGTTTCCCCCGACAACGTGCTGTAACCAAATGTGATATGAAAGCGTCAAGATTTAGATCACATCACTTCCATGTAATTTCAGTTCGTGTCCTAATCAACCACGACAAGTGACGCACGTCAAGACGTCTTGCCAGTTGCTTTGTTTGTATTTTGTCACACTGCACTGACTTGCCCCATCCACTCATAGCTGTATATTAAACATTAAATATGTTCTGAAGGGCTGTGATTTTGTGGATTCATGCAGTATTTTGCTTTTAGTGTTGACAGAATAATTACTTGATGCTGAGAACTTGTCATGTCATGCTGAGGACAAGTTCTCCCTGAGTGGGTGCAAACTTGTAAATTCCGAAAGGGAACACACTGCAAAAAAAATAAAAATTATATATATATTCTTAATCACTTTTGAGTATTTTGAAACTTCCTTAGAGCTAGATTAAAGGTATAGCGGAGGATGTTTTACTTCCTGGTGGGTAACCTATACTATTGGTCCTCCTAATTGTCAATCATTCTGGTGAATCAATCAAACTTTTCAAAAAGTGGAGAGGGCGGGTCTTATCTAAAATTTGGAAAGATCCTCCGCTATACGTTTAATTAACTAGAGAATGAAAAATTGCACAATATTTTTGGTTTGATTTCAGATAATTTAGCTGTAAGGAAGTTTCAAAATACTCCAAAACAAGCCAGAAATACTGATTAAGATTTATTTTTTAATTTATTTTTTTTGCAGTGCAGGCTTCTGTTGGCAGGTATGATTTCAAGTGAGACACTGAACTCTGGAACAGAAGAAGAGAGATAGACATGAAGCTTTTTTTATGGCTCTGGGGATCGGTGTGTGTGTTTGTGTGTGTGCGTGTGCGTTGTGTGTGTGTGTGAGTGAGAGAGAGAGATAGAGAAGCAGAGACCTCAGAACCCTTTGCTCAACGTTACCCAGCAGGGCATCTGCCGGTGGTTTTTTACAAACCGGTCCAACACCCACTCGCTCCTATGTGTGAGTGACAGAGGGATGATGAAGGGAAAGAGAAAAAGAGGAGTGAGGAGAGAGGAAATGAGGAGGCATGGGGACTAAGGGAGACAGCTGGTGGAGAGATAGAGAGAAGATAGAGTGAGGTGTGGTTTGCGAGACACTGTGTGTGCTGAACGCCTGACTCACCGTTCTTGGAGAGAGAACTGGCTGACACACAGACAAACTCACAGCTATGTTACATGGGTCAGGTTTTGCCTACATTATACCAAATGTCCCCACAAGGATTGTAAAAGCTGAAAATAACTACATACAGTAGGAATACAGCTTAATAAACATGGTAAAACCAATCGGTCTTCCAATTTCTTTTTAGCTTTATTTATTTAGTTAGTCAGTTAGTTGTTAGGAACACTTTATAATAAGGTTAGTTAACAGTGGTTAAGGCATTAACTGATAGGAACTAACAATGAGCAAATAATTTGTTACAGTATTTATTAATCTTTGCAAATGTTAGTCAACTGTTTATTGTTAGCTCATATTAGCTCATGTCTGTTAAATAATATTAACAGATACAACTTTTGATTTTAGAATATATTAGTAAATGTTGAAATTAACATGAACTATTAATAAATGCTTTAGAAGTATTTTTATTGTTAGTTCATGTTAACTAATAACTAATGTAAACAAATGTAACATTATTAGAAAATGTTATTATTTATTGCTTGTTTGTGAATTACAGAGCTAAACTTACAAAAAAACTGGAAATAATTAAATAGACAGGAAAAAATCAGAGAACAAAAAAAACACTAAAATGTTGTACAGAGAAAAAAACAAGACGACATTTACTTGTTTATTCATTAATTCATTAATTCATTTATTCATTCATTCATTCGTTGTTTGTGAATTACAGAGAGAAATTATCAAAAGAAAAAGAACACAATATTTTATTTATTTATTCATTTATTTATTTGAGTAAAATCACAAAATATGTAATAATTATTAATTAATTAATTCTTAATGAAGTGAATACATTTTATGTTATAAAGTTTTTTTTTAAGTATTATTATTATTATTATTATTTTATAATCCTAAATTACAATCCTCTTATTTCACATAATCCTTAAACTTTTTCTTCATTTCACAACAAATTCGATTTCGAAACCCACATTTTTTTTGTGGGCTCTGACTTTTGGACACCACCATATGCATTTATGTTGGAGAGGTTTTCATGAAGTTGTGGCATTTTTGTGTATAAATATTTTTGTGATGGAGGACAGATTATGCGCTTTATGCTTGTTTTGTGTGCTCAGTCGTCTGTAATCCCTCACGGTTTTCCCTCATGTTTTCTTTCTTCCTCTGAGGGGAAATATAATGTTATGACAAAGGCACAAAAGAGGATAAATATTGCACAAACAAACATAAGAGGCAAAGAAAAGTCTGTTCTTCATCCCTTTGAAACCTCCTATCCCTCCACTAAAGGAACTGCATTATTAAACTCTCCGTCTTTGTCAGTAAGCCTCTCTTCTTCTTCTTTTTTTATCCATGCCAGCTTGACGTTGGCACGTATGACCACATATGGCGACTCCCTGCCAGTTTTGTAAATACAAAGCAATCCATTAGTTCAGTTGATATTGTAGTCCTGGTAAAATAGAGAAATTATTTGATAAGAGCATTGTTTTTGTTCTTATTCTGTTCTTTAATGAGAGTAATCAACCGAAGCACAAAGACACAGAATTATCTTCTCCATCAAATATCCTGCTGCAAAGATGCTTTCTGAATAAGAATCACTCTCTTTTTATCTTCCCCTGAATAAGAAAGCTGTAGAGAATCACATTTTCTTTCATATTCAGCTCTTACCTCTTAGAAGACTAGCTGGCACCATGTATTATCCATCGGATTGGCTCAGATGCTTCACACATGCTCTGTTCATAAAGGAAACCCAATTACAGCAGGTCCTCAGGGGTTAAACGCCCTGGGCTCGGGGTCTTTCTTCTTAATCAAGACGTTTCTGCAGGCTACTTGTTAATTCTTTATGTGATGGGTGTACAGCAAAGGGATGTAAGCACATTCAACTTGCAGATAAAATGGCTGCATTGTGTCACTGAACACCTTAAATGTATCTTTGCACCAGGATGGGAGTCTTGAGAAGTGTTTACCCTTAATATTAAGCTAGAATGGAGCCCTACTCCTATCAAATTTTAATGAGAATATCTTCAGAAGCTCTAGTGAGAAAGGCCTACAGGGAGGAGCGTAAAATTGTGTGTACAAAGAGATTCAAAACAGCTGCTGGTTCTGTCCTCCGATAAAACTTCTCCATGTTTATTTAAGTGCTCTGCTTATGTCTGCTTCATTGGGTTCATGTATTCCAAGTCGTTACTCATCATGTCTAATGAGGTGGAGATAATTAGAGTTTAGCTGTTGAACGTCTTCCCTTGCTGTGCAACACAGACCTCTGTTTTATCCAGATTAACACCGCACAACTAATATATAATATTATACATTATGTAATAATATAATGGAAATAAATGATAATGTTTTAATTTGTGATAATGTGATCATATCTTTATATTATTTTATACATTTTATTATAAATTTTAATGTACAATAAAACATTTCATCATAATTATCTATGTATATTATTAATTATATAGGATATATACACTCACCTAAAGGATTATTAGGAACACCTGTTCAATTTCTCATTAATGCAATTATCTAATCAACCAATCACATGGCAGTTGCTTCAATGCATTTAGGGGTGTGGTCCTGGTCAAGGCAATCTCCTGAACTCCAAACTGAATGTCAGAATGGGAAAGAAAGGTGATTTAAGCAATTTTGAGCGTGGCATGGTTGTTTGTGCCAGACGGGCCGGTCTGAGTATTTCACAATCTGCTCAGTTACTGGGATTTTCACGCACAACCATTTCTAGGGTTTACAAAGAATGGTGTGAAAAGGGAAAAACATCCAGTATGCGGCAGTCCTGTGGGCGAAAATGCCTTGTTGATGCTAGAGGTCAGAGGAGAATAGGCCGACTGATTCAAGCTGATAGAAGAGCAACTTTGACTGAAATAACCACTCGTTACAACCGAGGTATGCAGCAAAGCATTTGTGAAGCCACAACACGCACAACCTTGAGGCGGATGGGCTACAACAGCAGAAGACCCCACCGGGTACCACTCATCTCCACTACAAAAGGAAAAAGAGGCTACAATTTGCACGAGCTCACCAAAATTGGACAGTTGAAGACTGGAAAAATGTTGCCTGGTCTGACGAGTCTCGATTTCTGTTGAGACATTCAGATGGTAGAGTCAGAATTTGGCGTAAACAGAATGAGAACATGGATCCATCATGCCTTGTTACCACTGTGCAGGCTGGTGGTGGTGGTGTAATGGTCTGGGGGATGTTTTCTTGGCACACTTTAGGCCCCTTAGTGCCAATTGGGGATTGTTTAAATGCCACGGCCTACCTGAGCATTGTTTCTGACCATGTCCATCCCTTTATGACCACCATGTACCCATCCTCTGATGGCTACTTCCAGCAGGATAATGCACCATGTCACAAAGCTCGAATCATTTCAAATTGGTTTCTTGAACATGACAATGAGTTCACTGTACTAAAATGGCCCCCACAGTCACCAGATCTCAACCCAATAGAGCATCTTTGGGATGTGGTGGAACGGGAGCTTCGTGCCCTGGATGTGCATCCCACAAATCTCCATCAACTACAAGATGCTATCCTATCAATATGGGCCAACATTTCTAAAGAATGCTTTCAGCACCTTGTTGAATCAATGCCACGTAGAATTAAGGCAGTTCTGAAGGCGAAAGGGGGTCAAACACAGTATTAGTATGGTGTTCCTAATAATCCTTTAGGTGAGTGTATAGGATATATTATAGGATATATTGTTGCTTTTAATGATCAATAAGTTATGACAACATATATTTTTACATTGCTTTAACTTAACTCTTTTTATAAGTTATACAAGATTCAAATAATTTGTAAGTCATTTTAATGTAAACATCCAAGTTGATTGTACTTTCAAATTTAAGGCAGCAACTTTTTTTTTATAGTTTATAAAATAAAGTTTACTTTCTAAATGCTCTTTCCAGGTCCTATTGTTTCATCATGTTATTCCAAAACTTTGGGTCTCATTGAATATCCGTTTCATTCTGAAATATGTCTCCATCACCAATAAAATGGGTTGCGAACAGTAATTCACTTTGACTTTAAAGATAAGACTTTCCTCTGAATCTCTGCTTTTGTTTGGGAAACTCTGAGAATCTGCTGTCTGTATTCTCATTAAGAAAAGGTTTGCTTTTGAACTTCCTGTTCAAAAAAAAAGAAAAGAAAAAGACTTTGTTTGAGAATGGGACCAGGCTTTCATGCACACAACGCACTTCAACTCCCTCGTCTGCACCGAGGCCCTTTTACAGTGCCGAGCTCCCCAGCGAGACCCAGCAGTGGGTGTGAATCTGTTCATTAGTGTGAGGATGGAGGGGGAGGATGAAGGGAAGGGGGTGGGAACGAGAGCAGGGCAGATGAAGGAGATAGCTGGGATGGGAACAGCCAAGATGTTCAGGGACTAAGTGGATTGATGACTTACCGTTTGAAGAATCGTCCCTGATGAAATTGACTTGAGGATACCACTGTGGACTCATAACTATTACCGTCCTCATGGGATTATAGATTGTACTGTATATATATCAGCTGATCCCTTTCTTCATTCCAGGTGGCTCATATTGTTATGAAAATATTTGAGCATTAGAATGTTCAGGGAAGATGACGTAAAACTAGAGCAGCCTTCTGTCTTTGCCATCTATACATCTTTGCTTGCTTTCAATACTTTCGCTTTATTCTCGTGCACGACTCGTTCGCTAAACTGAACAGCCAATCAGAGTTCTCTCTCTCACCAATGGCGCTGATGCCAACGGTTACTTTTGATCAATTCGATTCAATTCGATTCATGCTCATTTGACCAAAATACCCCTGACGATGTCCAACTAGTGCCGACGGTGTGGAACACACTGCAAAAATTGGGCCGGTCGACGCTCAACATGTCAGGGCCTATAGAGACAGGAACTAAACAGAGCGTTACTGACAGACTGGGAAGAGAGGTGCTGCAAAAATAAAAAATATGTTAAAAATCAGGTGTGATTTTTTTACATTCAAGCATGAAAACCTATTCTAGTAGACCCAAAAACAAAATCAAGACTTTGAATAGGTCCCCTCTAAAATAAACTGCGCCCTTGGTTTTTGCTAGAGCACAACTCACCAATGCACACAAATGGAAGTGTATGAGGAATCCCAAATGCTGAAGATGGAGCAAATGAGATGGGAGACTATGTATTGTGCCGTCGACTTGTGACATTCCGTGACAAATTAGTGGCAGGGCTGCAGGACAGCGGGAACCCTGGGGGTTTACCCGTGAATACACAGTCAATCAATACTTGCGACTGCTTTCTGACAGCACAAATGCCAGCCATTCCTCTGAGAGAGATGAGTGCGCTGTGTGTTTGTGCTCAAGGAAGAAAATGAATAAATGTCATCAGCACTGCCTACATCTACAGTATGTATTATTCAGTATTGTTTGTGTTATTTTCGCCATTCTCTGTTTTTAATGGAGAAGGTATTTTGTGTTAGGGGAGTGAAATCTTGACAAAAGTGAAGCAATCTTAGAAGCGAGATGTTGATAACTCTTGCATGGAACATGTTTCATATCAGACCTTTTTCTGATGAAATGTTCCTCAGAATAAAAGAACAGTTTAGTTAAAAAAGAATGTTCTGTCGTACATAATTAGAATATGTTCACATTCGAATGTTCACAATGTTCTGATGCATTCTAATGTGCAATATTTGAATTTACACGACAATGAATGACATTTAAGTGAAAGTGAAGACAATTATAATGTTACAAAAGATTTCTATTTCAAATAAATGCTGTTCTATTTAACTTTCTATTTATCAAAGAATCCTGAAATAAATGTATCACAGTTTCCATTAAAAAAAGCAGCACAACTGTTTTTCAACTTTTCAACATTGATTATAATAAGCAATGTTTCTTGGGTAGCAAATCAGCATATCAGAATGATTTCTGAAGTATCACGTGACACTGAAGACTGGAGTGATGATGCTCAGCTTTGCCATCACAGGAATAAATTGTGACCCGATCTGGCGAAATGAGTCGGAAGTCGCAACGTTCCATTTTAAGATATGGGCCGTTTATGTGGAAAAACAATGAAATAATAGATTTTTTTTTAAATTATTATTATTGCTAAATTTCAAAGAACAGACATTCAAAAATAATCTCCTAAAGTTTCGTAGTCCAGATAATTGAGAAAAGGTATTTAAATGACTATTAAAGTTTACAAAGTTTTACTAAATTCGCTGGAAATGAATATGGCTTTTCTCAAGTCCTCTCGTCACCTCTGAGCATTTCCCGGGAATCCCCTCAAACGTCTCTGCTCTCCAAATATGGTGTTACACGTTGTATAGAACCAATCATAAAGCTTAGAAATGTACACAAACGCTGATCATTTGTCAATGGGAAGCCCCGTTTCGACTGACCGGCACGCGATTGGTCCAGCCATCCTCCCGTCAGACTCGTAGCGCTATGTGTAAACAAGCTAGCAGATCTCCTCAGAAAGATTAAATATTATTAATTTGAGAAATGTCGCTGTCAAAAGAGAGCAAAGTCGCCAAAAAGTCGCCAAAAGCGTTGAACTCACTGGAGGCTTCTAACCTAAGCTCTGCTGCTGGTCATCAAGAGTGGCTAAGGCTAGTCAGTGATTGTTTTGGATCTGGAGACGTGTCATCCACTGATGACAGAGACAGCCCTGTGGTATTTATCGTGTATGGATGTGAGTGAGTGCAATTATTATGTGAGTGTATTTATCTGCAAGGAGAATCCATTACAATGTGTTTGATTTATTTTAACCCAATATTTAACTGTTGGTATCTCCGTTATGAATATGTTACACTGTTGTTGTCAACTAGCCTACACAAAGATATGATTGCATAGGCTAACATTATTTGTTCTCTGTTTCCTTGTCTCTCTGCCTCTCTCACTTTCTCTCTCTCTCTCTCTCTCTCACAGACACACGCACACACACACACACACACACACACACACACACACAGACAGACACACACACACACACACACACACACACACACACACACACACACACACACACACACACACACACACACACACACACACACCCCCTCTCTCAAGCAAAACTGTAGCACCTCTGTTCAATCTTTCTGATTTTAGTAAATGCACGTGTAAAAGTTCCTTTTAAATTATTTATTCAAATAAAAAATTAAAAATAATTTGAGCTTCAGCCTGGCATAATAGCATATATTAATGTCTTTGGTCAAATTAAGCTGTACAATAAATAGTTCATCCCTTTAAATGCAATGGATTTTGAAAGATATCAACAAAAAACGGGCAAAAAAACTTTAAAAGCGATTTTCTCAGGTTTTCAATTGGAAAAAGAGGGCAGACGACCATAATTTAAATGTGTATATCTTTACAACCATTCAAGGTATGACTTTGACTAGGATATCAGTTGAAAGCTTATGGTCTCCTCTTTCCATTAATACCAAAATCTCAATTTTGAAGTTTGGGTCACTGTGACTCATTTTGCTGGATCAGGTCACAATTACTTTTGAAAATATATTTCAATAGAAGAAATTATATTTTAAATTTGAATAATATTCACAGTATTACTTTTACTGTAATTTTGAGAAACACAGTATTGGTGAGCAGGAAAAATCTTACAGACCCCACATTTTTGAGTGCTAGTGTATTTTTCTCTCAGAAGTTATCATTTTTTCATGTAATATATTTGTAACTTCACAGCCCCTGGTCTCCATTTACTTGTGTAGAAGAGAGCAGCATGAACATTCTGCTAAACGTCTATTTTTGTGTTCGATATGAAATCAAACAGCTTTAGATCAACTTAAGGGGAATAATGTCATAATTGTCATTTTTTGGGGGTGAACTATCCCTTTAAATATTTCTCAGCCCATGCGATACTACAAGCAAAACTTGCAAACCTAATTCACAAGGTCCTTTAGGCTGTTTCTCATATTCTATGCTCTTTCACAATGACTCTCAAGGCTAAAAAAAATCTCTCTCACACATACCCACAAACCCAAAGTATTCTTCAGCTTTCGTTTAACCCCACTACTCAGCCTTGCCTGTGTTTCAGACTTTAAAATTGGCATTGAAATACAACACAATGTAATTCCCCCTTAGCAATCTAATAATGAGATGGGTGAGGTGAAGCACAATCTGTAGCCTAGGGTTAAAGTCACAAAATCATTTCTAACCCATTCTGCTTGAAGTTGTCATTGAACTGACTTGGTCTGTGTGACGCTCTTCATATCTTTCTGTGAGAGTGTAATCCAAGGACAAGGACTGGAAGTTGAATAGCTACTGAAGAGAATAATTATCAACAGCTGTTGGATACGCTCCTTTCAAGACGACCATGGCAAAAGCTCTATTTGTCTTACTTACTTTGTGTTTGGTGTGAGGACAAACATCAAATATGAAGATTTGCATTCATTAAGGAATTTGAAAAGGTTGTGGAGACAGCATAATACAGTCTAGCAAAACATATCATTTGAATATGCACTTTATGGCAGTTTTTGTTTCTTTGTTTCTTTGTTTGTTCAAATAAATGTGTATTATTCCTTTGATGGCAAAGCTGGATTTTCAGCATTATTACTCCAGTCTTCAGTGTCACATGATCCTTCAGAAATCATTCTAATATGCTGATTTGATGCTCAAAAAAAAAATTTCTTCTTATTGTCAATGTTAAAAACAACAGAGAAGTGACACTGTGCTTTTTTTCATATATTTCTTGGGTTTCCTCATGCATGTCTCCACCTTGTCACCTAAGACATCGACGAATGCCTCGATGGGTTTGTGGAGTGTGACAGTCGAGCCACTTGCGTCAACCTACCTGGCTGGTACCACTGCGAGTGTCGTGACGGATACCATGACAACGGAATGTTCTCAGCCAATGGAGAGTCATGTGAAGGTAACTTATTTCTAATGAAATATGAATGGAAGTCAATAGAGAAACATGCATTTAAGCATGGTTGTAATTACGACATCTACTAACAGGGGCTAACTGGGCCGTGCTAACCAGCTGAGCCTTGACCCCTTGGATTTAACCAGTGACTTATATTGTGTCTGTTTCTTGTCGGTAGACATTGATGAATGTGAGATGGGGAGGCACAGCTGTGCCAACGACACCGTGTGCTTTAACGTGGACGGAGGTTACGACTGCCGCTGTCCGCACGGTAGGAACTGCACGGGAGACTGCGCCCACGACGGGAAGGTGAAACACAACGGGCAGATCTGGGTGCTGGAGGACGACAGGTGCTCGGTCTGCTCTTGTCAGGTGAGCCAAAGGGACTGGTGGGAGCTGTAGTCAAAGGAAAACTGAGAAATGAGTTTTTTACTCAGTCTGTCTTTCTCTCCTGTTTTAGTCGGGGTTGGTGATGTGCAGGCGGATGGTGTGTGATTGTGAGAATCCCACGGTGGATGTGTTGTGCTGTCCTGAATGCGATCCTCGCCTGAGTTCTCAGTGTTTGCATCAGAACGGTCTGCTAGCATACAGTAATGGAGAAACCTGGGTGGAAAACTGCCAGCAGTGCCAGTGTATGGTGAGTGACAGCATGTGAAACTCCAGTATTTATAAACTATATATGATATGGTCAATGTCAGAAAGAAATATTGCTGAAGAACATTAGAAAAGGTTCTTTCAAAACAAATTTTGAAATATCTCAGCATTTAGAGATATACAGTGTCCAAATACAGGCCTTTAGTGAAAATGCTTGAATTGCGCATTCTTTTCTAATTGAAAACGTAAAAAATAAAATAAAATATTACAGTATAAATTATGGAATCTGATAATAAAACCTGATGGTTCATACAGCTTGATCTGAGAATGTTCCATAGAGCATCTTGTGTATTTTAGTAGGAGCTATGAAATTTGTTAACGTGGTAAATGTCATATATCTTTTATAATAAAATTATTATAAATATTTATTATTTAAACATATAAATATGTATTAAGTATTGAAAATAATATATTTAAACATTCCTAAATCTTTTGTATCATACTTTCGCTTCGTTCAAAAAAATTTCAAAATCTAAATTTAAATAAAAAGTTGTATTTTGGATAGTATTATATTAATTGCACATTACTTAAGTATAATAAATTATTATTTAATATTAATGATAATTAGTTGCAGTAGTAGTAGAACATTTTTCTGGTTCTAGTAGGAGTTTTGGGCTTTTACCATCAATGAAATAAAAGCACAATGGCCAGCCACATTTTTATATCAAAAGTTGTTCAGTATTGGATGAAATGGGTGGGTGAAATATGGATGAAAACTGTGATATGAGGAGATTAGCCAATCATAACAGAGATAATAGTCTAAGTGTCAGAGTGAGGGTTGGAAAATGATCACATAAAACTGAATAGAAACCTTTTTTCAAGAAACCTTGACTAGCGTTATAACGACTTGAGGGAATGAATATGATGCAAATGTGTGAAATGTTGTCTTTAGAAAACAGTATGCATTCACAAATGCACAATGCACAGAATAAACTCCCCTGTCATGCTGTTCTCTGTGGATTAGATTCAGATCTATTACACTGAGAAACTGCTGTTCACAGTGGAACTCTCTGCAATATCTCAGTCAGGAAGTCTGACGCCAAACCTTGAACAATGCAGTTTTCAGCCCCTCTGGTGTTTGTCCTTCCTGCAATTTTTTCTTTCTTTATGCAAAACTTTTTGCACTCTGAAAAGAATCGAATTATAAAGTCCGGCTCCATCTTTCTCTCTAGTGAAAATCCTCAATAGTATTTGCTGAACTGACAATGGGCTCAGACAGGGCTCCTAAACTTGTCAGAGGTTTTCGTGACATGCCAGGCTCCCAGCTCACTTTTTCTCTGTCAGAGAAGGTTTTTGGTACACAGAGAATGAAGCTTTTTCCACAGGGTTTTGGACTGCTAAACATGTAGATTTGTAATGAATTATGTTAAAGACTTCTGGACAGTAGTGGACAGCGTCACAGACGGAAGGCTAATGCTAAAGCCATGCAGGCTCTGGATTAATTGCTCAATAACTGACTTTCAATTGAAAACCCTTTTTAATCCTACACAAGCGTAATCTGTGTCCATTAAACCAGCTTTGAGAGAGGAACATGATCAAACAGAGACAGTTTTGCATGGCCGTATTGAAATTTCATTAGCTTTCAGTACAGCTGGTTTTTGTTTGTCTCTTTTATGTTGTTACACAGTTATCACATTCTCTTTCAGTCAGCGTTTTCTTTTAGTCATTTTCAACCCCCTTTACACTTCGAATCCTGGTTCTCATCAGTTTTTTTTTCTTGTTCCCTGTGAAGTAAAAGGAACACATAACTTGAAAGAGAGGAAGAGACAGAAAAAGAGAGAAGGAGGCAGGAAGAATGCTTTGTATTTTAAGGATACAGAAGTGCGAGGAGTGAAAGAACAAAGAATGTTTCCGGAACGGAAAACTCCAGGAGGGGAGAGAGAGAGAGAGAGAGAGAGAGAGAGTGACATTCAGAGAAATATCTGCATTCCTCTTGTATTCAAGGTCTATGTTAGATGCTCGGTCTGATTCAGGATGTAATCTGAAAAATACTTTGTCTTGCAGGGGACTACAGCAATCAGTTCGCCGAAAAATGAACCTGTATGACTTTTTATCTTCTCTGAAATACAAAACGAGAATGATTAATGTACAGATAAACTTTAGAATAAATATAAAATAAGTATTAAAAAATAATATCAATTAATTTCATGATTCAAAACCAAAAAAGTATCATCTGAATAGTCTACATGACTTCAATAAAAAAAATTATTGATCATTATTATTTACTCACCAGACACTGAGTAACTGAGTTGAACATAAGAACTGGATAAATTACGTTGTAGAATTAAAAAGCAGGTGATGCCTCTATCAAAAAAAGTGAGGGAATTTTTTATGAACTGAAATGCAGGATCTATTAAGAAAATATAATCTCCTCATATGCTCTCTGGGTAGACTAGAGTCTGTCTTAAACTTAACATGCAGTGTTTGACCGGAGTGACTTTCACACACTTTAATATTTGGCATTCCAAGAACTCCATCACTTTGGTCCTTTGTGGATTTTTTTTCCGACAGGTGCAAGGATAAAGCATTGATATATCTTGACACATCACCTGCAGTCTAACTCTAACAGATGTTAAACAAGGTTTTAAAGAATACAGAATGGAGATAGCCATGTGTGTGTGACTATATTAAACCAGCACTGACCTAGGAATGTCGTATCGATCCTTCATTACACGCTCCTCTCTGGATCAGTGAGCACAACATAGTATTTGTGATTTGCAGCATGGTAAAGCGGAAGTGTGTAATTTATGTGCCACTAGCGTCACTGAATGGAATTGCAAAAATATTGATTCTTTTCAGTGTGGGAATGAAATATGTCTCCGTCTGTGTGTTTCTCAGGGGGGTGAAGTGGACTGCTGGCCGATATCATGCGCACCGGTCTCTGACTGCGAGTTTACAGTAGTTCCTGAGGGCGAGTGCTGTCCGCGCTGCGTCACAGACCCCTGCCTGGCCGATACCGTTCGGAATGACATCACCAAGACCTGCGTGGATGAATACGGAATCACTCGCTTCAGCGGCTCCGCTTGGACCAAACACGGCACGGAATGTTCCCTCTGCCAGTGCAAGGTACTTGACACTTACATAACCACCCACAGACATACATTTACCAAGGTCAAGCACTTTATTGAGTGGTTTAATATTAAGACATAAAAACCCTGTGGTTGTCGCTATGTTTAAAGTTACTATTAAATCAAAATGGACAATTCTTGTTTTTTTATGATTTATCCATGCACATGCTTATTATTATTTTTAATTCACGTACCCTCGTGATCTTTGATCAAAATAATGTTCCCTTCCTCTTGTTACATCTCTTCTCTGATGATGTGTTGACTGGCGTGAGGGCGGGACATCATGTCACCCACATGACATCACAGCAATAGCAAATCAAACCATCTTTATTTTAAGGTCACATTGTACTTTCTCAAAGTAAATGAACGTACTTACTACAGAGTAACAGTTAGGATTAGGGTTTGGTTTAGGGTTAATTATGCATAATCTTCTGTAAGTAACATGTACTGTTGTATTGTGTAACTAAGTAACCTTAAAAATAAAGTGTTACTAAATCAAGTCCCACACTAAATTTTTTCTTGTTCAAGAAGAATAAGAACAACATATCCATTTGACTCGTATATTATATGTCACAAAAGGGAAGAAAAGGCTATCGCAACGTCTGTTTTATGCCGACTTTAAGCTGGATCCTTTCACATAATATGAACACAGCTTCCACAGGCCCTCTAAGGGTTTCATGGACATCTGGCTAATTTACTTTTAAACATTTGAATGCCAATTCAGTCAAAGGCAAATGCTTTTGGTTGTGTGCCCAGTCAAGGTTTTGATTATATTGTTTTTGTGCATTTAAATATTTTTAAAACACTTACAGTGAGATCCAAATTTCTCGGAACTCATTGAAAAATCTGAGATTTGGAATCAAATTTAAATCTGGAATCTTAATTTAAGGCTGGAAATAAACAAAGTTTTTACAATTGTAAAAAATTTAAAACACAGACACTTAATGATGTAAGGAACGTCTCAGGTTACACATGTAACCATGGTTCCCTGAGAGGGGAACGAAGCGCTGCATCAGCTGACACAATGGGGACGCATCCCGCAGGACCCGGTGTCTGAGGCACGTGTACCAACTAGCCAATCATGACCGATGCACCGATGAAAAAAGGTTCGCTGCACCCCCGAACCCTCCTCAAAGGGGGAGGGAGATACACTGTGTTCTCCTCTTAAAGCAGAATTATTGTACCCCAGCACCCTCCTCAGAGCTGGAGTAAGGAGATTATTTCCCTCTAAAACAAGACATTGTTTTACCCTTCTCAAAAAGCAACATACTGTACCCCAGGCCCTCCTCAAAAGGGGAGGGAGGAGATTTTAGTCTCCTCTAAAACAGAATTGTTGTACCCCAGCACCCTCCTCAAAGATGGCAGAAAGGAACTAGAAGAAGAAAAGAATGAAAAACGGGACCAAGGCTCAAATAGCAGAATCCCACTTAAGCATTCTCCTCTTTTCCTGACGTATTTAAAGCCTTTTGATCTGAGTGCGGCTTACTCCTATTACGGCGCCTCTGCTCACTCCCTCCTCGGAGCCACACTCGCCTTCCGCTCTTCTCTCCAGGAACTGGCGAGGGCTCAGACGGTCTAGGAGGAGCCTGCACCTGGTGAGAAATAAATTTCCCAAAGGTCCTTAAGCAGATCTGCCTGGTAAACTTGCAATTTTGTCATAATATGCAAAGCTCCGCCAATCTGACCAGTCGCCACATACGCTTTGCCAACCAACCTCGAATGTCATCTGACATGGCTTAGAGGGCGAAACGGGAGCCTTCAACGATGAGGATGTCCCCGGAGAAAGGTAATTCGCTAAATTCCTCTCCACCCGAGGCGTCCTCGCATAACCCCACTCACTCAGCCCCTCTGCATTCGAATAATTTGAAGTAGAATGGGCCATGCAAGCAGAGTATAGATGTTCCCACGAACCTGACACCTCAGTGTGAAATGGAAGGCTCACCGGAGAAGTGCACTTATGACTTTGAGGATATCGCTCATAGGAGGCTGCCTGCGATCTCACTCTTCAAGCCGGACCATTCCAAGCTCATTTGTCTGTAGCACGAGTCATAAGCTCCATTAGCTCATCGTATTCGGCATTTTGCTGCATGGAGCTGGAAACGGATCTTTTACAAATATCTGACTCTACTGACTCCACGCTTTCTATATTGTCAGAATCACAAGCGAGCAATGAGTCCTCATGCTCCACGGAAGAAGCCGCCGAGTGGGCTTCCGCTTCAGGCATGAGGACAGCAGAGCTAGGGGGAGAAGTGAGGGGAACTTGCACGCTCCTCAAGCAGTTCGGTCTGAGATCCCCACGGCTGGCAGCTGCGCAGAGCTCGAGCCTCGATGCTCAGCGGCTTGACACTCTTCACACATGAAGAGCTCCAGCCGAAAGCGGAGCTTTTTCAGTGAGAAATCATCGCAATGAATGCATGCAGTCCCCTCGAGGGCTGAACGTGCACGCTCCACTTTTAGACAGAAAACACACATATCATGACCCGGTGTTATGAAACGCAGGCATGGATGGACACAGCGTTTAAACTGTTTGCTTGCCATATTGCCTTCTCTTTCACGCACTGCAATCTTCACACAGCACACAGACAAGCGGCTTCCTTAAGACATTGAAAATTATTTCTTGTTTTCGGGTGCCCTTTTTATATGCTGGGGAGCACCTTGCGACATCATCACTGCTTCACCACTGATTGGCTAGTTGGTACACGTGCCTCAGACACCGGGTCCTGTGGGACGCGTCCCCATTGCATCAACTTGACGCAGCGTCTTGTTCCCCTCGAAAGGGAAACATATTTATGGTTTTTAGTTTTGTTTTAGTTTTTTTTTTACCTTTTCTAGGTCACTAATCAGATAAGTACATTTGTGACACCAATCTTTTTTTTTTTCTTCTTTTTTTTTTTTTTTACAGACAGTCAGATGTTTTTCAATCAAAGATCAATATGCTCTTTGGATCATCTTTTAAACAAACTTACGAAGTTTATGGAGCAAAAAATCGCCTAGCCCAAATACAAAGAAATTCAGAATTTATGTTCATTTTTCAGTTCAACTTTTCACTTAAATGATGCATAAAATATAATTTATAATGAAAAAATATAATAATAAATATATTTTTTCCATCATGAAATATATATTATAATGAAAATATATTTATAAATTAATAATTTATTATTAGAAGTAAAAAATAATGAAATATAATAATTCAAATAGATGTACTTTCAACTGGTCTCAGGCATTTGTACTCCTCTCTAAATGATGGGATAAGTCATTTAAAGATAGATGGCTAAGAAACATGGACAATCCATCTGAGCACACAGAAAACGGTCCCGGGTACTGCGAGATTTGCCTCGCCGAGGAGTGAACAGAGATGAATGCGGGAATAAAGAACTGTGCTCATGGACAGGAGAGAATTCATCTACTTATTAAAGCACCTTATATGACTGGCCAAGGTCATCAGCATCGTTTGAACTGAAAGATGAATTGTGAGAGAGTGAGAGGCTGTACTGATGCTTAGACGATGCTTTACGCACATACAGTATGGAAGTGGTTGAGTGAGTGTCACATTGGCTGCTTTTCTTTTTTGACTAATGTCTCTCTTCCTTTTCCTTCCCTACCCTCCCTCTCTTTTTCTCTACAGAATGGTCACATCTGTTGCTCTGTGGACCCTTTGTGCCTCTAGTCCTATTCAAAGACAAAATGTCTGAGTACTTTTCCTTTTCTCTTTCTCCTTTTGTCTGTTTTTCTTTGCCCCCTCTTTGTCTCAGCTCACGGTTTCATCCCTTTCGGAAGATCATTTTATACCAAATCTTCATGTGTAACATAAACAATATAACAAAAAAATTAAAGCAACCATCAGACACCTGAATCGGTTTAGCTTTAAGCGGTGTTTCAGATTTGCTTGATGCATTTGATAAAGTGTTTATTTGTCGTACATCAATTATCATTTGGAAACCATGATGTAATATTCAGATACAGAGATCAACCTTTGCGAATTCCATTAAATTTTCAGGTTTCAATGTCAAAACTAAGTTGAAAATAAAGATTAACTTCTCGTTGATTGCAGTGTTTTGTGCTTGATGGGTTCAGCAGACTGCAGCCATGGTAAAACCCCTTTGTAAATGACCTACAGGTATTACCAGTGTTTACTTCTTTCTGTATTAAAGGTAGTTCCGCTCCCTTTCAGGGGGAAATATGATCTTGATGTT
This sequence comes from Leuciscus leuciscus, assembly GCF_965113295.1. Taxonomy (NCBI): domain Eukaryota; kingdom Metazoa; phylum Chordata; class Actinopteri; order Cypriniformes; family Leuciscidae; genus Leuciscus; species Leuciscus leuciscus. The sequence continues at coordinate 12,070,013 of NC_138728.1, read as the reverse complement.
GTGAATAGTTTCTTTAATGTGTTTGTTTCTCACGTCTTTTGAAATCTGTCATTACTTTGGTGTTTTATGTTGCACCTTTTGTCAAATTGATGTTTTGTTTCCTTCAATGGCTCGGTGCACTATTGTGTCATGGTGAAATAAAAGGTTTCCATGTAAAAATATCCAGATGCATTGTTGTCCTTTCTATTTATTTAAACAAAAACACAATATAAATCAAAAATAAGTGTATGACAGAAAACCTTTTTAAATTTTTTTTGACAGACATTTTTTGCGGCCATTCATGTTTTACACCCGAGGTCTCTGAGACCATCAACAGAAGTCATAAAATATGTTTCATAGAGGGTGTTTGATGCACATCAATTTGAAATTTTGTTTACAATCAAGAATAATAAGATTTGTCGAAGTATCAACCTGATATTTTTAATATTACATATGAACTGCAATCCATTTTACTTCCGTGATGTGAAGTATTTTTTAATTTTTTTTGAGTTTGATTCAATTTCGATTAAAGATTACAGATTACAAAGACAAGCATTTTCTCTTTGGAATAACATGCACAGCTGAATCTTTCACGATAAGACTAGACAAGATAAATCTTGACTGTAAGTATATTTTTGAGATATTAAAAGGGCTTTGGGATCTCTCAGGCTGCAAAAAAAAAAGAACATGAGCTCAAAATAGACAATGATAAAATCAGAATAATGAAAATTTCTTTTCTGCATCATTATTTTGTCCATTTGTTTCCATTCTTGCTGATTCATTGTCATCTTCCATGTATCTTTTCCTTTTCCAGCCTTCTAGCCTCTTTTCATCAAACTGGTGTCTGGACTCTTCACACGCAGGCTGAACTTGGGTTTATTTCGATGCCATTAATCCTATGCAATTACACATGGTTTAAATAGTTGGTTGATCATGGCTGCTACTGTTTACCGGCCTCTACAGCCTCTCTCATCCTCTTTCATCTCACATTATCCGTCTCTCTTTCACACTCACACACAGTTTCCCCGACGCAGGAGATTACTGCAGTGTGATGGCTCTCATTTCCGTGATTTTACTGATCCCACAGATTAGTGACCATACTGCAGATCTGATGTGGCTGTGCCAGCCCTCAGCTCTATGTGCCAACCTCTATTTGACCCATAGTGTGTGCTTGCTTGTTTGGACATATGGGTTTGGGTATGTCTTTGTGTTTTCTCTTCAGGAAGTACAGGTCTAAATGTGTAGCTATTTATAGATTCAGCATTTGTGTGCTTGGTATGAAATAGTTTTGCAAAGTTGATGTTAGGGTTAGTGCTAAACAATTTTAATAGCATTTAGAAATTATTTATTTTTTTATGCACTGTAAAAAAATATTATAATTTTAACTGTAAAAGACTAAAAATGTGACATTTAAAAAGCTGTTAATTAGTTTTTACTCATATTAAACACATCAACATGTTCAGTACTTAGGGGTGTAGTATAAGACCAAAGTTTTTGGTTACCCAGTGCCCTTAATTTGCTATTCACAATCAGCCATAAATAATTTGTGCCTTGAGCAAAATTGTCCAATAAAAAGAGTAGTATTCATTATATTGGTCATGTGATCAATGTGACCCCCATGAGGCGACCTTCCATGTTAAATAAAACATGAGTCTTCATTTCATGTGAGCAAACATGCTGTTCATTTCGTCTACTTTTTAAGTAGTAAAAATTACTAAGTGCACCTTTGACCTATATAATCACCATGTTGATGAAAAAAAATTGTAGCCGTGCTTATTATTATTCTCTTTCTCTCACCAAGTGCTTGTTTTTTAATCTCTTGCCCTTTTCAGCACAGTGTGTAATCTTGCTGAAGTGGTGAATCGGGTCCCTGCCAAAACTAACTGGCAATGTCTCTTTCCCCGTGCTGTTGGGCACTTTGACTCTATATTTGTCTGCCTGTCCTGGCAAATGGAGAGCCAAGAGTCTGACTAGTGCTTCCTCATGCCTGTGAAGTGCGGAGAGGAAGAGAGGGGAGGGGAGACCAAGTGACCCGGCATGTTGTCTGGTTATCCAGCTGGCTCTGAAAAGCTCGTAGCAGAGAAGAGCCCCACGCTTCAGCGGAAATATCAGCACCATGGAGAGCTCCTTTGAGATCTTCTCTTACGTCAGAGCCTGTGGGACAGACTGCCAGGAAATCTGACTCTGAGAGGATAGAGCCTCTCTTTATGAGTGTTTGAGTAAGTTTTACAGAATTGAAGGGAGAGTAAACCCCTCTATGTTTCTGATGTGGAAACCAAAAGAAGACATTCTAAACACTTTGCTTGTTTGTATTTTCCATGCAATTAAAATGAATGGGGTCTGAACCTTACGAGCTTCGTCAAGTTCGTAATGTTTGTGGAGTTCATAAAAGTGGCCCATATGAAGCCTTGTGACAGTTTGCATGAACAGACTGGTTCATTTTTGAAATTTCTAAAAATGTGAGAGACATATTCAGTTCATTTTTATCCCTAGTGATTTGTTAAGATTGAATTTATTATGTTTATGGGGTGCATACAAATGATAGTAAAATAATAAGGGTGAGTAAGTGATGATGAAATTTTCATTTTTGGGTGAACTTACCCTTTTATATTTCAATAATTTAAAGGACAAGTTCGGTATTTTACACTTAAAGCCCTGTTTACAGATCGTATCTGATGAAATAGAACGGTTAAGATAAAAATTTGGACACATGCTGCTGTCCCGAGAATTTTAGGTTTATTTCGCTTCCCCCCACCCACCCCCACAATGGTTGTCTATATGCACTGGAAGATTCCTTCCTAAAAACACATTAAACTTTCGTTTACAAAGACGTGAAACTCACCGAGTGGTCAGGGGTGTTCACTGATATGTTCCATCAAAAATCGCTGAAAAAGATGCTTTCCAACAGGTTTTATCGTAGTTTTTGTCCAACTCCATTGACTTGTAAGACGTGCTGTGAGACCGCAGCACCTTTACGGTATTACTCCGCCGCTTCTTCTTCTGCTTCTTCTGTGTATTCAATGAAATGCCCGTGGTTTGCTTGCAATTGGCAAAGGTGCATTATCGCCACCAACTGGGCTGGAGTGTCTATTATTCAAGCTCTCAACGGAAGAATCACGGGTGTGACAAAACGTTTAGCAAAATAGGTCCACAAAAGCTAAATAAACCTAAAATTCTCGGGACAGGAGCATGTGTCCAAATTTTAATCTTAACCGTTCTATTTCATCAGATACGATCTGTAAACAGGGCTTTAAGTGTAAAATACCGAACTTGTCCTTTAAAGCATCAAAATTTCGTGGTTCTTTGATGTTGGTTAATGGTCACATTACATGCAGGTTAACAAATCAAATATTTGTGTATGTGTTTTTTTAAATATATTAAATATCTTTATATATAAATATTTCATTTTAATAAGTGTTTTTCTTAATTTATTTAGGCTATTTTATTCCAACAACAACATACTGTAGAAATACAAGAAAATAAATCAAAGCAAACGACTGTCAGAGTTTCATAAAGTGTCAGCCTAATACTTCAATGGACAGTGTATTTTTTGAGCTGTTAAAACGCTGCTGGGTTTTCCTCAAACCCTGAACTCAACATGATGGTTATGCTAATTTTCCATAATATGACAAAAAGGATGCTTTACCATTTAAGATGAAGTGATTTGTACGTTTCAGAATACAGTAACTGTTTCTGACAGGAGGAAATGTTCATTGAGGTTACCTAAGGGTGTGATATTCTGACCAGTCGTATCCAGTTCAGCAACTTTAGAGAGGAGCAGATACATTAAAAACCTCTGATCCGGCAGAAGAAAAGGAATCATGTTACCTTTGATCTTCACTGAATGAAAAAAAAGAGTCATGTGTGAAATCTCCTTGCTCTCTTTCACTCTCCCTTGCTTTCCCCCTCCCTATTTCCTTAGTACATTTTCAGCTCACTTCAGTCAATTGAAATTAAAGAAGCATGGTCATGAGATTCATGAGATTTTCTCTGCCATATCATCACTATAATCGACCTATAGAAAAGCGGCTTGAATTATCTAATTTCACTGCATGGAAGGTGAAGCTTCCTTTTTTACATCATATTTGCTGATGCTTTATAGTTAAACTGTTATCAGCAGCACTATGCCTGCAGTTTAAAGTCATTTCGAACCAATCTGAAGTAAAAACCTCCACTTTGATATGATTTTACTCTAATATAAAGCCACCTAAGAGTGTGAAAAGTATGAATACTGAAGGATGGCAGAAGGGGGATTCGTTATGCTGTGTTGAAGGTTCAGCGGATCTACGGCCTGGGCTTTTGCCTTTGATGTCTGTGCCATTGAGCGTGTTCATGCAGTAATGAACACTCTTGAATAGCATGAATATTTTGAGCTGGCACTTAAAAAAAAATATTTCTCCCTAATAAAGCTTGGTGATACAGTCATTTTAATACTGAGGGTTTTAATGCAGAGTTTAAAAGAAGTCCTTGTCGCTAAGAAATAAATCACTTTTTATTCCTGCTATGAGCCTCTTTTCATGTGTCTGGCACAAAAAAAAGAACGAAAAAAAGAAAAGATTTTCAATTTATGGCTTGAATAATTTAGGCCTAATAGACTTCATCATTCATAGTTTTGTATTCAGTAGAAAATAATAGTTTACAGTTACAGGACTATGTTGGAACATGATCTAGAGGTGATATACTAACATGATTCCTAAATTATGATTATTAATAAGGTTTAATAATCATTATCACCTCTCACCACGGGTGTCATCGTGTGGAGAATGTAATGGGGAGGGGAGGAGCAAGCTAGCATGATTCTCTCTGATTGCAGAGACACAGATATACTGTAGTACATCCCTCTTGAACACACTAGACACAGAGCTTACAGGCTGTTCGGTATTATACAGTCATTGTTCTATATTATTCTGGGAAAGAGAGATAAAGAGCTCAGATGAGTGAACAAGAACAAAGATGATGAAATGCCACTATTCATGAAAATGTAAAATCACAGAGGTTGGTGGTAAACATCTGCATGATGTGATTGGTCAACAACCAATGCATTAGGATATTCAATGTAAAAAGTGGTAACTTGCATTTGTTACCTTAAAGAGCTATACCTGATGTAACGCATGCAAGTTAGTTTTGTTGGTAAGTGATTTAACTGTTCAGTTGAGCCTAACTTTCGGAAACTTTATGGATCATCCTTGTTTATGCTTTATGGTCTTTGACCACTTATTTTCCTTCTTTTTTTCTTATTTTCCAGCCAGTGTGTTCTTTGATGTCCTCTTATTCTCATCCCACTGAATATGCCAAACATTTATCTTATTTCCAAGGAATTAGCTTGCATGATGTGACCAAAATATGAGAGCCGCTGCTTGGCGATTTTGCCCCCCAGCGATATCTTTGTTTTGACTCGCTCTAGGATTGTCTTGTTTGTGAACTTTGATGTCCATGATGTGCGCTTCATTCGCCCCCAACATCATTGTTTGAAAACGTCTTTTTTTCTTTTCTTGAGTGTCCAGCTTTCACATGTTTACGTGGAGATCTGGAAAACAATTGCGTTGATTATTCGAATCTTTGTTGCAGTGCTAATATTTTTGCTCTTCCCAATATTTGCCATTCCTTGCATCACGTCAAGTTCAATTATTCTGTTGATTTTCGGTCTCATTCAGTTTCTTCATTGTTGATTGTTATGTGAACTGTGCCGTTGCCTACTGCTTTCATTACCTTTGTTTTCTTGATGTTAAGTCCCATGCACTCGCTTTCTTCTTTGAATCTTTGAACCAGATACCCCAGGTCCTTTTCCCTTTCCGCAAGCAAGGTCGTATCGTTGGCATGTCGAAGGTTGTTCCTCTCACCGATTTTCACACCAATTGGTGATTCGTCCAGATTACATTGTCTCATGATCGTTTCAGCGTACAAATTGAACAGGGCTGGTGATAGAATGCATCTGGACTTTGTTGGTATAAATCAATGTATTAGGTGTATTTTGAAGAGGAAAGAGATTTTAATTTGGATTATGCTGCTGTCTAGAGACAGAATCTGTGTTAGCTTGTGGGTCTTATTAGTTGAACACAAACCTCTATTGAAATGTTGTTCTAATCAGGTTTTTTTGGTGATGGTGCCGCACCACTAAGATTGATGTACTGTATCCAGTATCTGTCATGCTTAAAAAAGAAGGACGTTAACCATTACTGACAGTTTGTAGAAAGAGACAGATATTAATGACTACCAAGACTGTGTCTTATGAATTATCCTGTCAGTCAGCATTTTTGGACTCTTGGGATGAGAGTCCAATCAAGAAAAGGAGGTTTCAGAGGAATAATATTTTAAAACCTTATCACATTCACATGGGATTAAAAGAGGGCTGTATGTGATCATACATACACAAATGAGTAATTAGCAGTCTTTAAACTCAAGCTAAGGCAGAAATTTAATGTAATAGTGATCTATTCAAGAACCCAATAAATTAGCATGCTAGTGTATATACTGGAGTCAAGCATCAGCCAATGTGTTCTCCGTAACCTATATTCATAAATAACCTGCTTTATCTACTAATAAAAAAATAAAACGTTCTGCAAAAACCTGCTCAAACAGCAAGGAAACAGTAAGCCATTAACGAAGCCCTGCATTTTTCATCTGTTTGAAATGTCAATAAACCCTGAGAACAAAGACTATCCTGCGGCAAATGTTTATTTTCCTCCCCAAGGGCAGAATGGAGTCCGAGTGTGTGTGTGCGGATGCGTGAGGAAAGTGAATTTCCTCACAAAAGGGCTACTTTTGAATAATTTGTGCTTAAAAAGCCTTCTTGTAATATCAGCAGGATTCAGCACTCTGTCCTGCCCTTACATGCATTCTCTCTCCGCCCGGCGAATGCTAATGCAGGTGTTACACTGAGCTGTCAGGCCGCTCTCTCCTGCCGGCTATCAGATAGCTGCAAGACTGCAGTGTAAAGTCTTGACAGATGGCTGCTCTCGCTCGCTCTCTCTCTCTCTCTCTCTCTCTCTCTCTCTCTCTGTTGAAGGAAGCAGAAAGGGTGTTGTAAAGGACACTGTCAGAGCACTTTTCAAACTCAGTCTCATCATTATCCCAGCGGCCGCCTATCTCTCCGTTGTCTTTCCTTTATCTCAAACCCCTTTTTTTCCCTCCTCCCCTTCAAGTTTCATCTAACTTCTTCTTTCTGACCTTAAAGAATCTCAAGCACTCATGCCTTTCTTTTCTCCATCTGGTATTCTTCTCTATATCTGTTGTCTCTGAATGGCTTGCTGCTTTCTATTGTGTGGCTGAACACTTATTCACAGCACTTCTAACTGAGCTTTTTCTTAGACCCCTTGTAAAGCTGGGATTAAGATTGCAGGTGTAGACAGGGTACAAAGAGTTTTGTGTGCACTGTACCTGTAGTATAAATCTGTCGTCTATCTAGCATTGCATAAAAATGTTGTTTAACTATTTTTTTCTTATTTTCAGTTATATGTAAAAATCCATCAAACACATTTTCTTGACAAGCAACCTAAGATAATAAAGGGATAGTTCACCCAAAAAGGACAGATTTGTCATCATTTACTCACAGTTGTTCTAAACCTGTCTGAGTTTCTTTCTTCTGTTGAACAGCTGAGAAGATATTTTGAAGAATGTTGGTAATCAGACGGTTGACAGCACCCATTGACTTCCATGGTATTTCTTTTCTTCCTACTATGGAAGTCAATGGGTCCCGTCAGCTGTTTGATTACCAGAATTCTTTAAAATATATTCTTTTTAGATTTAAAATAAGAAAATATTTGTTCTTTGTTAAATACTTTGTTCAACAGAAGAAATAAACTCAGACATTTACATGAGGGTGAATACACTTTAATATCCAGAAGTATGAGCAATTATATATATATATATATAAACAAAGTATAAAAACAAGTATAACATCTGTTAGTGTAGTAAGAAAAAATACATTTGTATTAAAGATACGTTCTTTGAAAACAAGTCTTAATATCTTATGCAGTGCTTCTCAAGGTTTTTTTTTTTTTTTGGGGGGGGGGGGGTCGTTTTTTTATTCAAGGATTTGTAGATATTTTATTGGAAAACAAGTCAAATATTAATAATTAAAAACTCATTAAAAAGTAGTTTTTTTCTCCATGGAGATTGGTTATATTAGATACTGCCATGTTAAGCAATTTTTAAGATTGCTTTAGGGAGAGGGGCTCTGGTTCATGTTGGTCTGCTCAAACAGAGCAATGAATATTTATTTTCAATGTTAAAATACTTTTTACTGCCCAACTTAGTCTACAAAATATAATATGTCTGTCTGTATGTGTGTGTGTGTATGTATACAAGTATGTATGTATGTATGTATGTATGTATGTTGTTTGTTCGTTCGTTAGTTTTTTCATTTAGTTTACAGTTATAATATTTAAAAATCCTTCAAATGCCTAAAAATTAATTTTCTTGTGAAGCAGCACAACCTACAGTAAAATATTAAGTTTCCAGAGAATATAAACAAGTATAAACAAATATATTTAAAACATTTATGAAAACAGTGAGGAAAACTTAAAGATGAAGAACATTCTGTCCCCCCCCCCCCCCCCCCCCCCCCCCCCACAAGTCAAAAAAGAGTCATTAAAAACTAAAAAAGTAATTTCTTCATTAACTTCCATTCAAAATATTAATTTGTTTGTTGTTTGTTTTTGTCTTTAAAACTGAATCAATGCATAAGATCAAATGTATTGGAGCACAGTGTGTGTTACCATTTTTAGAGGATGTGTAATATTAATTACCTTATGTCTGGCTACTGTCTTAGAATCGAATCCACCTATCCATGTTTTTGCTGACAGACAGATGGCAATACAGAACAAAAATCAATTCAACTGTACTACTCTGTGTGGTTCAAAATAACCCCATTTACATTTTTTTTTGTGAACACAAGGGCCAATCTTTTTCTACAGTCTTCGCATGACCGACAACAGAAGCAGCATCTTGAGAGAAAAGAGAGATGAGTACCAGGAGGAAAAAAAAGAAAATGAGTGGGAGAAAGTGTTACAGAGTGGACGTGTGAATGACGTGAGTGCCAATCAGTGTGTGTGTGTGTGTGTGTGTGTGTGTGTGTGTTGTGTGTGTGTGTGTGTGTGTGTGTGTGTGTGTGTGTGTGTGTGTGTGGTGTGTGTGTGTGTGTGTGTGTTGTGTGTGTGTGTGTGTGTGTGTGTGTGTGAGAGAGAGAGAGAGAGAGAGAGAGAGAGAGAGAGAGAGACAATGAGGGATTCAGTCCGACTCACACAGTCTGTTTGAACATCATCCATTTATGTTATGTAATGACTGTTTGTCCAAACAAAAAGTGATCCATCATCCTTGTTGTAATCATTTTATGAAATGAAGGATAGTGTTCACTGTATATGGGCCACAGTGAGAGAGTTTGCTCTCTAGTCTCATTGATAGTGCCTAGTGAATGTGGGTCACTTGCTTTCCCTTGAGTGGATCTAGACCATCTTGCAAGTAGATGAATGAAGAGCCAAAGCTCCGGGGACTATATTGCAACAATGTGTGTAATACAATTTGGTTCAATAGAGAAGGTTAAAGGTCAGAGGAATGAGGGAAGTTTGCACCTGATGCCGCACTGAAATTATTTACAGCTGTAAAGCATATAATGGAATTAATAATGATTGTTTTCAATCAGGTTTCCCAAAAAACACTCTCCAGATCTGCCAATAGTCAGACAAAAAAGTCATATGATTAAATTACCCTGTAATAGTTGAACAGCCTAAAAGAAAGTTAGTAGGACTTAAAAGGCTTGACTATCGTCTATTCAACTTTGCTTAGCTTATTTGGCCTGTTAAAACAGAAGACAGTTGCTGCATCCGAAATCGAATACTAACATAGTGTACGAAAACAGTACGCCAACATAGTAAGTCCAAATGAATATTATTCGAAAAACAGTAGGTGAAAAGTAGATCATGTGACAGTAACAACATGGCGGATGTAGTCTTCGTCCGAATTTCATTCATCCACATTCATGCTATATAGAACATATTCTAACGGTCACACAGTATTCAAATGTAGTACTCAGTATATCATTTCACACACAGCGAGACTTACAGTAAAACAACCAAATTTTCATTTGTCATTTAGGGGTAAATTAATGGTAATATAATAAATGAAAAATGAAAAAGTAAATTATATAATATAATAATTTAAATCTAAATTGACTGAGACACAATTTTTTTTTATATATTTTGTAATATATATATATTACAAAATATAAAAAAAATTGTGTCAGTCAATTTAGATTTTAATTATTATATCATATATATATATTATTATTTTTTTTTATTTTTTTTTAAATTGTGGAAATTGTCCAATGGTCTTGGCATCAAAAAAAAAAAATTATCGGGGGTCCTTTTAATTTGCAGTGAGTCTGAATTCAAAACACAAAGCACATATGATGCACTTCAGCTTTAAAGTTTAATAGTTATATATTTTAACTGCTATATTGACTCATCTCTCATGCCCACACACCGCCACTGTATATACTGCATATATTTACCACTCAGGTTAAGCTGAGCTCATAGTTCAGTAAGATAATTTACATCTTGTTCGGTGGACTTGTGTAGGTGTAGGTAATGTTCAAACCGACTCTGAATACTGTGTAAATTATTGCCACATCATTCCCCTCAAACGCAGCGGTAACACCGTTCACTCAATATCAGCCGTAACGTGAACTAAATGATCGACTCCAGATACAAATTCACTCCTGCCTGATCCTCAAAGCCTTGTTATTTTATTCCATATAAAAAATGTCAAAACAGTGTGAGCTAACTCCAGCCCACACACACATCCCGTGGCTCTCACCGGGCCTGCACTGCCTGTTCCTCACAGATTGAAACAATTTTTCTCTCCCATTCTCTATATCTCCTCTTCTCACTCGCGAGTCGCGATCACAAATTGAGGAAGGAAATTGAGAGAGGAAGGCAGAAAGAGAGAGGGGAGAAAATGAAAAGCCCCTCACTGTTGGACCTCCTGCATATTTTCTTTTGTTAAATCATTTTTGGCTGACTCGCTGCAGGAAATCTTCTCCTTTCCACTTGCTTCCTACACAGCTCATTAGACCTGAAGATCCCCATCGTCCGTCAAACCCACAGTAGCCCGGGAACCTCTCGTGTCCTGAACCTGTGCCTCATCCAGAGAAGAGGCCACCTTTGTGTTATCTCTCCAGTGCAGGGGTTTGTCATAACAGAATTGCAGTTCAATTTATGGGTTCATATCTGAAAATCCATTTAAATCACACTAATGCATTTTTAGAACTGATCCAAATGGATTTCTGTGACATAAACTATGAAGGCTGTATTTGTTTTGTCCTATTTGAATGAACCTGGGCAGTGTGGGAAAATGTATTTATTTATTTATTTATATAAATGTATTCTTATGGAAAATGTTATGTTAGTGAGACTAATCAGAACATTTAGGGGTGGGAAGATAAAGTAATTTTTATTTTATTTATTACATTTTATTTTATTTTATTTTATTACATTTTGTTTTGTTGTTTTCAATGGTGTAAGAAAAATAAATCTAATTCACATTCAAGATATATTCTCTAAAACCATGTCCCAAAATATTATGTATTTTTCGCTTCTCCAGTAAAAATATATTTTATTTTAAAGATATTCAGATGTTTTTATTGGAAAAAGTCTAAAAATAAGGCAATAATAAAAAGAAAATATATTGTTACATACAATACATACATTATTATTATTATTGTTGTTGTTGTTTTATTTTAATTGTTTATTTTACACATTTGCTTCATTAATAATGAATGAATGAATGCATGAATGAATGAATAAATAAATAAATAAAATTATATATATATATATAATCTTTGGCTATAATGTCTGTACCAAATCTAGTTAAGTGTTAAAAAAAAAAAACTGTCTGAAAAAAATGCATATGCGCCGCATTAAAGCTGAGACAGGGCTCTCGTTTGCTCTCACATGCTGATTTTAAAAATGTAAAATCATTCATTCAATCATGTTTCATTTGTTCCTCTTGCATGCTTTATTCATGTATGCTACAATTTGAAACAGGCAGAATGTAAGACACCTGTCAGAGCCAGCATGGCCATAAACCCCAGGTCTTCTCCTGCTTGTGTGGGTTAATCTTTGAACTCCCTCTGAGACTCATTAGCCATTTTAGTTCACTAGTGCTAATTATGAGTTTGTGAGGGGAGCAGCATTTGTGAAATACAAACTGGACGCCCCTGCTGGGCTCTTGCTTTACCATCAGAGCGACCCACATTCATGCAGTCACATCGGCACACTCATGAATATATACCAAAAAAAAAACTTCAGCCCACCTGTGGTGTGCATCTGTTCGTCAGCACACACCTGGAGAGAGACCCCCGCAGTCGTCTGGAACAGAGGGAAAGATGTAAGATTATGGATTCTTACTTTTGCAAACAGATTTCAGAAAGCTTTTGCTCAGACTCTTGCAAAATAAGCAAAGAAATTGTTCAATGGCAGAAGTTTTTCAGAGACATTTTTCAGTGTGGCTTGAGATTTATATCTGATCTTACAAATGCTCAAGTTTGCCTTCAGCACTGAATTCAGGAATCCACAATTCCTTTGTGTTTCATTAATTGTCGCCGCGGCTCACTTTTAAGTGACTGAATAGACTCAGGTGTTCTGGACCCACCAGCTGTACCTCTGGACCCCCATAAGGCATCATTATCATACTAAAGCAATGAGAGACTAGCAGATTCAGCCATTCGGTCTCCACTGAGAGGCCATGAACAGCGTGGCGGCCCCTGCAACCATTCGTCATTAAATTACTGTCTGCTCCTGCGTTCTCCAATCACCAAACCCCCTCAGGCTTAAAAAAGTGCCTTTTCCAAAAGGACAAATCACAAATAAGGTCATATTTCCTCATTGAGAGCCTCACATGTTCTGTTACTGATATTGATTTTGTGACGAAACCAAAGGTTATTCGTAAAATATGCAAATGCCCTCTTTCATGTAATCATTAACCTAATTTCTCACATTGCAAACCAGTATTTTTGTGTCTAAACATCCTTAACACAAAGTCAATTTGTATTTTCAGATAATATAACTTTGAATTAAGTTTGTTTTCTTAGTCCATTGGTAAATAGTTTTTTTTTTTTTTTTACCTTGTTAAATAATATACATTTTATAATATGTTTATATAATGTTTAATACAGAAATTATATTACATGTTGATTTAAGAAAAACTATTTGCCAATGGTATAAGAAAAACACATTATTTTTATGCATTTTCTAAAACCGTGTCCTAAAATATTATCAAATTTTTGCTTCTCAAGTAAATTATCTATCTATTTTAAAGATGTTCATATATTTTTATTGGGAAAAAAATATAATATTAAGAAAATGATTATAATACAGAGCAATATATATATACACACATATATATTTATATATATTTGTATATATATGTGTGTACATATATATATATATATATATATATATATATGTACTGTGTATATATGTGTGTGTGTGTGTGTGTGTGTGTGTGTGTGTGTGTGTGTGTGTGTGTGTGTGTGTGTGTGTGTGTGTGTGTGTGAGTTGGTAATCATCACGTTGTGGGGACAAAATGTCCCCACAAGGATGGCAATATCCGAAATCCTTGTTCGTGTGGGGACATTTTTTGGTCCCCATGAGGAAAACGGCTTGTAAATCAAAAAAGTGATGTTTTTTCGAAAATGTGAAATTGCAGAAAGTTTTCTGTGATGGGTAGGTTTAGGGGTAGGGTTAGTGTAAGGGAATAGAATATACAGTTTGTACAGTATAAAAATCATTATGTCTATGGAAAGTCCCCATAAAACATGAAAACACTACATGTGTGTGTGTGTGTGTGTGTGTATATATATATACAGTATATACTGTATATATATATATATATATATATATATTATATATATATATATATATTTTATATATATACATTTTTGTATTATTATTATTTTATTTATTTATTGTTTGGGTTTTTTTTTTTTTTTTTTGTGCAAGGCAAATATGAATATGCAAAACATTAACCTAAATTTCCAGGAGGGGGTCTCAAAAACTGCTTCTACAGATTTTGCTATGCATAGGAAGCAGATTTCATTCATTTATTTACCAAACCCATGCTCAGTCTGTCCCACCAGCTCTGACTGAAGAGCACCAAGCGGCCATGAACAGCAATCATCTACATCTATTAAACAGCTCCTCTTTTCATCATTCCTGAGAGAGACAAAATCGGAATATTCCCCTCAGCAAAGCAGTGCACGGCTCTGGACTGGCTTGTAGAAGTGTCATTAGCAAGCTGTGGGGGTCACGTTCCCAGCCCTCTAATCGTTTTTCAGCGGACCGCTCTCCTACCCACTACAGCAGCATGAAAAGGTGTCCGTTCATATGATGCCATGCATCACTCTGATAGCCAGACCCCATGGGCTCTTCAGTAGGCCTTCCTTTTCGGACAGATTGTTGTCTGAGGGCTTGGGTTTGAATATGCAATGTGCCTTCTGCACAGATCACGAGCTGATTGGGTGACGTGAATGGAAGTGTGGGATCCTTTGCATTGCCAAAAATAACAAGAATTGTGGGCGTTTAATATGTTGCTTAGAAAAAGTGTGGAAACGTGTTTGATATGTATCTTTGTACCACATATAGAAAACCAAAATGAGAACATTTTTTACTTTAAAAAAAAAAAGCAAGAAAGGATAGATAGATAGATAGATAGATAGATAGATAGATAGATAGATAGATAGATAGATAGATAGATAGATAGATAGATAGTATTATAAATATTTATAACAGAACATTTGTGAATAGCTGCTGTAATTCTACTTAATTCACCTTTATGTCAGTGTTTTCCAATCCATTGTTAGGTGTAATATTGGCCTAAAACACTGCTAAGTTGATCACTATTTACAATGAGTTTGGAGAAGCAGTGAATGGGGTCAACAGGAGGGAGGAGGGAGAATGGAAACAATGAAAGGGAGGAGATGAATGGAAAACTGAACTAGCTGCATGCTGTAATCCGACTAAGCAGGCGTTTCTAATGGCCCTCTCAGTGTAAGACATTTACCGCCTCAAAATCCCCCTCACAATATATCATTCTAAATAAATCCCTCTGCACCACTCCCCAACACACACACACAGTGCTGTGCCAGTGCTTGATAAATGGCGGTGTGTAAACTGAGGTGATGTTAATTGAATCCACAAGAGTTATTCATGCTGAGAGAAGCATTTTCAGCGGTTTGACTGGAATTTTCACGGTCAAATACATTTCTGTACAATTAAGTCAGTTCATTAGTATTAACAGCACAGCCATCTGCTTCTCCCAACAGAGGAAACTCCTCTATATGAATTAGCTATAAGGGGAAAATATGTCATGATAATGAGATCTAAATATAGGTTCAGTCTAATTAGATACAAGTGATAATTTCTTGCACATTATTGGCCTTTTGGACAATGCAACTTGCTAATATTTTAATATAAAATTTGAAATTATTTAATTTAAACCTCACTTATTGCTTTAGGACTAATTTTGGTCAGCCACAGACATGTGTTGTTTTCCCTCTTTACCTTTCCACAGGTCCCACACCAGGCCAAAGAGGCACAGAAAAGTCAAATGTGAAGTGGTTCTCTGGTTTTGCTTCAGGAACCAGATTTTACATTGGACAATAACTGGTGATCCAGCACAGTACCAAAATTGTTAATGGTACAAAATTATAATTTGTAATTGTTATTATTATTATTATTATTTCATTATTATTATTATTTATATATATATATATATATATATGTATATATGTGTGTGTGTGTGTGTATATATATGTGTATATGTGTGTGTGTGTGTGTGTGTGTGTGTGTGTGTGTGTGTGTGTGTGTGTGTGTGTGTGTGTGTGTGTGTGTATGTGTGTGTGTGTGTGTCAAGCAATATTATGCCAAAATACTGTTTGAAGATGCTTTTGATAACAATAACAAACATAGGATGCTTTTTATCATTCATTTTAAAAGTTAATAAGCTTTTTTATTAACTCTGCATGACTATAATTGCACTTTCTTTTTTGTGTGTTTTTGTGCTGTTTGCGGATCGATTTTTGGATTGAAAACCATTTTGTGTGACGAATGGGGCGGAAAGAAATCCGCTCAATACAACACCAGATATCTTCTGCTTTGGGTGTGTACCTTTAAAACATACTATAAAGAAGTCTGGTGGTCTTCACTATTTAAGATTACTTTCAATAAGACATCAAATCTACACACAATTACAGAGAGAGTTTTAGAAAGACTTATGCTGTGTATTCAGCTGAAAGAAAGAGGGAAATAACAGGTGAGATGTGTCTTGATGGAAGATGCTGTCAAAGCTGACCATCTAATCTCCTTTCCTTATACCGACCGACCACACCCAACTCTACAGGGAAGAAAACAATGAACAAAAGCATGGGATGGTCTTCAAAAAATCAAACAAAGATTTTTATCTTTATTCAAATTTTTTCATCTGGTCCATATTAAGATAATTGTGATGTGTCAAAGAGATCTCTCTCTCTCTCTCGGCCTGGTCCAGAAGATGTCCCTCCCCCATCCCATGACTGATGTCTTCGCCACCTTTCATGACCCGAGTAATGGATGGGGTGATTACAAAAGCATGTACCCTGCCCCCCAAAAGAAAAGCGATGAGAAATATCCTGCTTTCCTCTAGAGTCGCTCAGTGTACGCACATCATGAGTTGTTGGCCTGCATTGGTGCAACTGTAAAATATGAGTTTAATAAAATAGACATTGGAGCACTGGGGCTCCGTTCTGTCACACATCATATCTTGATTCATTGATAAGTCAGTGATGGGAAATTGTGGGAGCCAGTTGCTCATCCCGCAGGGGCAACCTTGCGTTTCGTGTAGTGTTGATAGAGAATGCCACAAAATATCATTTTAGAGCAAAATTGTGCTTGCTTTTAAACTTGTTTGTAGCTCGTTTCCTGGTTTCCATTGAATTATGAAAACATTATTTCGGAACTTTCAAATGTTTTCAAAATTTCTGAAACGCTGAAAAGAGTGAATAACATAATGAGTATGTATAAAAACACATACACTTCCGTTCTAAGAATGTTCAAATATCCAAAGGGGAAAAAAAACATTCGGTTTCAATTTATTTTGATCTTTAACACATTCTGTTGACTATAAGTAATGTTGCACCTACATGTTGCATAGTTACTCATAGTCAGGAGAATGTCTTGTGGAGGACCATCACAATAAAGAATTAGCAGATATTAAGCAGATATTAAGCAGACAGCGAGTGTACTAATACTCTAATGAGAGTTAGTTGACATGTAGTTGCAAAGTTACTTATAGTCAACAGATAGCTCAAAAGGGACCATCAAAATAAAGTGTTACCAAACATACATAAAACGTAAAAAAAATAGATGTTTAGAATGTTCATAGACGTTTCATGCTTTTGTGCCTGATGAAGACCTGAGGGTCGAAACATTGCTTGAATAAATTCTTTTGGAGCAGTAATTTTCAGTGTGCGGACTTCACACTTCTTTATAGACGTTTCATTCACATAATGGAAATGGAAAACGTACTTAGAACAAAATACTGTTGTTGTTGTTTTGTTTGATTTACCATAATGCAGCAAGAGATGTATGCAGGCTAGGCTTGCTGCTCGATAATTCAACTCATTCAGAAATAACTAATTTGGTTCAGAAGCTCACGGCTTTGAGGAAAGCTCATAAATTAACAAAAAATGTGTTCCGTATGATTCATAGATGAAAGTATACAGAAGCCACAACTTGAAAATGATTTCATAATCAAGAAGCACTAGTCATTACACCCCATGTAAACACACACTTTGGCAGGTCAACATGTCTCAGAGAGATTGTAATTGCCTTGGTTAAGAACAAAATGCATCAAATCACATTGTGAAATGAAACACACTTGATTATAAATTCAAGTCCATGAACCTCCTTCATAAATGTAGCTCTGGATGTCGTGTAGTGACCATCAATCTCCTACTCTGCTGCTGAAGGTCATGAAATTTTAAACACCAAAAGTTGGTGATGTCCATCTGGATATGAGCAATAAAGCAGCCGCGCGGTGCCAAAGCCACTGTACCAGGAGCCCAGTGACGGATGAAGGCAAGAACGCTTTCAGTGGCGTCAAAATGAGAAAGCATTCATCCGTTTCATGACTAATGCCTGTGAATTTTCCCGCAGATCTTTCAGACACATGTATAACATCTTCTTTGGGGTACAATTTGGTTTGGGTTAAAGGATGAATGGTGGGGTTTGCCTGTAGTGATGGTTTTCAGTAATGACTTTTGAAAAAGAGCTACCAGTTGGATCCATTATAAAGTATCTATATAATATCAAGCTAAGAGTCAGCATACCCTGTGCATCATTACAGTTGGTGCTTTTATAAGCCTATGCATAATTATGTACGCTAATATCATAGTCATGGACAGAAATATCTTCTCAGGCTCTATCTATTCTGTTCTCTACCTTTCTCTATCTCCCTCCCACGCACACGCACACACACACACACAAACAAAAAAAACATAAGCCTGCACATTTTCATTCTCTTTCTCAGTCTGTGCCGTAACCACACACACTCAAACAAATGGGACAGCTTGAGTTATGGCCTCTATGTATCTTGAAATGGCCATTCAGTTCTGGACAAACACCTGATGGCAGCTTTAGATGGGTCTATTTATTTTCCTATTACAGGAAAGCCAGACAATATGCCTTTTGTACTAGGGATTTTTATATCCCCTACATGTACTTGCATGAGAACCTTACTGACTGTCTGGGTGTGTGTCTCATGACAGCTTGTTAACTTTGTCCTGTTAAATCAGGTTTTTGTTTGTTTTGTGTCGCTGTGTTAGAGATGTCTTTAAAGAGTATAATGAGAAAACTCACGCTCTCTGTTAAGTCTATAAATTGAAACATCTGTAGTAAGTGAATACTGCATTCTGCAACTGCTTTCCTGGATTTACAATTCATAGTCTAAATATAAAAAAGCGAGGAGTCTAGAGAAGCTCCAAAAACGAATAGGATAATAGCACCACCTAGTGGTTAAATCAGCTTTAATGCTATTGGCAATCATTAAAATTGAATACCAGTTTACTATTAATACTCTAAAAGAAAAAAAGCTATAAAAGAAAAGCGGTCACCCTTTTCAAACGTTTCTACATTTAGCAGTGTACAATTTAAATAATATTTAATACACTTTAGTACATTTAAGGTACCAATATGCACCCTTTAGGGGCAAATAAGGTAGGGGGAGACCGGGGACAGTTGCAACACTTTTTGCATTTCTCTCAATTACTCAGAGACTATTTGGACTAGACCAACCAAATTTGTATATATTAAACTTGCATCTGTCTGCTAATTACCCATACCATTTAAAGATGATTATATATGACATATCGTTCACAGTATTTATTTGAATGGAAGAAGTCAGATGTTGCAACTGACCCCGACCGAGGGGACGGTTGCAACACAACCCAGGGACGGTTGCAACATGTTAAAAATACCTTAAATTTCATTAATTAACTTAAGCTTTTTGTCTCAATGAGCAAAGAATTCTGAAAATATTAACTGTTTTAGGCCTACTATAATATTATAGTATTATTTATTTCAATAATATTATTGTAGCCTATTATTTATTTATTTAGTCTTATTTATCAAATAACAGTTATTGAGTTTTGTTTGTTCATGTGTAGAACATAGGCCTACATATATTCAGTGTGCAGGTGTTACATATGCTATTCAATCTCTACATATTTCAGTGTCAGACAGGAAGAATTGAACAATTTGCAATGCAACAAACTTTTATTAAACATGCAATTTATAACATGTTGCAACCGTCCCCGACCCTATCAGCCATGACAGAACATCATACGCCTGCTAGACACACTGACTTTGACACATGCTAACCATGTCACTTAGAAGTCAACAAAACAATAATTCAAACAAAGTAAGTTTTGATTAATTCATACAAAATTTCAGGACAGTATGACAAAAATATATCTCATGAAAAAATTTACTTTCATACCTCCAAAACAAGTTTTGTTCAATAAATGCAGCAGCAGATGTTGAATATGTCTACTGTCTTCTTGGTGGGGGGAGGGTCTAACTGTGCATGTGCAGTATGAGTGTCATCACTCTAGCTTATTTCTGATTGGAGAAAAATGACATGTTGCAACCATCCCCTGTTGCAACTGTCCCCGGTCTCCCCTACATAGGTGTACCTTTTGAAGGTACCCCCCCAGTAACAGCTTTTCTTACCTTTTTTTCTGAGAGTGCACACTTAAAAAAAATAAAAACAGTAGACATTATTCCATTAAAAACATTTCAAACAGTTGTATGCTACACGTGACCTCATCACATTGTATGCGAATCGCATCCATTTATCATTTTGAAAATCAAACTGAACTTTTCAGGACTGTAAAATAAAGTGCTGTTTTTCTTGTAGTGTAGTCTTTTGTGCTTTTTGGCTAACATAGGTCTTTATTCCATGCATTGAAGAACACTGCATATTCCAGAAATAACTTAGGATTCGTGGGCTTAAATGCTTGTGCTTTATCACCCTGTAGCCCAAGACTGGTTGCCCACTGAAGCTAAGCAGGGTTGAGCCTGCAGTACCTGGATGGGAGACTGCTGGGAAAACTAGGTTGCTGCTGGGAGAAGTGTTAGTGAGGCCAGCAGGGGGCGCTCACCCTGTGTTCTGTGTGGAACGCCCCAGTATAGGCACACTATACTGTCAATGAGCACCGTCTTTCGGATGAGACGTTAAACCGAGGTCATGACTCTCTGTGGTCATAAAAAATCCCATAAATTTGCCTATTGGCCTCTGTCCATCATTATGGCCTCCTAATCATCCCCTTTCACAGTATACTGACTGGCTTCATCACTCCGTCTCCTCTATATGATCCTCGAACATGTTGAATGTGAGTAGTTGTGAAAATCCAGGCTCTCTGCATTTTTCACAGCTGTGAGATATGACTTTCACTTGTCCTTTGTGTGCTTTACATAACCGATAGACAGAAGCTGCACAAATCACAATGAATGTCCCCTGCTGCATGAATCAGGTATTCAGACAATATTACAAAATACTTTGTTTTATCAGGTCAGAATAAACTAATGGACGAGGAAGGAATGGAATGTTACAATTCATTCTTTCTTGAAATGCTGGATTCATTGATAAAATGTTGCTTTAAAATGCTTTCAGTATATCGAGAGAAGTCAGTAAGGAACAGATGACTTTTTAGTAATTAGCAAGCAGCCAATTTTGTGTAATTATAGAAATGTATTCTTTAAATAGAATATGTTATTACACACAACTATCGCAGAGGATCTTGATTAAGGCCTTTGGCACTGGGGTGTGTGGCCCAGTAACCTCTAATTCACAAGGAAGGTTTAGTCTGCTTTGACTATGAATTACCCTGCCATTGCTCTATAGTGCCACCCCTCCCTCCCACACACACACACACACACACACACAGTAACTGAGTCAACACTTAGTCTGGCTGTATATTTATATATGTCTGTGGGATGTTCGCAACCCCACCCTGCATTTGAGAAATTCCACCACTTCCAAGATCAGTCCTAAGTGCACAGAGCCTAATGCCAAGCGCCCTGCTTCTCTCAGCAGGAACTAAACAGTGCAGGAGTTTTCAAGCCCCAAATATGATCATCCTTGTATGAAAGACCCCCAAGCTTAAAGGACATTTATAATATATATATATATATATATATATATATATATATATAAACACACGTGGAAAAGGTAATAGCAATATGTCTTCCATATTATTTGGAAAATATTTAGTTTCTATTAAGCTTATCTTTATTACTACTTTGTTTTTCTACTCAGTAATATAGCCTATTGTTAGATTTATTATTTAATTACTTATTTTTATTTATTTATTATTATTATTGGCCAATTTCTTTATTTTTAGACTGTTTACTGTTTTTCTTTCAGATTTTCCACGGACCCCCTTGCACCTCCTCAGGGTCCCCAGACCCCAGTTTGAAAAATACTGACAGTGCATACTACATTTGATGTTATGATTCAATTCGATCAATGTTAATTTCAGTAGGCTATTTGATAATAATGTAACCATTATATAACATAAAAATTAAGGAAATAAAATCTTGGCTAACTTTCCTTTTCTAGTTATAATTACCACCAATCCAAAAAAGACCAATGGCACTTTTAGAAATAAAGAAACTATTTTATTATTTCATTAGTCTCATTTATTTATTTATTTAGGGCAACTTTAGGACGTTGCTTTTTAAGGCAACTTCTGTTTAAATTTTTATATTTATATATATTTATAAAAATTATATTTATAGAGTTTGTTCCTGAAAAAAAAAAAAAAAAGCAAAAGCACACGCACGCCGCAGTGGGCGGGGTCACGTAATGACATCACATGACAGGCTTATCGAATTACTGTAGTTCATTCTCCTACTTCCGTGTTCTTTCACTACTACCTTCAACCAACCGGCCGACGCAAGAGAACGAGAATGTCTCATCAAACCGGCATCCAAGGTAAAATCCTTTACGATCTTTTAACGTCGATTCAAATAAGTCGGACGGAGTTTATTACATCGCTGTAATGCACGTTTCTTTATTTGGCGATTGTCTGTAAACAGAATAACCTGTTGTGGACGTTGCTGAGACTGATTTGCCTTATATAGTTTTATTGGGAGCCAGCAGTAAACAAACCAGAGACAGACAGTGAATCTGTGTCAAGTGTACTCTGCCTTTTGCTGTTCTAATATGGGCATGCAAATAAACTCCGATTGGTCTTTCACTATCAGTGTGTGTGTGTGTGTGTGTGTGTGTGTGTGTGTGTGTGTGTGTGTGTGTGTGTGTGTGTGTGTGTGTGTGTGTGTGTGTGTGTGTGTAGTCGGACTGGAGTTGAGGATTGTGCACTCATAAGGAAGACAGCAGGTTTCAAAGGTCCAGCTGTAATAACCGTGTCACCTTTATCCAAAGCTGTTGCCAGGCATTATGCAATGGACATCTGTTTAAGTTATATTGATTGAGCTTTTACTGCAGTGGCGTTGTGTTACCATGACAACACATTACTATGAATCAATGCAGTTATGCTAATGGTTTAATTAAAGATAACTTTGCATGATAATATTGTGATTTCTGCAAAGAATTTCAAAGAACGTACTCCAGGAATGGACAACAGTCTCCTAAAACTTCCCCTAACAATGCCTCTTTAGATTTCTCGCTTTAGTTCATCAGCCAAATTTCAATTCCGTTATCCAGAGATGGTCAGCTTTGTTTCGGATCAGAATAAATGGATTCATTGTGCCCTGTTCTTTCTCGCCCTGTGCTTTCTCTTCTCAGCTACCGGGGAAGTGAAAGAAATCTTTGCAAAGGCTCGGAATGGAGAATATCGGCTCATCAAAGTAGTGATTGAAAATGGTGAGATAACAGTTTTACTTAATTTGACACATCAGATCAGATGTGCAAACATTTATTGAAACCTTTATTTATTTTTTAAACACTTTTCACTTGCATTTTCAATTGGACATGACAGAAACATTAAAAAAGCTTTAAATTTAGAACCTTATGATATATCATTTATTTACAAAGTTTTCTGAAAAATAAAATTACATCATTATTCTTTTATTATCAGCAAACATTCTTTTACATTCACAAATCAAGACTAAAGGCCCATTCACACCAAGAACAATCACTATAAAGATAACTAGATTAGCGTGCTGAAGTTTTGTCATCAAGCTCTTTAAAGTTGAGTGGATTCTGATTGGCTGTCAATGTTTGTATCATTCATCAACTGAAAAAAAATTTGTTGTGAAAATGATTTTTATCATTTTTTATGATGTTTATAACTACCGGTATATCTTCATTGTTGATTATCGGCCTTGGTGTGAACAGGCCTTTACTCAATAAAAACCATCATTTATTTATGAGAACACAAAACAAGAAACTTTGAAAAAGGTTTTCAAATTCCTTTATCTGCCCAAATCTTCTGTTTGCTTGTGCTTTATATGTTCACTTTGTTTTATTGTTGTTTTTTGTTCTTTACCTCACATTTTCTGAGCTGTTGAATAATGCTCTGTACTTTTTGTTTTGCATTTGACTGAACTAAATAGAAAAAAAGGATGTGTGTCCATGTATGACCAAAGAATCATATCACACTTTCCTTTCCTCCATTGTCTTCCTGTAGAGAAGTTAGTTCTTGGCGGAAGTAAACGGGCTGCCAAGAAATGGGACCAGGAATGGGACAGCTATGTTCTTCCACTCCTGGAGGACGACATGCCCTCGTACCTTCTCTACAGGTTGGATTCCACCAACAACCAGGGTTACGAGTGGATCTTTCTGGCCTGGTCTCCGGATCACTCTCCAGTGAGTTTGTTAGCATGATGTCGTCATCTTTCAGCTCATGAGGCCAAAGGAAATCATGAGATGTCATCACTCAGTGCTTTTTAATCCATCCACTCCATATATAGTATCTCTGGTTTAAAGCTCTTTAAAGAAATATCCCAGTTAAGCCTGTCCATATTAAAACAGCCTATTTTATAGTACTATGTGGATATGATCATCAAGGATATTGTACCATTGTTATAACAAAAGAGTATGTGTAAAGTGAATGTGGATATCTATGGATCAGTTATTCTCATATAGTGGAGTCTTTGCATTGAAGCAAAATATCTAGATGTCAATATATTGAGGGAAAAAATTAGAATGGCAAATTTGTAGCACTATATCAGGTCACCCCATGGCCCATGCTTTCCATAAAACCAAAATGTGTATATATATATATATACACATGAAGAAAATAAATAATATATATATATACACACACACACATATATACATTTTGGTTTTATGGAAAGCATGGGCCATGGGTTGACCTGATATAGTGCTACAAATTTGCCATTCTAATTTTTTCCCTCAATGTTAAACAGAGAGAGACTGAAATGGTCAGAGTCTCAATCGCACCCAAATAAGTCTTTCATGCTGATCGTGAGCAAGATAAAATTGCTCAAACTGCTCTTCTATTACAAAACAACTTTAAGGTTGACCTGGAAACAGAAATAATATTAATATTATTAATTTGTTATTATTATAATTGTATTGAGTATTCTTATTACATGTTGTCATTTATTATTATGATTTATTTCTTTATTTTCTTCATGTATTGCTTTTTTATATTGTTGTTATATATGTTTCCTTGGTTTTTGATCATCCCTGTTAAAAGTTATTGGTTACAGATGCATGTTGGCCTGTTAAAATAAATGGATCTGATCCTAAAAAAAATCCAAAAACCTATTTTTAAGACAAAAGTTTTCTTTCAGGTCCGACAAAAGATGTTGTATGCTGCTACGAGGGCCACGCTGAAAAAAGAGTTTGGTGGTGGCCACATTAAAGAGGAGATTTTTGGCACAGTGAAGGTATGACACATATCAGCTGCCGTTTTATTCAAATTCTCTCATGAACGAATCTCAGCCGTTGGTTTCCCCACTAACGCGTCTCTCTCTGGCCAGGATGATATCTCTCTAAACGGCTACAGGAAGTACCTCACCTCGCAGGCGGCGCCTTTGCCTCTGACTGCAGCAGAGGAGGAACTGAGGCAAATCAAACTCAATGAGGTAATGCTGACATCAGTGTAAACACAGCGTGGGTGTACACCTTAGTCAGGCCCTGCTGAGGTTTTATTAAAATAATGTGAAAACCACATCAGCCCAACCGTCCGCCTCAGGCCTTTTGTATCCAGTAACTTCATGACCTGAGGTAAAACACTGTTTCGTTACATTTTGCACAGAATCGTCTCTGTTAACTGAGGCTGCTCTTTTAGAAGCCATTAGGCCAGAATGGTTTTAGTGCACTACACTGCATTGTGAACTAAAGAGTTTTTTTTTTTAGATTGGTAGTTTGTTTGCTTAGCAATATGCATGTTGTAGATCTGATATATTTGTTTATATCTTGTAATGCAGTTTGTTGTTTTGATCTATTTACAACATCATGTCAAAGCCTAGTGTATTGACATGATTTGTGGAAAAGAGTCTGCTAAAAACATAAATGTAATATTTGACCTCAAACATACACAGACTAAAAATAGAGAAGCTCAGTCCCATGCACTCTCTCTCATTTAAACCAGCTTCTGGAACCAATTGGAAAGGATGCTGCTGGCAGCGCATACAAACTCCCATAAACCATAAAAGGATATGCTCTGACTCTTAAACGCCTCATTGGCTGTTGCAAAATGACAGGCAGATTAATGACCCAATCAAAAGGCTCCCTGAACTCCCTCTGAGCAGCAGCTGTGGGAGGAAGATAATACTACACTAATCTACATGTATAAGAGGAGAGGAAAGCAGCTTTGTGATGTTTTATTTTTATTAATTTGTTGAAAGAGAGATTTTATTGAGTAGATGGGTGGATGGATGAAATGCTGGTCCCAATCCTAGATGAAAGGAGGCAGAGAAGCAAAGCAGGAAGTTCATTCAGTGGGTGAAACGCAGAATGTGGCGTGCAGTGTTGACATGTCCATTTTTATTGGGTATATAATATAAATATATATATTATTATTTATTTTTTTGTAACATTCAAAAGTTTGTGATCAGGAAGTTTTTATTTGTACTGTTTTTGAAAGAATTATCTTATGCACTCCACAACCAAGGCTGCATTTATTTGATCAGAGAGTAAAAACAGCAATATTACCATTTAAAATAAATATATATTATTAATATATTTTCAAATGTTATTCTTATTCTTTTGATGGCAAAGCTGAATTTTAAGCAACCATTACTCCAGTCTTCAGTGTCACATGATCCTTCAGAAATCATTCTAATAGTTTCAAGTTTAATGTCAAAGACAATTTGTACATTGAAATGCATTTGGTTGAGGCTCAGGCATTCAACAGTAGTGCAATATATACCATTCAATACAATTTTGAGAAAGGAAAAAAAGCAAGTAGTTATTTACAGTAAAGTATATAAATATGCCAAACAAATATATGTTTGTATTTTTACTTTGTATATTAAATAATAAAGTGTGTAGTATGTGCAGTGTTTTAAAGTGCAAAAAGCTCTTTGTAAAAGAAAGGTTTGTGTGTAAAAGTATGCAGTGCAATAACCTGTAGTAGACAGTAGAAGAATAAACTACACCATGAATTGTAGAGCTGGTTCCTAACTAATAATTTAACAATCATTGTGACTGCTTTGGCTATTACAGGCCAGTGCATACACATTGTTAAGGCTATATGTGTGTTTTCAGTTGCAGACGGACGTCCATGTTGACACAAAGCAGCAGACTCTTCAGGGAGTGGCGTTCCCTATGCAGAGAGAAGCTATTCAGGCTCTGGAGCAGTTCAGGGAGAAAAGGATTAACTACGTTCAACTGGTACTTCAGGCCTTTTTTCCCTCCACCACTCCCAGCAGCTCTGTACAATAGCATCTTATCTGTCTTTTTAACCCTTTGTCTTTTTAATCACTTAAAGAAATAACACCTGTGCATAATGGCCTGAACTTGTTGACAGACTGGTTGGGCTGACTCTTAGCCACATTACCCCCAACATGTGACAGAATTGAAATACATGTTGTTGAGTAACTATTCAATGATATTTATTGATCATGTCCATCCCATTAACAGGAAATAGATTTCCCTAAAGAATCCATCAAGTTGTCCAGCACGGCTCCTACGGATCTGAAAGATCTGCCTAAGAGGATCCCAAATGATGCAGCTAGATATCATTTTTTCCTCTACAAACACTCTCATGAAGGAGACTACCTCGAATCCACAGGTAATCAATTGTTTATAGATGAACAAATTATGACTGTGCATATTTACATTTTTTTATGTATTTGAAAGATGTCTCTTATGCTCAGTGAGGCTTCATTTATTTGATCACAAATACAGTGAAAGCTGTTTTAGTATATTTTGAAATGTAATTTATTCCTGTGAAGGTAAAGATGAAATGTTTACACACACACACACACACACACACACACACACACACACACACACACTTAAGACTTTGATATTTTAATTTGTAATTTTGAATAATTCTGACCACTACTACTATTTAAATATTTCTGTTTTTCTTAAATGTACTTTATATCACAAATTAAGTCCGAGGAAAGTTTAGGGGTATTAAATGATTGATGGTGTATTATGTTATAAAAACATTGAGTGATCATTTGTTCAAATTTGAATGTTACTTTTAATGACAGGTAATATTGTTGGACTTTTTTTGTCCCATATGTCGGTAGATTTAACCGTGTTTATGAGAAACAAATATACATAATGCTTTTTCAATGCTTTTCTTGTGTTTGTGTTTCCAGTGTTCATTTACTCTATGCCTGGTTATAAATGCAGCATCAAAGAGAGAATGCTGTATTCAAGCTGCAAAAACCCTCTCATAGACACAGTGGAGAAAAACTTGGGCATTGAAATTGCAAAAAAGGTATTATATGCTCACCTAACCATTTTTACTGCAGTATTATAAGTACATTACAGCATAAATTCCTGGAAGCATGAATATGCTATCAGAAGCAGACTATTTACAATAATGGTAACGTTATAGTTTCTCATTTAATTCTTCATCCTTTCAGCTGGAAATTGAAAACGGTGATGAACTAACCAGTGATTTCCTGTACGAAGAGGTCCATCCCAAGCAGCATGCGCACAAGCAAGCTTTTGCCAAACCCAAGGGGCCAACCGGGAAGAGGGGGGTCCGTCGAATCACGCGGCCGCCGGGGGACGGTGGCGATGACGATTAAACCTCATCCTATTCCGAGATTGACAGTGGTACATTCCACTTAGTCTAATGAATCCCCGTCCTGAAACAAATTTCCATTTTCCATTGACTCATCTAGACCACAGCCCTATAGACTGATCTATGCACAAAGTAAAACACTAAGCCTGTGAAATTACATTTTGTAGCTTGCAAGATGATACGCTATGTCGAAGAACACAGATTGAGGTACACGAGAATGTATTTTACGAAGCTTCACTTGCATTCAAGGATGCCGTCTGTCCTGGGAATAGTTTTAACACTATTATGCTGTTTACTTGCATATTAGCCAAGATTATGATGTAGAGTGCAATACTGTTGAAATAGATACTCCATTTAGTGCTTGTTTTCCAAAAATAGATATTGATTTTTGAGGAAAACCCTTTTTGAAGAAAATTTTTAAGAAAAAAACGTTGAGATGGTTTCCCATAAACGGATAACTAATCTAGTCCAGGTATATATTGCACGCCAATGGTAGCTTTCCAGTAAAAATACAGTTTTAGCTGACGAGTAGCGTTAATATTTGTCCAGGAAATTGGCTTTGGAGATTAGGCAAGATTTATGTTTGGAAAACAAGCCCAGAAAATTAAACAGTCCACAGCCGTGAATCTTGCTCCAAGTGGTTGTCTGATCAGGAAGGTCAGAAGTTCAGATCTGTTGAATGAGGCCATAAGCATTATTTATTAACTTTCTGATTGATTAGGTTGAAAAACGTCTTAAAGAGCGACCAAATAAATCACTTGACAAGCTCATCAGTATTCTGACAGCCAATGAACCTTGTAGCGAGAAGGTAGGGATGATTTCAATGAAGGATTTGCCAAGAATAATGTGCTGAAAATGTTCCAATACCTTTTTAAATATGTATTAATTCTTAAAAATTGGTCTTGTGCTTTTTTTTGTTTTTTAACGTAGGATTGTTTAATTATAGAAAGATGATTATAGTAGAATCAGTCATAACACAAATCTGAAAAAGCTATTAGCTATTTTTCTTCTAGTGAAGACTAAACCTGCAGAGATACTATTTTTCTAAGCCTGTACAGCTGTTTGTCCAGATGGTGTCGTTGTCTAACATCTTGAACTGAGTGTCCATGGTTTCGGGTTTATGGCCATCCTGTCTGTCTGAACGAATGTTTACGTGTCAACTAATGGTCAACTTCCATTTCATGCCATTTGCAACCACACTAATGTATACAGTGCATGGAGTTCAGTTCGCTTGAGATGCTGTTGAAACCACTCATAAGGGAAGGGACTGTAAGTTCCATAACCTCTGGGACGATCCATCGGCTGATTAACAACAGGCAAACCACTATTAACATTTCTCCTGTGTAAGGGTATTATGAAGTCTGGAACCGAATCATTGTAGAGTCTTAAATGTCTTTTTCTATGCATTGTATAAGAAAGAAGAGAGAAAAATAAAAAAGATTTGAAGATATACATTTGGAGTCATCTATCTATCTATCTATCTATCAATCATGATATCGCATGAATAGTGCATGTTTATTTTGTTTCAATTTGATTTTAGTTTAATACATGCTATTTAATGTCTGGTTATTATTATGATTTAATGTGACAACATCCTTCACAAATTTTGTAATCAGTACATTAGATAGCAAAAGGATAGAAAGTGTTTAATAAATAAATAAATAAATAATATATATATATATATATATATATATATATATATATATTCGTCATTTAAAGGGATAGTTCACCCAGAAAATGACAACTCTGTCATCATTTACTCACTTTCCAAACCGGTATGAATTTATTTCTTCTGTTGAACACAAAAGAAGATAGTTTTAATTATATGGGTACCAAATAGTTGATGGGCCCTAGAATTCTTTAGAATGTCTTAAATGTGTTTTTCTATGCATTGTATAAGAAAGAAGAGAGAGAGAAATAAAAAAGATTTGAAGATATACATTTGGAGTTATCTATCTATCTATCTTTCATGATATCGTATGAATAGTGCATGTTTATTTTGTTTCAATTTAATTTTAGTTTAATACATGCAATGGAAGACAATTGGGGCCAGAAACTGTTAGGTTACTGACATTCTTCAAATATCTTCTTTTGTGTTCCGCAGAAGAAAGAAATTCACACAGGTTTGGAAGGTGAGTGATCTATCCCTTTAAGATGCTTGCGATTTTGCGTCTGTGCCTTTAAGAGCGGTACCACGTGCTGCGGAAGTAATCAACTGTGACAACAATAGCACGCGGGTGAGTGAACGCACTATTTTCGCATGTATTTTTTATTCTTTTATGACGTAACAGTTTTTAACGCACGAGCCTTTGTAACAGTGATACGACCTTTTCTTATGTAATAATTGTAATGTTAACACGATTAAATCCCCTTTGCATTTCATTATATCTTTACATCAAATGTTTATACAAGTTAATACATCTCTAACATGATAATAAAATGATTTGGTGAATTAATCGCTAAGTGTGCTTTTGTTTAGAACTCAAGAATGGAGAGGGACACTCTCTCCTGTTTTATATCAGACCATGAAGGTTTCTATGGGACTATAAAAAACTCACCCCAAGACTTTGTGGTTATTGAGATGAACACTCTTGGACAACTTGTTAACAGTCCTAATGTTCAGGAAGAACACACAAAACAACCTCAACAAAGTCAAGCTAATAAAAGGGGTGATACATTAAAACCATCTAAACCAGATGACACTGACATTTTAAATCAGGATTGCTTTGATCTGAATCTAATCCTGGGTCCAGCTATGAACGAAGAATTGGAACATTTCACTAACAAAATGAGAGCAAATCCAAATGAAATTTGTGACCAAGAAAAGGTGGAGCTGTCTTTGGGTACTTATCCTGATAAGCACCTGAGAGCTGTTGTTCACAGAGCAGTACGATACAACTTCCCCTTCCTTCAGACTTTAACCAACCAATCAGAGATTCGGGTCAGAGAGGACCCAGACTTCAAGGAGCTCGCCAGTTTAGCCTCTGAAGGAGAAGCTGAGGAGTTCTTCAGGTTCATCGATGCCAAAGTACCCTGCTCTGTGTTCACGTTCCTGCCCGACGATAGCAAGGAGCACCGAACTTCAGTTCATCATTTTGTTAGCAGACGGTTTGGAAAGCTTGTGGAAACCAAGAGCTTCACAGACCAGCAGAAGACTTCCATTACAGTGAGACTAAGGGAGAGAAGTAAACAACCCAAGAAGAGAACAATAGCAGACTGTCAAGAGGAGGAGGTGACATTATACACAGGTGAGTGGAGAAGACACATTACTTGTCATCATTTATAACTGATCCTCTGTGGAAATCAGCCTTAAATGCAAGTCTTCATTTCCCCTCAGCTTTCACGCTGCGGAAGGAGAACTTGGAGACTTTGGAGGCCATCAGTTACATGGCTGCAGTACTTGGAGTGCTTCCGTCCGATTTTACCTACGCAGGAATCAAAGACAAGCGAGCCATCACCTACCAGACCATGGTGGTGAAAAAGATCTCTCCAGAGCGGTAAACAGCCCATTAGTCAATTAGCCCAGTCTTTTCCCATTGGTTTTTCAATTTTCTTGAACATAATTAAAAATGTAGTTAGTGGAAATGTCTTGACCATGTTCTGAACCCCAGATGTTTTCAAACTGAGGTCTGGGGATACCCAGGCTAGGGTATCTGCAGAAAATTTGAAAGAATACAACATTTTTGGGCTAATATTAACTTTAGATATTAATGAAACATGTAACAGTGATTTTAATATTCACATGTAACAGTGATTTTTAATTTGTTACCATTACACTGTTTTGCTTTCTAAAACAAATTAATGCAAATTAATTTTCTGAAATAAATGCAAAGTTTTATTCTCTCTTATTCAACAACAAGAAAAAAATCTTAATAAAATTAAATATTGTAAAATAAACTGCATTTTATAAGAAAAAGGTCAGAGAAAAATTAAAAGATTTGAAGATACCTTTAACTTCGTTCATTTATTTGGGTTCTGTAATTATCACAATGACCTTGCTTTTAATTGGAAATATGTTGTTTATATATATGTATGTATGTATGTATGTATATATATATATATATATATATATATATATATATATATCCCTCAGATATATTTTATATTTTGTTTTACTTCACTAACAGTATAAAAACCATTTACGTTTAAATGAATAAAACTGAAATAATTGTTAACATTTTTATAATTTCAAACAATTTTTCTCACATAGTTGAATGTGAGAAAAACTAAAAATGTTGATATAAAAATAGACATTTCCTTGTCATCAAAAAGTTTGAAAAGCCCTGTTTTACTTCACTCCATTTGTAGATAAATAAATAAAAAATCTATTGGCAGGTTGCTGGACAAAGTCTCAGAGTTTGAGCGGAGAGGAATGCAGATCTCTCATGTCCGTCCTGTGTCTGAACCCCTTAAGCTTGGCAGACTCCAGGGAAATCACTTTGATCTTGTCATAAGAGACCTGAAGCCTCATGGGAAACATGGACTTGCAGAGCTGCATCAGCTTGTGAAAGAGGCTGTGGAAAATGTGAAGGTAATTATGTGCATGTTCACCAGCATTTAATGAATCATTGAAATGGACAAACACAACAATTAAAAAATGATTTTGTTTTTTTACAGAACAGAGGCTTTGTGAATAATTACGGTCCCCAGAGGTTTGGAAGTGGATCGTGTGTCCAAGCAGACCAAATAGGACTTGCGCTCTTGAAGGAGAAAATAGTACCACTTCATGCCATTTATTTCCATTTAATGTCTATATTTGGTGCACCGTCTTTTGTTTGAAAGCACTAAAACAGTTTGTGTTTTGAGCAGGAGGCTTCTGTTAAGCTGTTCTTCACCCCAGAGGATGGTGATGACCTCCAGAACAAGGCGAAACGTCATTTTCTTCTCACAGGTCTGTGCTGGGATTTCTCTGACAGCTGAAGTTTGTGATAGTTCACCCAAACATTGAAATTCGGTCATTATTTGCTGATACATCGTTTCATTCCAAACCCGTTTGACGTACTAGTCTTTCTATAGATAAATAGTAAACATTGTTGCTTTATAGATTTCGGTTCCTGTGCATCCAAGAACAACTAACCGTTTCCTTACGTCTCTTTCTTCAGGGAATGCCAAGGAGAGCTTGGCACTCATGCCAGCTTACAAAGCAAGAGAGCGGCTTATGCTCCGTGCACTCCACCGGTACGGCAGCGGGCAGGAGGGTTGCATACGCGGCTGGCTCAGTTTACCCCACAGCATGAGGGTCTTCTACCTCCACTCTTACTGTAGCAGAGTGTGGAACGAAGCAGCCAAATACCGGCTCCAAAAACTGGGCGTAAAGACTGTCCAAGGAGATCTGGTTTGGGCTAGATGTGAAACGGGACTCAAAAGCACCACAAAGGAACTGAACACTCCACAGGTTAGGAAATATTATACTAGGTCTTTAATCATAAATGTAATTATTTTTTATTTTTTTACATCATTTCTCTCTCTCTCTCATATAATAATTATATATATATATATATATATATAATTATTTTATTTGTGGTCATATCAACAACATAGGTCCATGTTGTGACCTCCGAGGAGGAGAAGGATGACGTTTTCTCATTAGACCAGGTACTATGTTCAAATGTCTCTTTTTCTCTTGCTGTCTTCTAACCCTTACCCGTCAGTTTCTTATGTTTCTGCTGGTTTTCTTCAAGGTGATTCTTCCGATGCCAGGAAATAGTGTCAAGTACCCAGAAAACCTGCTGGGCCAATGGTATCAGGACAGATTGGCTCAGGATGGCTTGGGGTCATGCCGTTTTAGAGTGACTCCTCTTAAACTCAACGTCCCGGGGTGTTATCGCCCCCTGCTCGCAAAGCCCCAGAACATCACATACAGCTTGCGGACTGCGGAGGAGCCAAGTCTGTCACTAACCTTTGACCTGGATGCGTCCTGCTACGCTACTGTGTGTCTCGGAGAGATTATGAAGCGTGATCTTTCATAGTTCGTTCAATAACGGTTATTAAAAGATGTTAACAGTCTAAATAATGTGGATCTTTGGTAACGTCAAATATGAGGGGCTGTTGAGAAAGCATTTGTGCTCTCAGAGGGATTAACCACTCACAAGAAAAGAAGAGGAACATCTGGATAACAAACCATTCCATAACTATGGTGTCTGGAAGTCCAGGAATTAACAGAAAACATTTGCCTTTCATTAAAACCAACAGATAAACATCGATTCAAAGTATTCCTGTGGTCTGTATCATGTGCCTTAGGGATTTTAAAGTATGTACTGCGCCAATGCCATCGATGAGGAGGCTCCGAGTCATCTATCTGGAACTCTGGATGGATCTTGAAGTTTACATGCAAAGATTTAATAAAAATCTTATTGACAGTTCTCATTATTTTTTGGTCATGCTTTCAGTACTTGAATATTTCGGCATTTAAACAAATGAGTGACATCTGACATACTTATGTTGACATACTTGTTGATAAACGAATCAGAATATTTTCTCGCATCAAAAACGACACACATACTTTAACATTTTCATACTAGCAAAAGTCTCTCACATTGACAAACAACTGATCATCAGCTCCCTCTTGTGGTCAATAAGTTGTATAAGTAAATTAAACTACAAAACCGAGGTGGTGAGTCGAAAGTGAGAGGACTAACATTTAAATTGCATGTTTTACAACAAATCTATGATCTTGCCAGGGTCTCGACCAACAGAGCCACATGGATCTAGTAGTTTCGTTCAATGATCCAGATCAGCTCTCAGTGACTGACAAACTCACAATGTAAACATAAAATGCATCCTTTTTATCTTCTTAAAATTACTTCTATACAGATAAAACAATGAAGTTTATCATATAAATGGACACAGATAAGAAAGTATGTGGTTCACTGGCTAATCATTTGTCCATCATATGTGGAGTTCTTGGTTCAAATCCCACAATGATAACATTTTCATCATGTACCACAAAGCTCTCAAGAAAAACCAGTCCAAAACACCCTTCAACAGATCAGATTCAGCGACTCAAGCGATAAAGCATCACCTTTTGAATCCTACTATTGCTGACATTAATAGTAATTAATGCTGTAACTAAAATGAAAATCAACCAAGCTTAACCAACTCAAACATCACAAAGTCTGTAGCTCAGTGGCCAATCACTTACCGATAATAAGTGGGAGTTCTTGGTTCAAATTTCACAATTGTTAAAATTGTTCCCTCATATACCACAAAGCTAAAAACATATTTTTAGCTTGTCAGATTCAGTGGCTTAAGCAATAATACCCTGCCTTTTAATACTGAAGTCATGAGTTTGTATCCCACTATTTGAGCTTGAATGCTGTAGCTAGACTGAAAATCAACCTAACTGAACCAACTCAAACACCACAACATCTGTGGCTCAGTGGCTAATTGCTTGCCTTATAATGCATGGTGGTCTTTGTTAAAATCCCACAATTACTGAAGCTATTCATCACAGAAAACAAATCCTCAATAAAACACCAATCAGCTTCTCAGACTCAGTGGCTCAGGAGATAAAGCGTTGAGTCTAGAGTTCAAATCTCAGTTTTGCTCATGCTAAACTGTATATCCAACAAAAGTCTCTAAACACCAAATCACATTGTGAAGGCCATAATGGTGCAGTGGTTAAACACATGTCACCTGCAAATACAGTGGCAATAGAGATATGGGTTCAAACCTCTCATTTGAATGTTTTGTTCGATCATATAACACAAAGCTCTAAATAAAACCTGTCAAAAACATTTCTCCCCTTGAGAGACTCAGTGGCTCAAGAAATAAATTGCATTTTAATCTTAGAGACCTGAGTTCAAATCCCACTATTACATGCGTTAAATTGTATATTCAGTAAAGTTCACCAAACACCAATCAAAGCCACGATGGTGCAGTGGTTAAACACACGTCACTTGCAAATAAAGTGGCATGGGTTCAAAACTTGCAACTGATTACCTTTTTCCATCATATAACACAAAGCTCTCAATAAAACCAGTCCCAACACACCATCAACTCACAGGTTTCAGTGGCTCAAGATACAAAGTGTTGTGTTGTGATCCTGGAGTCCTGAGTTCAAATCCTGCTATTGCTGATGTTAAAGACCATGTATTGCATTATATCCAATAAAGCGGCTCAAACGGCAGCACTCAGTGTGAAAGCCATGGTGGTGTAGTGGCTAAACACACGTTACTGGAAGACAAGGTTGTGGCAGAGTCATGGGTTCAAACCTCATAGCTCGTGTATAAGATGTGTCATTTAACTGGTTTATTGTAAAATCCCAGCTCACATAACAGGTGAATAGTCAAATATAAGTTCCTTCACATGTTCAGACAAGAGATCTGTGGCTCACAGGTAAGAGCGCTGCCTCATGGTTTCAGAGGTTGCTGGTTCGAGTCCAGCCAGATCTCTGCGATATGAATGAATGCTGTGGTGTGAGTGAGAAGGTGTGGGGGATCATGGTGCTCCCGCACGATGTCCAGCAGGGGTTATGCTTTTGACTGGAAAAAATTTAAATGGCGTTAAAAAAAATGTCATCCGCCGTACCTTCCCCACCTACTTAGATTACCATCATTTGCTTTTCAAAGGACTGGCCCTTCAAATACAAAATGATGGTAACCTACACATTTACACTCCAACATGTAGGAAGCATTACCTGTGCCTGAGCTGATGTCCGTCATACAGTGAATGTCTGTCCAAACGTCCCAGAGCTCTGCTTCTGTTGACTGGATGTAACGTCCAAACACATTCCTTCTGTAAGGAAAGACATCAATAAAAATAGACATTACTCCATAATCCACATCTAAAAAATGAGAATGTGAAACTTGGTCTCAAGACTAGTTAATAGATGAAAGTGGAATACATTGAAAGCCGAAATCTGTACAGTGTGAAATATATATTACAGAGTATATTATACTTTAGTAATGCTGTATCTATAATAATCTTTGGGTTCAATTAAAATTAAGATGAGACTTTCCTTCACAATAAATCTAGCATTTATACCAATGCCACATTATACATCTGTCATTCATATCGCGGAGATCTGGCTGGACTCGAACCAGCAACCTCTGAAACCGTGAGGCAGAGCTCTTACCTGTGAGCCACATCATAACCAATGCCACAATAAACAAGAGGAATCCTAAAAGGCGGGTTTCCTGCACATGGTTTTAGCCTGTTTTGGACTGTATTTTTGCTGTTTTTCATTAGAAGCAAAACACTGCATCTCAACAAAACCATGAAGCAGCAGGAACATCAGAGCTTCACACACTAACTGACTCTGAACAAGCATCAATCCAGTCGATTATTACCTACAGTAACACTACAACAACAACAACAACAACAACAGAGACAAAAAAAACCGATTTCCTATTATTCCACTTTATAATATAAATATCAGATGGCGATTCATTCAAAGATTATAAATGTAACGCAACAACAACCTATTCATTTGTTCTCCTGAAGGTCTGACAGGGAGTTCAGCAACAGAGCAGAATGTAAACAATGTCTAAATTACCTGACAGAGGAGCAGAATTCAGAATCAATACACACCTAAATAATGACCTAAATACAATAAATAAGGGCTGCTAGATGTGTGCTAATAATGTTACAAGAGAAAAACAATGTAAGTGAAGGAGACTTACAGGCCCAGTCGTGTGACATCCTTGATTCCTGCTCTTATCACGTTTGACTGTCTTTCTTTGTTTATGGGTTGAAATATGTGCTGTGAAGTGACATTATGAGTCTGTCACTGAGCTGCCATCTGCAGAATGTGTAGCCTTATTAAAACAAACTGCACATGTTGTGGCTTTGACTGTTATCAATATCAAGCGTCATGTTGTCAATCATCTGAAGCTGAGAATGAACCTGAAGCTCGATTACGCCGCCTAGTGGAGCGGGTGGAAAACTGCGCTTCAGTTTCTATCCGACGAGTCGTATTTTAGTGCCAACAGACTCAAAAATGATTCGGATTCAGACTGACTATATTCCAAAACGTCGCACATACTTTTACATATTCATACTAAAGCAAAAGTCTCTTTTTATTTGGTTAAATGTTTGATGGCCGGTGACAAACAGCTGATCATCAGCTCCCTCTTGTGGTCAATATCCGCTTTAATAAATTAAACTACAGACCCGAGGTGTTGAGTCGCAGGTGAGAGGGCTCACATTTACATTTAACATGTTTTACAACAAATCTATGGTTTTGTCAGTGTCTCGACCAACAGAACAACATGGATCTAGTAGTTTCGTAAAATTATTCATATCAGCTCTCAGCTGATGTGATAAGACAGATGTTGTGTTGAACTCAGTTGCAAACATGTAAAATACGGGACACAAGATGTTACGGAATTCTTTTACTTTGCTTGTATAGATGTATATTGTTTATTTGTTATATTTGTTCACAATTAGACAATGACTTTGTGTCGGTTTTGTAGCAGATTCGTGCAGCACTTAGTCAATCTTGGCTGGATCTTCGTCAGTGTCTGTCACGTGATGAGGAGCACATGAGTCTCTGGATCTCTGGACGCTCGTGAGGTTATGAATGGAGGAGTGAGACTCTGGCTTTTACAGGCGTAAAAATACAGATTTTACATTGATTATACATTTATAGTAAAGCTTGATTCGTTTTTTGGATAAATTATGATAAAACAGCTGACCATATAAATGTGTCTAATGGCAGCTTTTTACTGCGTAATATAACAGACACATTGCCCTGTGTTTCTCTGCCCTCAGACAGACTCCAGCATCTCTACAAGTGTTTGGAAAATCATGGATGGAGAACAGGCACGTGCATGAGACCAGATTAATGTGTTCATGTACCCCAGCTTCTGGACAATAAGTGTACCTGCATGAATATATGAAAATAGCATGAAGAGGAAAGAGATTTTAAAAAGTATCTAATCCTGCTCCTGATGAGCCACTTACCTAAGTTTAGCTCCAACCCTGATTAAAAACAGCTTTAGCAGCTGATCAAGATCTTTAGGATTATTAGAAACTTGCAAGCGGGTGTTGGACTGATTTATTTAGCACAAAACATAACTCAATTTGTTTATTTAAATTAGGTTTATATATGAATTATGTCAATGACTTGAGAAGTGTATGTGTTTTCAGTTTTAGTTTAATGGAAACATGGTTTTAAATCCCTCGATATATGAAGTTCAGTCTCTGTGGCTCAGGAGACGAAACATTGTGTTTTAATAATGGAGTCCTGAGATCAAATCCAACTATTGCTGACAATAAATTGTTGTTTTAATTAATGCTGTAGCTTAACTAAAACACAACCAAACTGAATCAAATCATACATCACAAATGCTGTGGCTCAGTGGCTAATCGTTTGTGTTTCATACAGTTCTTGGTTCAAATCCCACAATTGCTAATATTTTCATCATAGAAAACAAATCCCTCAATAAAACTCAGTCCAAAAGAGTCTAAAAACTGCTAAAAACTTCTGGGACTCAGTGGCTCTAGAACTAAATGGTTGCATTTAAATCTTAGATTACCTATGTTAAATTGTATATCCAAAAAAGTTCACCAAACAACAGATGCTATTGTGAAGGCCATGATGGTGCAGTGGTTAAACACACGTCACTTGCAGATATAGTAACATGGGATTGAAACTCGCGATAGAATAACTTTTTCCATCATATAACACAAAGCTCTCAATAAAACCAGTCCAAACACACCATCATCTCACAGGTTTCAGTGGCTCAAGATACAAAGTGTTGTGTTGTGACCCTGGAGTCCTGAGTTCAAATCCTGCTATTGCTGATGTTAAAGACCATGTATTGCATTATATCCAATAAAGCGGCTCAAACGGCAACACTCAGTGTAAAAGCCATGGTGGTGTAATGGCTAAACATGTGTTACTGGAAGACAAGGTTGTGGCAGAGTCATGGGTTCAAACCCCCTAGCTCATTGTGTTAGATGTGTCATTTAACTGGTTTATTGTAAAATCCCAGCTCACATAACAGGTGAATAGTCAAATATAAGTTCCTTCACATATTCAGACAAGAGATCTGTGGCTCACAGGTAAGAGCGCTGCCTCACGGTTTCAGAGGTTGCTGGTTCAAGTCCAGCCAGATCTCCGTGATATGACTGAATGCTGCGGTGTGAGTGAGAAGGTGTGGGGGATCATGGTGTCCCCCCCTGAGCTCCCGCACGATGTCCAGCAGGGGTTATGCTTTTGACTAGAAAAAATTAAAATGGCTATAAAAAAATTCCATCCACCGTACCTTCCCCACCCACTTAGGTTACCATCATTCGCTTTTCAAAGGACTGGCCCTTAAAAAGAAAATGATGGTAACCTACACATTTACACGCTAACATGTAAGAAGCATTACCTGTGCCTGAGCTGATGTCCGTCATACAGTGAATGTCTGTCCAAACGTCCCAGAGCTCTGCTTCTGTTGACTGGATGTAACGGTCCAAACACATTCCTTCTGTAAGGAAAGACATCAATAAAAAAAACAAAAAACATTACTCTATATTCTACATCTAAAAAATGAGACTGTGAAACTGGTTCCACAAGGACCTCACTCAACCATTTGTTCGTTTGTTTTAAGGAAGAGCAAATGCACACATTTTGACAAATAATAATAATAATAAAAACCCTTAATATCATGATTTTCTGATTTAAATCAGAAATTAAAAGTGTCTAACAACTTATAAACCTCAACAGAAGAAAAAGCACACACTTTGAAAAAATACATACATTTTTAATTGTCTAAAAATTTATGTCTACTGACATATTTACACTCACAAGTAGAGCTGAATACACCGAGGTCTATATTAACCCTTTCATGCATGAATTATGATACCCTCAGTCAGGATTTTTTTCCTATGTGTTTTTATTGCTCTTAGGGCATGAAAAACAAGAATTGATTTTTATTTTATTTTTTTACAAATTTTTCAAAGAGATCTTCAGATGTCCACTTGAGTGGACAGCATGCGGTTGGTTTAAACTGAAGATATACTGTATTAAATATAAGACAATAATCAAACAGATAAAGTATGTGAATTTAACAAACTAATCAATGCAATTATATCAAATAATGTGAAAACTATAAAATATATACAAAAAATATAAATTCAAAATATTGCAATGGCTTCATACAACTTCATACAAGTTGCACTTTGCGTATCTTTGATATCAGAACATGAGGACGTGATTCCATCAGAATTTTCTACAGCCTGTCAAGGTACAACTGTGGAAACCACTCAGATGCTCCCTCCAGTGCACCAGAGTATGGAGATTTCCCCTTATTAGCTGATAATTCTGATTATGTTCAAGATGGACATGCACATTTCTATCATAGCCCTCCTCTGAGAAAACCTAGCGATACGTTTTTTCAATCTCATCTGAAATGATCAGTGTTGGGGGTAACGCATTACAAGTAACATGCATAACGCATTCAGATTACTTTTTGATCTAACAAGTAATTAACTACAAGTAATATGCATTACCTAATCAGATTACTTTTTGATGTAACGAGTAAAGAAACGCATTACAAG
The DNA here is from genome assembly GCF_965113295.1 of Leuciscus leuciscus. Taxonomy (NCBI): domain Eukaryota; kingdom Metazoa; phylum Chordata; class Actinopteri; order Cypriniformes; family Leuciscidae; genus Leuciscus; species Leuciscus leuciscus. Next base: position 12,027,805 of record NC_138728.1, on the reverse strand, counting down.
TAACATGCATTACGTAATCAGATTACTTTTTGATGTTATGAGTAAAAAAACACATTACAATAACGCACATTACATAATCAGATTACTTTTTGATGTTATGAGAAAGGAAACGCATTACAAGTAACATGCATTATGTAATCAGATTACTTTTTGATGTTATGAGTAAAAAATGCATTACAATAACATGCATTATAAAATCAGATTACTTTTTGATCTAACAAGTAAAGTAATGCATTACAAGTGTCATACATTATGTAATCACATGACTTTTTTCGATGTCAATGAAAATTACATTCTAATAATACAAATACATTTATTTACAGTAGAAAAAGTCAATGCATATTAAGTTTTTAAGTTTTAAATTTCAAAAACAATATTCACATTATAATTATGAATTGTATCTGAAATATAGCCATTGCATGCATGACGTCCACTACAGTGGACATGTGATTAATCAGAGTTTTCTCTCAATCTAAAATCAAAACTTGGAAAATTTTACTGTGATATGACTCATTAGATATTGCTTTATGCTGCAATATTTTTTTTACCTACAAGAGTCTCCTAGGATAGAAGGAATGGGTGGATATTCTGGAGCAACTTGGCATGTCTGACTGACCCTTGGCCATCTTGGTTTGGAGGGGAAAAAAATCGAAACACAAAGGCTTGCCACTTGATTGCAATTTATAGGATGATGCACCAGGGTCCAATGAAGAGATTGATGTGCAACTTTGCCATAAAAACCCGTGCAAATTCAAGAAAATGCTTTTTTAATAGCTGTCCACTGTAGTGACCACTATGCGTGAAAGGGTTAACTGAATCTAGTGGTGATCTATATATCACAAACTTTTCTGTCAATTGATTGGCTGCTGCTGAAGTCAGAAACGCGATTGTCCGTTACGCGATTGGCTGCTGCTGCTGATAACAGAAACGCGACTGTCCGTTACGCGATTGGCTGCTGCTGTTATCAGAAACGCGATTGGCTGCTGCAGTAAGCGAACGAACACGCGCAAAACAATCGGTTGAAATAAAGATAAAAAAATAAATAAAAAAACGCTTTTGCTTCGAAAATCGACGAACAGTGAGTAGTTTGGAGTAAATAATAAAGCAATTTACTTCGGGGTACAAATAGTTATATATCAAATATGTCTGTCTTCATTCATTTTCACGTAGATAACAAAAACATTGGAAATATGTTTTATTTCTCATTTATTTCAGTATGTTGCACTTGAGACCACCCCAGATCATACTCACTGGGAAAGTAAGTTAGGGTTATAAATGTGCCATGAAGAAGCAGGAGAACATCAGAGCAAAGCTTCCCACAACACTAACTCTATAAACAAACTATTAACGTTACCTACAGTGGCACTACAACATCAGCAGATAATAAGCGCTATTGTGTATTATTTTAGGAATTGTTTCCTGAATTTCACATATGTAAGGTAATGCAACCCTAGTGACTTTATAAGTAACAGTGACTTACAAGTCTCGCAGTGTGTCACGGTTGTTTTAGCAGATGGGCTGGAATATGTGCTGTTTAGTAACATTGTGAGTCTGTCACTGAGCTGTCATCAGCAAGATCTTAACTTCTATAACTTTAAAACGATCCTAATGGGCTGTTGCGACTGTTTATCAGGTGTCATGTTGTTGTTGACAGGGATCCAAAGATGTCATGCTGAACGTGAAGCCCGCTTACGCCCCTAGATGAGCGGAAGTTAAACTGCACAGTTTCTACCAGACTAAATTAATTATCAGGTCTCTGACTGAGTTACAAAAAGTCTAAAAATAATTAAGATCTTTACCAGGTCATACTGACAGGAACATTAGCTCCTGACTGTGGTACTCAATGCCGCAGATCTAGCTTTTGGATGACAGTAGGTGTGCTTCTTCTTTTTGACCACTAGGTGGCAGAAAAGCTTAGAGAAATGAATCCAAATTCAGTAGACCTACATTTTTATTGAAAGCATCAATGGTTGTGAGATGGTAAAACTGCACTTGGGGTAGGGTTTAAAATCATATTGCATATTTAAAAAAACGATAAAAATGATTTAAAAGAAATCTGCTAAAACAAAATGTTCTTTTACTGGTGATTTTGGTCAGACCAGGTTTGCATATGCAATACCTACCAGTGCTCACAGATCTGTGGTCAGTTGGGTTTTGACTTGTAGACGGAAGTTTATAAAAACACAGGATCTCATTCATAAGTAACGTAAACAGCCTCATGGCCTCTAACCCCATTTTAAACAAGTGCTCTCTCTTTTTGAATCTTTCAGTTTAAATCTGATGTGTTTCCTCCTTTATCTTTGTTAGTCATCTCCTCAATACATCAAGAATCAAAGTAGGCCTCAGTATTAATTTGAACTACCTTTAAATAGCATCAAACCTCAAAGGACAGAATAAAAGGACTGATTAAGGGACTGGGTCATAATGTTCCTTTCCCTAAATTATTGCATTTAGGCATTCCGGCTTTTTACTACATCCAGAAAATGTTTCATGTAGTTTTCACAAGAATTTAGTTGTTGACATTGAGACCCCAGTGTCCTATTCTCTTCTCTAGCTTTATGAGATTTGCGAAGCTTGGCTGAAAATGAGCAGATGAATCTCAAAAAGAAATGTCTGGGTCATATTTCACCCTAAAATCAAAAGAAAAAATAAATTAGCCTATATTTTGTATAAATCAAATCTTTCTGTACGTATGCCATCCTTTAACATATACATATATATATGTATATATATATATATATATATATATATATATATATATATATATATATATATATATATATATATATGAATATATTCAATCAAATTAATAAATGCTGTTCTTTTGAACGTTTTATGTGACTTTTATAATTATATTTTTTTGTAATTATTTCTTTTGATTTTGGGGTGAAATATGACCCAGATGTTTACTCTCAGTTTTCATGAGATTCACTCCTACATCCCAGTGTCCTAAATTTTCTCCGTGATGGCATGAACGTGGTATACAAATCCGTTCAGTGTCACTCCGCAGGGAAAACATATTGATCTGTGGAAACCACTAGCTAAATTATCAACAACTGACAGGCAACAGAGATCGAGAGCAATTGTTGGAGGGAATGTTTCCAATGTTTTAACATTTCAGAGAGGGATTCGGCCAACTGTAATAAACACACAATCAATTCAGCTCACAAGCTCCCCCCTTCATTCCATTACCAGTCTCATGATGCTATTTTCATGTATCATCTACAATCGTAACATAATGTTTGGCGTATGAAAATGCCAAGGTGCTTTCCAATGGGGATTTTCACTGAATGGGTTTGAAATTAAAAGCTCTTGTAAAAACTATTGTGTGCTCTGGTATGATGAGTTATTTGGTTGCCATGGTGAGAGAAAGCTCGTTATTTTTAATGGCTCTATGCTGAGCAGCGCTGCAGAGCCTTAAGCAATGGCACTGACAAACTGCCAACCTCAGCAAACGCTCTGTGTGGGACATGTTTAAAGGGTGAAAGCGCCATACACACACACACACACACACACACACACACACACACACACACACACACACACACACACACACACACACATACCTGCAAATGCTGGCACACAGAGATCACCTCCAGCTGTCTGTCCTCTTGAGGAGGTGGCCTGTAATAAAACATTAACCACCTTCAGTCCACAGAGCAGATCACTTCATATTCTGTATTTAACTAAAATTGATTGTATAAGATCTTGTCATTTAGGCAGGAGGACAGAAGGAACAGCTGGGATGGAGACTTGTAACAGAATCAGGGAATAATAAATGTCTCTCATCTCAACTCTATTACCATCAGTCCTCAGCAGGAGACACGTCCATCCATCACTGCCAATGAAAGGCGGCCAGAAAGCCTTGCAGTCTTCACTTCTCCGTTTTTTTTACTCTCTTCCTTATCTTACTGTGATTTTGCAAAGAAGGATGTGTTCCTGGATCAGCATCCCAACAAACAAAAATATGTTCTAAGAACGTTTAGCTAAAGTTATTTTGTTAGAAATGATATTTCTGAATGTTCTTTTTCTTTTCTTTTCTTTTTTTCTTGGTTATGTGAACATTAGCGAAAACATAAACGGAATGTATTGAAGACCATGGGAACTTTATTTTTTAATATTCTCTGAACCATCTGGAAAAAGTAGTACGTAGTAACGTTTAAAAAACCACAATGCAAAAACGTTTCAGAAAACGTTCCATGAATGATGTGTACATAAACGTGTTTGTGCTAATGTTTTGATAACATTATTAAAGAACAGCTAACTTTGAACAAACATTCTATTAACATTACTGGAAGAATGTTTGTTCATGACTTTGAGAGAACCTTGCCAGAATGTTGGCCAAAGTTCTGAGAACGTTCCCAGTTAGCTGGGATTGTTGATACTGGCACAACATTCTTTTGAACCAATCAGATTATAGCAACATAAGAGCTGACAAAGTGCCATCAATGCAAAGTAAAAGCAGTCAAATTGATTTTGCACTATATTATATGTTTTCTGCAGTCATACGATAGCTTTGTGGGAGGAACAGATCAGGCAGGGTTAGGCAATTTGTTCCAGAAATATTTTTTGTTATGCTGGTTGAAAGTCTCTTCACATCCTGATAGCAATCACTAATTAAGTGGTCTAAATGTATTTTTATGTATATATATATATATATATATATATATATATATATATATATATATATATATATATCATCTGTGGAAGGGGTAGTACCATCAAATGTTTGTCCAATCATTGCATTCGGTCTAAATGCAATGGTATGATGTCCTACCTGCCTGTTAACGCAAGTATTTTCATACCTCCGCACACCCGCTCACAATAAGTGCACGTCTGCACATTTCACGTCATCAGTGCATTTCATACTATGCAGAGTTAGACAGTCAGTCACCGAGCACCGCAAACAGCAGCCGTCTTTTACAGTTCCTCCTGAACCAAAACAACGAGCTTATGCTGCGTCCACGCCATAACTACCGTAATTTGGAAGAAGTAGACGTTATATTCGGGGTGGATCGTGACTCGAATTTATGCATTTCAATGGCAATACTCTGCAAACTCTGCTGTGTGCGTTCATGTGTTTTGGAGGAGGCGTGGCTTTGGAGACGCTCTGAAGGGAGGATGGCATCTTATGCTTTCAAAAACTAGCTTGCTATTGCTAGCCATTCCGAAAATTGCCTACCTTACCTTTAAGTCTTTATGCCTAGCAATGATGTAGGCAAAATAAAGCTGATTCACGCTCAGGCCTGTCAGCACTATGCTGCAATACACACCGGCCTTATACTGAAGCATAAAATCATGCTCATAACGCAGGCCTAATTCTGTGCACATATGCTGTTTCAGTGAAACCAGCTCTGGATCAGCCTGATGGTCCAGCTGGAGGAACACAGGACAATCACGCCGCCTTATTGCTCATGCTCCACTTCACTGGAAAAGTGGGCAGAAAAAGTACTAAACAAACAGAAAATAGTCTTAGTTTGCTTTTAAGTATTACAGTTCCAGCTTCTTTTTAACATTAAATCTTAACTTTGAAAGAAGGGAGGAAAAAAATGAATATGGTTACTTCATTAAACTAGACTTTACATGAATTTTCTCAGAAAAATTGCATTCTGGATAGTTTTTAACATGTTGTACTGGTTCAAATCAAAAGAGCATTTCAATCCTTCAATGTAACCCTTATGAAAAGAAAATATATTTCCCTATATTTAAGTAAACAGGATATTTTCCAGTTTCAACCAGGACAAAAAATTGTAAGTCTGATCACTTAGAAAAAATAACAGCACACCTTTTGCCAATCGCTGCACGATTTAAGGTGTCATTGATGTCCATAAAGCAAATGCTAAAGGTGCAGTCACATTTCTTTCCATTTAAACAGAAATCCAGCTGACAGAGTTTTCACAAAGAGTTCAAGTTGGTTGCGCAAATTCACAGTGTTGACAAACAGAAAGCTGGTTGGTTTGCCAGTGACTTCTGTGTGAGCTTTGGTTCATACATCACTACAATATTGACAATGGACAAGTCTGACAGCAAAATTTCACCGAAAATTCACCAATGTGACCACACCTTAGCCCAACAGTGATAGTGATGTTTGTCTTAGCAAGCATGACTAATAACATTTAAAAAGGGGCTTGAAACAAAGCAAACAGACTCAAACCTAATTCATCACTGAAAAAATGCAAAGCAGACAGTTACTCGACAAATATCTTACCAGTTATTAAAATGCACTGGTTGAGTTGACTCGCTGACAGCTGCAAGATAAGAGCACAATGTTGCACTGGTTATCTCTCAAGTGCATCCATATCACATTCTCGGCCACAGAGATTCAAGATTTTGGGACAAAAGAAGACAGAGAGAGCAGGTAAATGCATATCTGGGCCACACATGAAGAAAGGTTACACTCCAGATGTACCGGCTGATAAGCTCTGTCCTTTCTGTGACTGGGCCCTCTTACCTCTAAAGAGACACTCATCTAGCGCTATTGTTGAGCCGCCATCAGCTTTACGCTACAATTTTGCTCTGTGCGGCTGCGGTCAACGTACCTCCATCGTCCTTTTGTTGTGGCCTTTCTGAGCAGCTAAAGATTACTGTTACCAATATCCTTCGGGATCATCCTAAATATTTTTGTCTCTCCAGGTCAACGTCGTCCTTATGAAAATAACTCTTTCAAAAGAAATCGGGCTTTTGTTAACTAGCGCCATGAATGCCGCACATGACGATTAAAGAGCTAAAGGTGAAGTCTCCGTTTGATGTGGGGAGACAGAGACAATGATACTCATTATCACTGGCGCTGCAAATGTCTCCACCTCTGGATTGGATCAGGTGCTAACAGGTTGACATGAGGGTAATATCTAGCTCGTCTGGGGTAATTGAAGAGCAGCCATATAGACCAGATTTATAGGCTACATTTTATGGCCAGATGATAACTTTCTCTCGTCTGCTGCGCTGTGGAACTGTTAGGCTTGGCTTTTTGCCTTAAATTAAAGGAGGTTTGGAAGAACGGGAATAAAAATACAACTCTAAAGCACTGACATTCAATCCTGATCTGTGAGGTCTTATGAGGTCAATGCCAAAAATTGTGTCCCATGATAAGAACTCATATGCCAGAATTTTCATTTTAATGCTCTTTACTGAGAACTGACAATGATAAACATTAGAAAAGCTTTGCAATCCTTTTTGATAGAGAGAGAGAGAGAGAGAGAGACATATGACCCAACATTTTATTCCACTTGGGAATATCCACTCTAAAACAATCTTGGGTTGTTTCAACCCATGACAAACCCAACCATTGAGTTTAAAAATGTAAACCAACAGTTGGATTTGCCCATATTTGACCCAAACGAGTGTATAGACCTTATGCGCCAGCGAAACAAGCGCACAGCCATCTTTAGAATATTGTCTTTGAACTTCCGGGTTAGTGGTTGCTCTGTATATCTCTATGGCATCGTTGTCGAAGAGTAATTAGCTGGTGAAATAGATTTACTTATTGTAGAGTTAACGGAAGTTATCACGAGCATTGTAATGTTTAAAGCAGATGTCTTAACAAATGTCAGTAGACCGGGAAGATTTTAAAACGGGCAGTTCATTCATAAATACGTAAGATCGCTGTGGAAATACAAACCGGAAGACAAAAGACAACAAGCGCAGCGCAGAAAAGGGGCGGGGCTACATAAGGTCTATACAGTTAGGATCGTCCCGATAAGATGATAGAGGAGAGTGGGGCTAGTTGTCACACACATATTCTCAGAGTAGATTTATTTTTTTAAATGATTTCCATTATAATTAATATCAAACACCTGATAACAGGGAATTATGTTACACTGTATTAAGAAAGTTGCCACAGTGGAACCTGCCAGTAACAGCCTGTGGCTTTTAAACTCAAATTAAACCAGTAAAACACAAAATATTATCACATAATAAATGAAAAATAACATTTATGTAAACTTACTGAGATATAGCCATTATTAAAACTTCCCCATGTTACAATACCCCCAATCTTCTGTGTTTTTCACTAATGGAACAATTGTAGACAAAGCGATCTAAGGAAAAGTACAATGACAAATCTTTTTCTTTAAAAAATAAATAAAATCATTTCAGTCCTGTAATAAAAAGCTGTCTAATTTTAGTGTCTGCAGCGGTCGAACAGTGAAACGAAGCGTTCCATTTCACTTGAATGATTATCTCCATCTCTGTATCTCTTGGTTTGCAGCCATGGCAACTGTCCGAACAGACAAAAAAAAATGAATTACCATCTACAAGTACATTGAACTAAAAATGTCATTGAATGACGACTTAGGCCCTCGCACAGCACGGCCCTTAGCAGAGATTGTTATCTACTGGGATGTGGATGGACCTCAGAATGCTTATTGAGCTGTTTTACTGGGGGAAATCCTTCAAACTGATGTAGACGCTGACAGACATGGACAGAGCGCTGTGGTCCTTCCACATTACTGACTATTGACATGCAGTACTGCAGTACTTTAAGCACAAATTAAATAACATCTGAAGAGATGGGAAGATGAGTGTCTACTTTAGCCAACATTTATGTTCTGGTTTTACATTCTCTATAGTTTATACACTATCAAAAATGTAAGAAAATGTACCATGGTAGCATTATTCATTATCATTATTGTGATTTCACTTCATAGCAATGTGCTAATTTGCATAACTGGCCAATACTAAGGATTTTTTTTAAATATATATTTTGGTATCGTTCGACATTGGATATTTACATTTGTGCATGCTCATTTCCCACATTTTTATTATTTTTTATTATTTAATGATTCATTAAAGGAATAGTTCATCCAAAAATGAAAATTCTGTCATAATTTTTTTTAATTCTGTCAAAAGTTGTTCCAAACCTGTATGAATTTCTTTCTTCTGCTGAGCACAAAAGAAGACATTTTGAAGAATATGGGTAACCAAACAGTTGGCGAGCCCCATTGACTTCCATAGTATGGAAAAATAATACTTTGGAAGTCAATGGGGTCCATAAACTGTTTGGTTATGTTGTGATGTGTAAATACATTTTTGTGTTTAGACAAAATACTATTATTGGCTTATTGGTATCTGCAAGAATTTTAATATTGGTGCATCCCAAATCTTTTTTTTTCTTCTTTTTTTTTGTGAATTTACAGTCAGCTGATAATTATTGCAAAATAAGAATCTACAGGGTCATACAAAACCCTATTTTTATTTATTTTTTTGTGATATTGACTGACTGTTCATTATCTCTTGTATAGTGCTGTGAAATGTAATATTACAGAAAGGCTAAAAGTGACATACACAAGTGTTGTTTGTGTGACTGTGACTAAATACACTCTAACCTTCTGGGCTTTTGTCTTTTTGTCATGTTATCTAATGCGTCCATCTTTGACATGCAGCACAGCCCAACACACAAACAACAGTGCGACCATTATCTGCATTAAGCCAGTACAGCAGGCATTAGTTCAATACAAAGCCTTACGCCCTATATCTGGCCTGGATCAATGCATTGACTCTTTATGCACTCACAAAAGCAGAGAGGCTGAGAGCGGATCAAACGGCCCACATTCCCACGCCGTCACTTGGGCGTCCTGCAGGACAGCACGGGGTCCTGTCGCACGTGCATCTGCTCAACGCCCAGCCGACACAATCAGCCTGTGATCTCATGACCACGAGACGTGTTTGAAGCAGTGCCGCCGGAGCTCACAAAACGATGAGATCTCTGTGAGAAAAGGTTGGAATGGGTCCCTGAGGAGAACAGCTGAGGAAGGGGAATGCTTTGTACAAGATACTGAGATACAGTGATACACTTCAACAAGTGTATGACAGGGTTTTATCCACATAAGGGATATGTTTGTTTGATTTTAAATACACAGAAGGCATCATTTTGAGTATTTATGGGTGTTGCTGACATTTCTATTGACTGTCAAACTCTAAAAAGGACCAAAAAAGCACTGTAAAGCATTGGATACATCTTTTCTATGATTAGCATGATTTAATTTTAGAATTAACATTTATTTTGACATTTTGGGGGGCATAAAGTAAAAAATGTTAGGGTGATGTCATAATGAAGAAAAAAAGCCTTGTTAAAACAATGAAAATTACCTAATTAAGCTGTCTAGTACACTGTAAAAATGATATTTCAAAGTTCTCAAAAACTAAAAAAGTTCTAAAAAAGTATATTTTACAAGCAAATACTATTCTTTGTAATTATTTGTGAAATTACTAGCAATATCTGAATGAAAATTGTTTCAAAGTAAATCCTACACCAATTTATTTCAGTGTATTAAATAAAAATGACAACAATAATAGTATTTTAAAAACAAAAATAGTATTTTAACAAAACAGCTTCACTAATATTTAAAAATATATATTTTATATCAGATAATGACTTTATGACAAGACAAGGTTATAGGTTGTAAAATGTGATGCAGCTCCAACCCGATCTCACGGCAATTCGTACAAATTTTATGAGGTGGCTAATTCGTATGAATTTGTACGAATGACCTACCTCTGAACCCGCCCCACAACCTACCCATCACGTGGGTTAGACATATCGCATGAATTAGCCACATTTTAATCACTCGTACGAATTCGTATAAATTGGTTGTGAGATCCTCTAAACAAAGTCTGTTGCTGAAATTTGTAAAAAATAAAAAATAAAAATGGAGATTTTTAAAAAATTAATAATTCAAACTGACTGTGATGGCAACTTTACTTCCATGAAAATCTTTTGTGCACCATAGAAGAAAGAAAGTCTTACGGGTTTGGAGTTAATGATAACAATGTTCATTTTTGGGTGAAATATTCCTTTAGGTTGAAGGGCAAATACAAAATATGAAAATGTACATGAAATAATGTATGAATGAAGAAAAATGAATGTAATGTAATGTGAGAGAATAAAACCATATCAAGCTGTAGCGTCTCACACAATTTCCTGAAAAACAAACAGAGCCTTGAAAACTAAGTGCTTCAGTGCAACATTCTCATAAAAGCTCTCCACAAGCTAATGAGTTTGTCCCTCTTGTTTATTATCTGTGGCTGGACTGAAGTTTGAATGCTTTACACTAAAGAGGCAAAACCCTCAATTAAAGCCATGGCTTTCCAATCCGTTTACGAACCACAAGACACCAGGTGAAGAACAGCATGTGCATCAAAGAAAGACTAGATCCAAAATAGAATTAGATCACAGTTCATCCAGCAATTGAGTCTGGAGTCCCATGTTTAATTCAGCTCAGAAAGATTAGATGTTGACTGCAGTAGATTAAACACATGTGGGTAAATGATTTTTGATGACTGCCATTAAGAAGTACATGTAGGGGGTGATTAAAAAGCGCTTACATGAGTTACGTAAGGTTAACTTTTATGGGGGAGAAAAAAGAAAAAAAAATTCAACTAAAAGTGAAACAATGTGAAACCCCCAGGCCTGTCATGGTGGGCTTGTGTATTAACATCAGAGCGACTCAAACTCAGCTCAAGTGCCTTAAAACTGCTAAACAAAGAGCCGGATTGTGCCTGCCACTAGCAGATTTTGTGAAATGTGCCTAAATTAACATGTGATAGTGATTTAATGCTCAACACTTTCCCTTGTAGTGTGTGTGAATGGAGTGGTGGACTTACACAAAAGCAGCTTCATGGATCAGTCATTAGCACACCATTATGGTTGCTTTTATGGGGGCTGTCAGCCAAACCCCATTATGAGCTGAAGTGAAAGGAGGAATGAATGTAAGAGGATGAAAACTCTTTTTCTGTTAGTCCAGAAAGATCTGCATGTTAACAGCATAATCTGAAATTCTTTTGTCCATATTCTGCAGTCATGCAGAAATTATTTATGTCATATTGTCACAAAAATACAATGGGGTCCAAAAGTCTGAAAGTTCACTGAAAAAAAGATTGTAAAACAAACAAAAAGTTATGAGGTGATATATATATATATTATATATTAATATATAAATATATATTAAATATGTATTTCCTCATTAAAAAGTTTTCCTCTAAGGCAATGATTTAATGCTTTTGAATTATATAGTGCAGCTGGACTGAAGTTCGGACTAAATACTCAACTCATTGTCTTAAATTTTAGAAGAATTTAAAGTGGGTTTGGTGAGTTGTTCACGGGCTACAATAGTTTTAGAAATTGCTGTTTTATTGCTTATTGCATTTGTGTGGTTACCCTCATTTAAATCTGTAGTGCTGGGTTGTCAAGCATTCATGGACTGTGTTGAAATTCTGAAGTGAAGTCGATAGATTCTAGCTGTATAGCAAAGAGTCTGGCATCATAACTTCAATTTGTGATCTATCTTGCGGATGTCTTTTTATGTTTTGTAGTACAAATACATTTAATTCACATGATCTCTATGTGAATGAGTTCACAAATAAAGTTGATTCAAAGCACTAAGTATCAGTGTGATGGAAAAAATGATGGACTAGTGATGGAAAAAATTAAGTGCTTGAATCAAAAACTGTAAAAAGTTTTACTCCTGAAGAAATGAAAAAAACTTAAAAAATACATTGTAGTGCAGGTTTTTCAGCATGCCTCATATAGCAGGCTAAGAAAGAGTAAGTTTGGACTGAACACTCACCTTATTATCTTTAATTGTGTAAATGAGCAACTGCAGTCTTAGAATTTGCTGTATTATTGTATGTTGCGTTTGTGTGGTTACCCTCATGTACATTTGTAGTGCCAAAAGTGTAGTGCTGGGTTAACCATTTTACCTGTACTGATTGAGTATTTGTTCTCAATTTGATGATGTTAATATAAGATTCTCACTTAAATAATCTAACGTCACAATAAACTTAAAATCAAATTTATTCACAATTAGTTTTTAAGGGATGTTTTATATAAACAACTATGAAAAAACTACATAATCTCATTGTGAATTGTTATAGTATTCATTTTATAGCTTTACTTTTGTAGTGCATTGTTGATTATAAAGCGAAGTCGTTGAATTGTGTAGGCATTGTTACAATGGTGATGGTAAACTAACATTTACAGCTCTACGTTTTAGCATAACTGTGAGGAATGATGGGAGGAAGCTTTTTTGAGCTTGAAAAAGTGAGAACTAAAGAAGTGAATACTTATATTGTACAATATATTGTATTGTAGTTACCCAGCATGCCTTTCAGCAGGCTCAGAAAAGACTAAGTTTGGACTGAATACTCACCTTATTGTCTTACATTTTGTAAAGTTGGTTTGGGGAGTTGTTCACAGCCAACAGTCTTATAAGTCCACAGTCTTATAATTTGCTGTTTTATTGCATATTGCTTTTGTGTGGTTACCCTCATTTAAACCTGTAGTGATGGGTTGCCAGCTGTAACTACAATGCTTTTCGTTTGATTACATTCCATACTGGTGATATCAACAAAAGTGATCAAATCAATGCCAAATAAATCTGACATAATGCATTTACAATCATGAGCACTCATGATTGGTTTTGTATGGAATGAACTGTTATAGTGCAGAAGTAAGCAACATTGCTTCAGGAGAGATTGAAAACCCTGAAAAAAAACCCACACCTGCCTGTAGCCTTAGTAATCCTGAAGACATTGATTAGTTTGTCCAGGTGTGTTTAATTTGGGTTGGAGTTAACCCAGCACTAAACAGAGCAAACTCTGCAGGACAGTGGCTCTCCAGGACCGACGTTGCCTACTCCTGTTCTGGGGTAACAAAAATGGACCCGGGGCTAATAAAAGTGTGCAAATTGTAGGTCCTGTGTACCTTTACTCTGTCCTCCTCCTGTCAGGGCCTGCTGTTAGTGTGTGTATGTTCTTGTATATGGTTTATGAGGACACAAATGTGTATAATGACATGGGTATTACAACGTAAACATGGTTTATGACGACATCTGTTTCCTGATACTAAAACATACTAAATGGTGTTTTTTGAAATTCAAAAAATGCCAAATGTTTTCTGTGATTGGTAGGTTTAGGGGTAGGGTTAGTGTAGGGTGATAGATTATACAGTTTGTACATTAGAAAAAACATTATGCCAATGGAGAGTGACCGTACACCACATATCCAAGTGAGTGTGTGTGTGCGTGTGTGTGTGTGTGTGTGTGTGTGTGTGTGTGTGTGTGTGTGTGTGTGTGTGTGTGTGTGTGTGTGTGTGTGTGTGTGTGTGTGTCTGTGTGTGTGTGTGTTGTGGGTGTGTGTATGTGTGTGCATGAGTGTGTGTGTGCGTGCGTGTGAGAGAGATATTGTGTGTAAGTGTGAAAGAGTGCAAGATTGAGTTTTGTGTTTCTACTCCTGCCATTCCCGCACGAGGTTGCAATTCTTAAATGTGATCTAACAAAGGTAAAGAGAAAATATTAACCATATATGCTGTTTATATTGCTTGTAATTGGGATGAAGTAAACATCTGTTGAGTATTTTAACATAACATTTTTGATTGTGTTGAATTAAAAACCCAAAAATGCAGCGGGTCTACCAGACCCACGAACACTGGCTGAATAACAAAAATATGAACACCACACAAGGGTTAAAACACATCGGTAAACCTTGTTCTCCCTGCAAAGTGATAATTCAAATATAAGTACTAAAAACAAAAACTAATTATATGAGAAACAGCTTTTCAAAATTCTGAATCAACTGAATTAAATTGCTTCCCTCTTTTGAAAGTGCTTGCCTTGTTTTTAGTACTTATATTTGAATTATCACCTTGCACCTACACACACTGGTGACAAGTATCATTAAATATGAAGTGTATGCATCGTGTTTTGTGTAGGCAATCTAATGAGAGGACTTAGCCAATCAGGCTAATTATAGACAATTGACTACTCTAGATTATTTTCACTATACACACCTGTTCCCCATTAAAACTCGAGATCAGTTAAAGCCATGTTAGACTGGTTCAGGTTTAAGAGATCAATGCTCTCTAGCAGCGGACCATCGAAATATTGAAAAAGCATGAGGTAACCGCCTCACTTGCTATTACACATGACTGCTCCAGTTTGATACTAGCTTGAAACAAATGATTCAGAATTTTTTTTAAAACTTCATGAAGCGTTGTTTCGAAAGCACCCAGTGTCGACGTTGTCATGTCAACGTACCCTAAATTTTAAAACTGACACAAGATCAGTTTTGAAAAATGTATTGGACACGCTTCATGTGTTCACTTTAAAGCTACACTGTGTAATTTTTTAAGTTGATTCTTAGCAAAAAACACTGTTCTTTCAAAATGATATGTGCTCATTAATGTGTAATTACTTCTACCAACTAATCAAGTATTCTCGTAAGCATAGAATCTGCCATTTAGAATACATACGAGCGAGTCGCTCGAATGGCGGCAGCCATGTTGCGCATCCATCTTGACAATACATTAGCCAAAGAGGGACATACCTGGAAATTCAAGCTTCACCTTTCGCGTTTTTACACTCAGTGGCACCATGACAAATGCGAGGGGGAGATTACTCGCGACAGAGTCCTGCACGGGTCCGATTTTGTAAACCCGCACCCGCCCGTACCCGCAGTGCTTCAAACCGCATCCGACCCGTTATCCGTCAACAGCACTAATTAAAATCCGCACCCGACCCGCTTAAAATAGAACCGACACCCGACCCGCACCCGAAATAAAATCAGTTTAGCCAATCACATTATAGACACAATTACAAAAATGTTTATTGCCAGGTCATACAGAAGTTATAACGACAAAAGGCCGGTACATGAAGAATATGGCTAACGTTACCACAAAACTGAGTAGCCTAACAGACGCGGCTACAACACTATATCTGCCACGCAATTTCGTCTAGCCTACATCAGACAATTTTGGGTTCAAACACGCCCTGCACACCACACATACTGAACAGTGTTAAATTTGAAAAATACTGTTCGATAGAACTGCTTGGTTTGTTACCACAGTTATCTGCGTGCTTCCTCGGCGATGAAGTTCCACATTTGCAGCTATCCAACACGAAAATGCATGCAGCAAAGCCTTTCACAATATTGTTTTCTTCAGATAACTCCAAATTTCTCGCACACACTGGACTTGACTTTTGATGACGTATTGTCGACAACTTTACAATCTCCACTAGCTATTCTTTTCTTCAACTCCTCAGCAGCATCCA
Organism: Leuciscus leuciscus; assembly: GCF_965113295.1. Lineage (NCBI taxonomy): Eukaryota > Metazoa > Chordata > Actinopteri > Cypriniformes > Leuciscidae > Leuciscus > Leuciscus leuciscus. The sequence continues at coordinate 12,011,762 of NC_138728.1, read as the reverse complement.
TCTCGACGGCTGCAAGCAGATCGCGCGTGTGGTTATGATGAATTTTTAAAAGTGAAAGTAGCCTAGGTAACGTTATAGATCCTGGGAGGGCGTGGCGCGTGCACAAATAAACTGATGTGGATTTGAAATTATTTTATCAACTTGAAATACAGGAATATTTTTGTAGATGTGTTCCTAAAAATATGCATATATTTTTACGTTTGCATGTGATTTTAACCCGTGTTTAGACCCGTGTTTCCCCCGTGTCCGACCCGACCCGCACCCGTATCCGACACAGTTGGATATTTTTCACCCGTTTGAGCAAAATAGCCCCATGTACCCGCGGGTCCCCGAACCCGTGCAGGACTCTAACTCGCGACTGCCGGCAGATTTGAAATAATACGGCCACCGTAGGAGTTAAAACGCCCTCGGAATGGGAGGGGCTAGAAAGTAATATTCAGTTGATAGTCATAAACAATTTCACCACTAGATGGGAGAAAATCCTACACAGTGTAGCTTTAAGGTCTACACCCCCTAGTGGCAAACTAAATGACAAAACATTTTAAAACAGTATGGTGTAACCAAGCATCTTTTGCTGAAATCACAAGTTTGATGCACACTCTGAAACACTCGAAACAAAACATTTGTAAAGTTTTCAAAGCTTCATGAAACAGTGTTTTGAAAGTGCCCATGACCTAAGATTTGGGTGATGCTGCCATTAAATCAAAAGTACATACAGAAATTAGTTTTTCGATAATTTTTTTTCTTTGTGTTAGATTTAAAAAAAAACATTGCAAAATTGAAGCATTTTCACAACTGGTCTCAGACATTTTGGACCCACTGCACCATCCTCCACTACATGGGCCAGTAAACTTTCCTTTACCACTGCAAGTACCCATTCTCAGAAGGTCTAGCCAAACATCCCGGATGACTTCACAATTCCACTCTTTGCAACATCACTGCCACATATCAGCGAAAGGAGGAAGCACATGCCACAACAGCAAAGCAATCTGTCCACTGCAGAGCCAAATGATAATGGCAGCATGTTTCTTATTTCAGGCCTCTCAGAACACGCGGCTACATCTGTGATCAGAGCTCCACTCACACGATTCGCTTTGGCTCCAGGCATCCATTCTGGGTCAGACGTAAATCGAGGGTCAGTTATTTAGAGATACAATAAAGAGGATCTGTCTTTAATTAAACATACCCATCAAAGCTTTGAGGTTGAGTACCTGGGTTTTGTTCCCAGAATGTAGTCTGGCATGTTTCTGTGTATTTATTATTTCAGTTAGCTTCCCAGACACTGCACTGACCTCCAGCCACACAGTTTTCAATGTCTCAAAGAGATCCAAGTATAGACTAATTAATTATAGAGTGGTTGGTCACTTGGCATCGGGAGGCGAAAGCTGCTTCCGATCCCTGTGGCGATATCTTATTTTTATCTCTTGCAGACAAAAGGAAGAAAAGATGGTGCTATTCTTTCTGTGGATCTGTAACAGTCTGAACTGAGGCTGAGGCCTGTTTCATTTAATAGAGATACAAAATGACATCTTGCCTGCAGTGTGCAAAAATGTATATGTGGGCATGACAACTCATACTCATCTTTCTATTAACACAATATCCCTCGTGAGATTACATTAGTTGTCTGTAAACTGAATATTCTATATACAATCTCTATGAAAGAATATTAACTCAAAAAAGGCGACTACATTACTAACTTTTGTTGTATTTAATGAAATTGGGAAGTGGATTTCTGGTTCCCAGCATGCTTTGCATGGGACTGGGTTGGAAGAATAAATGTTGAAATGGAGTGTTATTTTATGTGATTTCCAGGAAAATTTGAAAAGGAGGAGAGTTTAATTGTCTGTATGTGAGGATTTAGAGCTTTCTGTTACATTAGTTTATGGGGGTCGCCATTGTGCTGAAGAGTTGTGCTTATCGAGGATGGTATGAAGCCTATGAAACATGTAAGTTTGTGGTATAAGTAGTATTTTAGAATATTATTGTATAATACTGCAAATTAAACTTTTTTTTAAAGAATAAATTGGTTTGAAAAATTCTGTTTTGAAGTGAAACATGCAGTTGATCTATGAGTCATCAAATATGAGCTGTATGTATAATATGTGTTGTATTTTTTTATTTAAAATTAAAATGTGTTGTGTGTGTTTGGGAAGACTTGGTAAATCAGGCCAGTGAAACAATTAACTATCACTCTCTGTTTTTCCATTATACACACTTGTTTGTCATTAAAACTGAACTTAGATTGTCCCGAGATCAGTAAAAAAAAAAAGGAAAAAAAATGTAATTAGACTGTTTCATTGATGCATCAGATCAAAGCCCCCTGGTGGCAAACCAATCAAATTAAAACAAGAAACAATTAATCTATTATTAATAAATAAAACAATTACTAGGTAAAATATTTATTTATTTATTTAATCAAATATGCACATTCAGATTCAAAAATATTTTCTACATGTTACTTATTTTCACACTCGGAAAACTGTGAGCTTTTTTGATAACTAATCATATTCTTTTTAGGTTTTGATGAATATTAAATAGATTTCATGACACTCTTTGAGATGTGTGACGCTATATCAGCATTATCTATTAATATTTCCAGTATGCTTTGCATGGGAACTAATAAGAAGAAATTGTTTTAAAATTATTTTGTGTTTTTGAGAAAGATTGGAAAAGGAGGCGACTTGTTAGGGATTAATGTTCATTTATGTGAGTATTTAAAAGTTTTTTTTCCTTTTTTTTTTTTCTGTAAGCATTGTGCTAAAGAGTTGTGCTTAGGTTGCGGATAAAGCTTGTTATACGTGTTATGTATATTCTAACATAGAAACATTATTAACAATTGAATCAAGTTAAGCTAGTTTTTTACTTTTTGTTAATTGGGTCCTGTCTGCTGAGTCTTCCCTTGAAATGCATTAAGGGGTCATTCTCAAACACAAACACCTATCGGAAACTATCAGCTATTCAGAAACTTTCAGCTTTGCATGCAAACGCCGGATATGATCAATGCCAATTAAAGCAGATAAGGTGACGTGTCTGTCCTAAAGGAACCGAATGGCATTAACTGGCTCCATTACATGTCTGTACAGCATAAGCCACTCACTTTAATGCATCTATTTGCATAATGTGCTTCAAATTCCCCTGTGTGGGTGTCTGTCTTATCTGCTCTAACCTTGTAAAAGGTTGTCAGCTCTTTGAACATGCTTACACCCAACAAAGGCATTCATGCATTTGAATTAATTTAACTTTAATTTAGCTGACTAGAAAGATTGATGCAAACATGTACCTACAGATACAGCATATAAAGCATACGTATGACAGGCAGATGCCCATAATGAGCTCAAGTGGAGTATACTAAGGTTGTAACATATGCCTTATAGCATATGGAAGAAAGACTTCTTATCTACAGCAAATAGATAAAACCGGACAAACAGACAAAGATGTTGATTATAATTGAAGAAAAAAAGATAAAATAGACAAGACTTTACAAAAATATATTTATATATGAAATGCTTTATTATACAGCATAATATAAATGTTGATATCTTCGTATTTTAAAAGTTAAAGTAAATTTGGTGAAAATATTTCATATATAAATTAATGGTTTCAATAATGAATTTCCTCATAAATATCTTAAATGCATTTATTCATAACACCTATTTATAAAAAAAAACGATACAACATACATCAATATTTAAATGAAAAATGTCTTTATCCATTTAATTATGTATGTTTAATATATATATATATATATATATATATATATTATACACTTATACTTCTTATATCATTATAATATATATATATATATATATATATATATATATATATATATATATATATATATATATTATAATTCAAACTTCTAAAAGTTTTTCTATATGTTCCTAATTAAACATCAATTTGGGAATCTGACTTAGCTTTTTGTCTGCAACAACCTTCTTAAAATTGATGGCTGAAATATGACTAATAATCACATTCCTTTTCAGCCAAGATGAATATTACATAGATTTGTGACCCGATACTCCTGGAAGGTTGCAAAGCTTCATCAGTGTCTTGTAATTAATATTCATGAGGTAAAAATTGCCATAATAACTGCAGGCGATGCACTTAAACACTAGATTTCACTTTTTCACTTTCAAGGCCTTGCCTTGCCTTGCCTATATCCAGAGCTTTTATAAATAGGTGTGCTGTACTGTTTGTGGATCTGAATGCTTAATAAGAATGACTAGCCAAAAAAAAAAAAAAAGTGAAATTAAGCCACAAATGCAAGAAGTGTTCTTGATCTCAGTGTTCTACATCTTTAAAGTACAAGGAGCTGAAATCAGCACCATTTCACTTTGCCTTCACTTTTTATGAGCCAGCAATTAACATCAGTGAAATACAAGTCAATTAGGGGTGAAGCATGACAGTAGCTTAAAATACTTCCACATATATGTTTTAAGTCTAAGCACTATGTCCATTGCAAAAGAAACCCATGTGTTTTGTATTAACAATCAAAGTATGCAAGAAAAAGCACCATTATGTTCAATTTGTTTGCCAATTACAGTTTCTGAGGCAAAACCAAACATCAGAATGGAAAACCTGAGCAGGTCAGACCTCTAAGAGGCCCTGTGCTTATAGTCATCCTGTAAGTCTCGCCCTTGACCCCGCGGAGCAAGGGATTGTGGGTAGGGCACTTTTGTTAAGGATGCCCCCCTGCGGATTTGCAAATGGCTGACAGAAGGAGATTGATTGATTGCAGTGGGAAGTTAATCTGTCCCAGGACCAGTTAAGCACAGGGCTTCCCAGCACACCGGGGCGGCTCTGAATCAAGAGGACCATCTCCAGATTGCAGGGCCACATCGGTGTAATTGGAGGCTGACCTTTCTGTGTGTCCTACTCAGTAATAATCAATACCGTCCCCTGCCTATAGGAAATATGAGATGATGAATTCATTATAGATTAACTTCCTTTTGTGGATTAGTCAGACAGAAGAGGGAAACATTTTAGAGGATGAATCTTAGGGGATTTGAAAGGACACTTCCTATTAAAGAGTAAAAATCAACAGGTGTTGTCAACATGGGGCTATTATGTTTATTAAACTGAATTATGTGCAAATGTTCATGTTCTCTAAACTTACCTTCTCAAGCTCGGATGGATGATTAACTTCCAAGGGCCTTGTTTGGAGAAAGGGGAAAGTTTTGTGGCTTTTAGTCCATGGGCGTTAGCTTTGAGATCACCTAAATGCAAAAAAAAACAAAAAAAAAAACACCTTAAAACAATTCTCTTTTACTAAATAAACAATTATAATCTGCCTTATCTATAAAAACCGACCAAAATTATGGATGACTCACGTTGCACTACAGATTTTATGTTTTTATGATTTTATGCACTATCGATGTGTGTAACTAAAGCCTTTTGGCTATTGTTTCACCATTCAATGGGCCCATGTCCAACCAAAACTTCCTGTTTCAGGTGGAATTATCATGGTTTGTAGTGAACTATTTGGTTCATAGCAAATATATTAATGAACAACATCAGTTGTTCAGTTGTCCTTGTGGATAGTGATCCGGCGTGCTGTGCAGTTGTGTTTTGGGCGACCTGAGTTCGAATCCCTACTTTAATGTGAGACCAAATATTCAGGGTTCAAATCTGGACTCTCAAGCCTCTTCTTGGTTGTCTTAGCAATTTGGACAGCATTAATCCAAAGCATTAAATGACTTTTCACAGTGAAGTAGCTCACTATTACCAGCAGCCAAAAAGGCTCCCCACACAATGACACCTCTTCCTTCATGCTTCACTGTGGTAGAGATGCATTTATTATTATATTTCTCAGCAGATTTTAAAAGACACCGCCCTGGAGCATCACCATGCAACTCGTGTTTCTTTGTGATTCATCCGTCCACACACAACTTCCAATATTTTGCCAAATCTTTCTTAATGCTAGATAATACAGCTGCTCATTGTTTGTTCATGTTAGTTCACTGTTAACAAATATGACTTTTGGTTTAAAAAATGTAGGCCTTTTAGTAAATGTTGAGAATAAAATTAACTAAAATGAATAAATGCAGTAGAAGTTTTGTTCATTGTCATGTTAAATAATGCAGTTAACAAATGGAACCTTATTGTAAAGTGTCATGGTTTTACTGTAATGTACATTTCAAATAATTATATTTTATTAGCCTTTCTATTTAATTCAAAGGGAAAACGAGTTGTTTTTTTCTTTCCCAATTGGCAGATATTTGTTCTTGCTTTAAGCTTAATGTCACATAACTTAAACTCTTTAGGGTTTTGATTTTGCTGCTTACGATCAAAACCTTGCTTTTGATCGTAAACAGCAAAATCATCCCTATAGGAAAAACACCAGGGAAAAAAATACTCTGCTTGTCAAGTAATTTCAGGGTCTTTAATGGAATTTGAGTGACTGCGCTTTTTTATTTACGCATGTCATTTGTTTGGCATCCTTGGACTCTATTGTGATATGAGCCAGTGATTTCATGCAGTCTCTCTGTCATTCTCTCTTCACTAAAACTATTCTCCATGGATAGGCTGAAAATCCCCCCTCATGTCATCAATCATGTTGTCTGTTCAGCTGCCAGACGTGAGGGCCATGAGCACTCAGATCTTTATCTCTATTAGAGGCTCTTCTCTCTTTGCCCAAATGTTTTCTCTCCTTCACTGAGCACCATGCGCGCAGCGGCCCTGTTTACTCTGCTTTATTCGCCCTCTTCAGACAAATCTCCCTAAACGAAGCGGAACGCAAACTCAGCGGAGGTCCTGTCACCCGATGTTGGATAAGATGGATCAGTCTCCTGTCCTATCTGCTCATCTTGGGTGGATGTTCCCTGCTGTGCTGTGGGCTTCTGAGGGCCGGGGTGTATTTTCTGGAGGGGGTCGGTTCAGATATTCCATATCAGTGCTGTCAAAACACTTTGGCAGCTGCTTCCCACACTAAAGCCGAAACCTCATCGAACTCATAAATCACATGAGCCGTGACACAGGTCTGTGGGACGCTGAAGGCCAATTTTCAGTTCAGTACAAGGAGTTTCTTTTCCTTTGACATAAATCTCAGTTCATTCTTCTGTGACAGACATCTAACAGAATATCTTTACGCTGTTTTTCTCTCTCTGTGCTATAAGTCCAACTCAGCCTCCCTCGGCCGTTTATCCGGTAGGTCCAAAAATGTTCCAGCATACTGTCGTAAATTTCAAGGGGCAAAACTAATGTTTTATTCAGAAGGAAGAGCATACGTTGCAGGTGCTCATAAATTTCTCATGATTTAACCAGAAAGAGGAAAGTGTTTATTAAAGTCAGGAAATCATCTGCTTATTCATGGCCAGATAGTTTTATTTCCTTCTAGCTCTAATACTGAATGTAATGTGCATTTTCAAGAAGTGAAGTTTGTGGATTATAAAGCTGAGGTTGCACTATGGAAGTAATGACTGTCAAACATGCGTGTTCACATAATCCCACCAGTCATAATGATAATTGCATATACACAGCTACTTACCTCATTCCTTATGACTATTATTTGGGCATTCCTCCATCCAAACTCCCCATTTATCATCTTTTTTAAAAGGTTTTTTAATGGTATTAATGATGAGAATCTGTTTTTAAGAGCTAAAGATTTTTTTATGCATTATTAAAGGTGCAATGCGCAACATTTCATGTAAAAAATACCCGTTTTTCTAACCCATACATGCTTAAACAATTGCCTGATGGGCTGAATGAGCCCTTCTCTGATCACTGCGATTGCCTCTATAATCCTGTACAGTAAAATAAATAAGAGGGATTCGGGACGGAATTTGAGACTGGGCGTGACGTCATGCGCGTTCACGCTCACCTGGCTATGTCTGGTTGCAGTTTCGCTTGTCGCCAGAGGGGGCATAGTTCTGCAAAAACTCAGAGACTTGCGCATTGCACCTTTAAGTTGATCTTGAAATGCATCTAAAGCATGCTGATTACTTGCTATCATTAATGCATACATTTACACACAAAAGCACTCACATTTCGTCCATTCTTGAATTAACTCGGTGCATATTAAAGTAATAGCAAAAATGATATGATTGAACTGTGTCTAGGCCTCAATGATGTGTGATGATTCAGCTGGCAGCGGTGTTTGTCCCGGTTTACTTCTGCATGAACCCAGATCAGGGCAAAATTACTAGTGCAACTTCTCCATAACCATCAAACAAGCACATCAAGCGCTTTATAGAGGCAACTCTAATAGACACTGAAACAAGGAATTATATTTAACAAAGATAATAAAAGAATGAATATATGAGAAGAATACATTAATATGAAACTAAAAATGTGACTGAAAACGCATGAAAATGAAATTCAGACTTTGAGTCTACTGGAACTTACAAACACATGCAAGTAAACACATCTATCTATGATTGATTGATTGACTGATTGATTGATTGATTGATTGATTGATTGATAGATTGATTGTATTCAAAATCTAATTGCTAATAGATGATTAAATTACATGATTACTAAATGGAAAGTCTAAATACTTATAAATATCATCTAAGCTGCATCTCTTCAAACCCAACTACCTTGCTCCGATTCGACTGCACTGAGCATTCACTGCAAACGATTTTCATCCTTGTTCCTGATCTTAAATTAGTCCCAGTCACTGATTTCCCATGTCAGGATAACCTCTTGAATTTTCATTAAGCTAATGCACGCACCTCATCTGACACTCTTGGCTCCAGAGCTCTTGCCACACAGGTCTAAGCTTTTTATGTCTGTCTGTTTGAACAAGAGTTGGATGATGGCGTCTGAAGTCTGCCAGTGTGTCCCAGTTCTTCTTTAGCTCTGCTGCCCTCACGGTTCAGCTCCTCAGGTCAACAAAATATTGTAGCCTGCAGGCTGTACGACAACGTCCCAAGAAATAAAGATTGCATATCTTGTAGATGTTAAAACCGTTTGCCGGAGCCAAGCTAAGTCAGAAATAAAAGATCCAAGTTTCTCTTCCTGTCTGATATTATCTGTGGCCTATATCCTTAAATTGATGGCTCCACTGAAGTGGCTTTTCCAGCATTAGTTTGCTGTAAAGCCTGGCCAAACGCATTTAGTCATGGTTCATAAATGAGATTTGTCAGGTGATATGTCCGCTGAAGAGGTGTTTTGTTGAAGTAGAATAAAGCTTCCATCAACAGAGACATCTCATGTTGAAGTAACTGCATTTTGGTTGCAAAAGGCAAATCTCAACAGATTACATGTCAAAAATTGCCTATAAAGATACTTTTATAAAAGTCGATCACCTGACACCTAACAATTTGCACACTGGATTTAACGCATGATTTACGTGATTATACCAAAAGTTATTTACATGTAGGCCTAGCCATTTACAATCTGGTCTGTAAATGTCGTTTCTTGAAAGGGTAATTGCATTTCCTGCGATCTAAGTTGGAGCCAGTCCGTATAGAACTTGTTTTCCAGTCCAGTCATGCACAAGGTTATATCTGCAAACATGAGAGGCCCAGGATATGCTTTTCCTTGACCTACACAAAGGTTAAAATCTGTTAAAATCTGAGGGTCCGCAGTGATGAAGGACCACATTTGGACGCCGTCTCTCCAGACTAATTCCAGGGTTAACAGGCTGTAAATTGCATTGCCAAGACAACTATGGTGGTGGCGTCCACTCAGTTTCACATTCCATTCCAAGAATGCCAAACAGTCGAGCAGACTTGAGATGAGGATCACAAGATGACCTCAGAAACAAGGCCAGGGCCTCTGGGCTAAGTCCAAGTAGATTTTACTGGAAGAGTATCCTTAGCAAATATCCAAGCCTCAACCATTATAAAAAATAAAAAAAACTTTTTTGCATAAACCAACCATATTAATTAGTCAAATTGGACATCTCATTCAAACAAATGCATTCATGTGACATTATAAATCGTGAAGTTTGCTCTCCAGTTCCATGATAATGTACATCAAAGCATAGCAAGCACCTACTACCCCTGAACCACAGAAAATATCAAAGTTTATTTTCCCTTCTGTCTGAAGCGTGCTCTGCATCTTAAAACAATTACAGATCCGAGACATTTCCAGAAAGATGTGTCACAGAGCAAAGGAAACAACCAAGTGGCAAGTGCTATTGACAGTGTAACCAGCCTGGAAACAATCCCAAAATACAAATCTATAAAAATAACACAAAGCAGAAACGTTCCATACTCTTGTGATCAAACAGTGCACTTCATTTCACTTGAGGTACTGCAGAGAGATTTATGCTTACTCATATTTCAAGGTGACTAATGATGGTGCATATTTCTGTGACAGAAAAATAAATGATCTTGGAAAAAAAAAAATTCACCGGGTAAAACAAGGTGCCGTTGGAAGTTGTCCTAAACTGCGTCCCAAACAGATGCAATGAGATAAGTTTCAAGCAACAAGCAATTTGTTCACTGAGGATGCACGATGTGGTAAAATCACAGCCAATCAGGACAGTGTGAGTGATTTCTCTTGGTTTAAGGGCTTTCTCACACCCACAGTGCACTTCACAGCAGAAACAATCAAAGCTAAAAACACAACCTTGTTTTGCAGTCTGATCTGTGTAAAAAAAAAATAAAAAAAAACCTTAACATCCAATTCTTTTCTAAGCTTGTTTACATTTGATATTTACATATTTATTTATTTAGCAGATGCTTTTATCAAGTAACATTGCATACATCACGACATACATTGTATTAGTTAGTATACTCCCTGGGAATTAAATCCATGGCCTTGACGTTGTTTAAGCATCAAGAAACAGAAACCAAGTGACTGACAAAATGTAGTGCCTTTTGCAATGTAAAACTAAGTAGTACTAGAATGTTAGAGTGAGATTTTTAGCCAATCATAAACTAAACCATGCTTATGTCATGAAATACTCATGAGCTTTGTACAGTTGTAGGAAAAATCACATATGTTTAGTTCCAGACCAGTGGTGATGGAAAACATGTTAACTGGAGTTAAGATACGTTTTTGCTTTTGGGTATGTTTACATGACAACAACGTACTAAAAACAGAAACGTTTTTCCTTAGTTTTTTTCACATACAGACTTTGTCAAAATGATCCCATTCACACGGATCACACAAATGATTAAAAACAATGTATTATGCATGCCAGGCCAGTAGTTTTTGTTTTCCATGCGTTGTCAGGCCGCCAAAACGTCGCTGTCGTGTAAATGAACGGACAAAATGCATAAAAATATTTCTGTTTGTAGTTGAAAGCGGTGTTGTGTAAACGGCCCCTTAGTTTCTGTTTCAAACAGCCAGAGAAAATGTGGTATCCCAGCTAATACGGAAAATTCTCAGTACTTTCGTAATGTTCTGGCAAGGTTCTCCCACAGTTATGAACAAACGTTCTTCCAGTAAGATTACTAGAACGTTCGTTCAAAGTTTTCTGGTCTTTAATAACGTTTAAAATGTTGCCACAAAAACATTATTTATACAGAGTTAATTTTAATTGGACGTTCATCTACTGTTTTTGAAATGGTCCTAATTGTTTCAGAACGTTCAGAGAATATTCAAAAGTAACGTTCCCATAATGTTTACAAAATTATACAATTGAATGTTCCCTTAACATTCATATAACCAATAAAAATTGATGTTTTGAATGTTCAAGGAACATTAAGAAATAACGTTTTCATAAGAAATCATGCTATTATATAAGTTATTGGGAACATTAGAAAATGTTCAAAGAACATGTTGTTAGCTGGGATGTCGACATTTTTACATGTGCCAAGCTGTTATTAAAATTGTGTTTTAGTTGTATTTGACAAATCAATGTTATTGACCTATGCTACTGTCACGATAAATATGCAAATCCTGTAAAACAAGCTGTATTAAAAAGGCAACTAACCCGGGGGTAAAACTTTGAATTTGACTCCAACTTTCAAGTGTTTACACTACATGAAATCTTACGAATGGCTCACTTATAGTTGTCACTGCACATTAAACGAAGTAAAAAGGATTTTAACATTGAAAAATAACACACTTCACCTTTAACTCTGAGTTGGAATAAAGTTTTTGTAATGTCTCTTTGCAGCTTAACTGCATGTAACAAAGGTAAGAGGTTATCAGACATCCTGGTCCATATTTTCTCTGAAACGTAATCATTTTAGCTGTCTGGCTACATGACCTGCCTGAGCAAATCTCTAACGGCGACGACAAGTTTGAAAAAGATTTGGGTCCCTCTCATTTCCTGAACGATCATTCGCATCATGACCACAGAAACCAGAAACATGGAGCGTGATGAAAAAAGACAAATGCACGAGTGCCTTTCCTTGGGCCCCTTTCAAAGCCATGCCAAACTGTCCACCCCTCCCCAAAGAGCGCTGAGTTACTGCCCTGCAGTCCTCTTAAAGCGATTTTCCCCTAAATGTCGAAGAACAGCTCACAAACGCGCGGATCTGCCAGCAATACTCCTCCCTGACACTAGTTTTATTAGAAACATCTGGAGGCATCGTTACAAGATAGAGAACCACTCAAATACATGCAAAGAGAGAGAGAAAGAGCAAAGGAGTGGATAAATTAGTTTGCAAGAGAAAGTAAGAATTTAAAGTAGCTTGAGAGAGCTACAGAACAACAGTTCTTCTTCATAATGGTGTGGTTGATCAAGGGGGAAATGGCAGCCGTTGAGATAACAACAGTCCCATCCCGAGGCTAATAAGATCTTATTAGAGTTCTTAACTGTCCTGGCCGACTCCACAGATGGATTCTATTAGACTCATCTTTACACCATCATCATGCAGGTCCTCATCATAATTGCTGAACAAACATGAAGACTCTCATGGAGTTACTCTTAACAACTGGGAATACTTGAATAAAAAAAGACATAGGGAGAAAGGATGGGTTGCATTAGGTGCTGTATGAGTGGCTAGAAGAGTAATAAAGTCATATCATCATGCCTTTCCCTCTAGCACAGTGCAAATAACTAAGGAAATGAGGGATGATGGCTAATGTCACCCCATTCCCTACTTCCATTTGGACATGTGTGTGGAGAAAAAAAGGAAAGGTTACTGCAAGTATGTTATCGGGTGGTCATTCACTTGATAAGGTTTATGCAAATATAATATAAATACACACAATTAAATAACATTTTTATAGTATAATATTTATAATTTATATTTTTATTAGATTTTATGAATAAAACAGCTCGTAAACATATCTTATCACTAGAAGAAAAAAAAACTGTCAAACATTAAAGTATTAAGCAATAATTAAAGAGATTTTTCCTTATATCACTTTTTGGCATAAAGGTTCTTTTAAACCCCACTGAATATATATATTTTTTCATATAATAAGAGTGAGCACAATTAAATAATATTGTCAAACTTTCCTTTATATTATATTATATTATATATTATATTGAATAAGACTCTTGCAGACTATTTTGTCTTGTTTTTTTATAGCTAGCATTTTATGTAGGCCTATCCTAAATACAGAAAAGTAAATATAATATAATATAATATAATAATTTTGAATCTATTATAAATTGGTTTTGTTATTTATTATTCATCAAAACCTGAAGCTGTGTGACATTATACCCCTTTAAGTAATTTTGTATGCTTGAAGTCTAATATGACTGCACCTTTAAAAAAGAATATAGGGCAGAGAGAGAGAGTGGGAGATGGAAAATACATTATCATGCATTGTAACAGCATTTTCTCCAGCTAACATTGTGTGGAATGTGCACAGAGGCCTGATAAGCCCTGTATGGAGGTTTGGGCATGCTGGGAAAACGGCCGAGGGCTTTGAACAAACCTGGCTTACTGCGTCCCCGTTCTCACTCTGCCCAAAAACTCCAGAGTGAAGGGAATTTAGCTGATTGTAAAAATTACATTCACACCACTTTCTACTTTATTGCATTTGTGCATTACACAATTTTACATCTAGTAACTTTGATGTAGCAGCGGGCAATTAAATGGCCTATAAATCCAGGCGTTCCTTGCAAACTGGTGGAGACTCTTTTACAATAACATTCTAATTATGTACTGATGAACAGTTATACTGAACATATTACAGTCTGGAACATGTGTTTTAAGTATGCGACTTATGACTCAGAGAGACACTGACGGTCACTGCGTTGGGAAGGTTAGCAAACAGCAATTTGTGAGAACATGAAGATGTAGGAAGAAACACATGGTTCTTGTTCAGAGAGAGAGAGAGAGAGAGAGAGAGAGAGAGAGAGAGAGAGAGAGAGAGAGAGAGAGAGAGAGGCAGGCATTCCATTCTGCATTTGTTTTTTTTACAATGGATAATCTGACTATCATTTATTATATTTCAGCATAGGGTGTTATAGGGGCTTCTTGTTCTGAGACACTTTTCAGACTACTTTCTTTGATTTTTCCACCAACAATGTTTAAAAAATGTCTGACTCCTTTGTCTTGCTAAGGCTAATTCTTAGATACAATTGTATGTATCCCAAATATGGATATTAAATAACGTTTTTGACATTTATTTACACAATTTTTGAAAATTACAGCTGGTTAAGAAATAATGAAATGTTGATTTATGTTGTGCACAGGCACAGCTAATGTCTGTATGTGCATAACATTAATGCAATCTGACAAAGTCCTTTACTCTCTACCCATAGGCCTTTGCATGTAATGAGTAATTGCCGAGATGTGCAGTCTGCTGCTATGAGAGGTGGAATCTCTGTCCAATGAGATAATAGTATGTGGGCTACAGATAGACAGATAGAGGACATGTGTGATGTCTTCAGCCAAAGTTCCCATATCTCACATGGCTGTACGGGTAACCCAGAGGTCACAGATTATACTCTATCAGCAGGACCAGAAGGAATCTCTGACTTTTTGGCACATTTTCTGCACTGATTTTTGTGTGTGGAAAAGCTGTTGAATTGAACGGAATGGAGCATGGTAAAAGTGTTAGTACTACACATTTATCGGTAGACAGAATCATAATCAAATTAGCCAAAATATAAAAACAACAACCACAGAATCTGTAGAAATGTAAATAACGGAGTAAAAAAAAGTGTTATCCCTGCTCTCCTCTATTAATTATTTAGACGTCTTTTCCATTCTGTTGTATCCCTTTCACCACGACCACCACTTTTGTGTGGATTTTACAAAAACACTGGTTGATAATCTGCTGTGTTAGACATTCTGTTTCCAGCCTATAAACATATGTTGCCACAAAGAAATGGCATATGAGGACATGGCATAGATTTTGAGTGACTCTGACAGACCAAATGAACAACAGACCCCGTTTAGAAATGAAACACAAAACAAATACACACACATAAATAAACACAGTCAAATAAACAGTAAAATGTTGTGTCATTTTTGCTGATGTCTACACAGTGAGATGTATTATTAAAGGTCCCATGACATGAAATTTTCACTTTCTGAGGTTTTTTAACATTAATATGAGTTCCTCTAGCCTGTATATGGTCCCCAAGTTTCTAGAAATTTCAATCGGTGTAAATCGAGCTTTTGCTATCTTTCTCTGCCTTTGAGAAAATGGAGGCTCATACGCGCTGATCTTGAATCTCCTCCTTATGACGTCATAAGGAGGAAATGTTACCTCCCCTGTCTCTGCTTTGCCCGCCCAGAGAATATTTTCCGCCCATGAGAAAATGTGCTAGGAAGTAGGAATGCGCGCGCGCGATTTTAGTTTGTCCACGAGAGATATTATGGCTTTTGAGCGAGCGAAGCATAACAATTGCTCAATAATTGGATGTACAAATGAACACCAAAGGGTCAATACAGAGCTGGGCTTGCTGAACGTCTGAAACTAAAGTCTGGATCACTCTCTTCTCAGCTAACGTTACACACCTCGGACAAGTAAGTCAACTAATGATATATAAGTGTGTTGCTTTACTGTTTATGGTTACCTATATTGTTACACGTAGAATGTGGCTGTAACATTATCTATGCAGCTATGCAGTTTATGTGTGTGAATACACACACTGTAACGCGAGTGTTGTACACGTCTTTGTTATTTGGATAACTGTTTTCCTGTTGGTTATATGGCGCGCGCGATATCTGCATTTTAAGATCGCAGAGCTTGATGTAATTGTAATAAGATAAATTACAGACGTTACAGATCTCATGAAAAGGCAACAGTAGGTTCGCGTTAGCTACATGATAATAACTGTAAACCATCCGAATAAAGTATCGTATCCAAACATAATATTTTAAACTAACCATTCGGAAACGTCCTGCTGGAGCCGCAGAGTTGGAACTTCTCCATCCGGATCATATTCTGGGTCAAACTGAAATGCTTGAAAGACGCCATGGTACCGTTGGAGGGTGGGTGTGGCCTTGACCACCTTGCGCCGCCTTTCTCCTCCTCATTATCATTTAAGGCTACAGACACCGAAACGGCCCGTCTGAAGGAAGCTCATTCTGGGACTGGCTTGTAGTGGCTATAATTCTGCACCGAGGCTGAATTTTTGGAAAGAGATTTCAGATACAGTACTAGGGACCACTAAGGCCTATATTAAAGCCTACAAAAAGTAGCAGGTCATGGGACCTTTAACTACAGGGCTATATATAGAAAAACCATTTGGAATATAGATTTTGTTGTTGTTGTAGTTGTTGACATAAAATAGATACAATCTGAAGATATTTTAAACATGGACAACTTGTTTACGCCAGTAAATGATAGTTTAGCATACAAAATAATCTAAAACCTAAATAACTCTCACTACCACAGATCAGGATTCTACAATCAGATCTGTCATCCTGGACTTTTGATGCATACCACCCTTGATCACAGGTCAGTGATCATTTTATAAAGAAATGAAAACCACATGTGTACAATCTTCTTCAGTCCACATCCTTGTTTATAGGTAGACCTGCCAAACTGGGTGGCCTGAAGCTCCTGATATAAGACCTGACCTGCCTTCAGCCTCGGGGCTTAACGTTTGTTATAGGCTGCACTGCCAGGGGTCACAACCTCCCATGTCACGCTCTAATTATGATTGTCACATTGATGAGCCAAAGATGGGCATGTAAATAGTTTGTGAGCAAACATTTTTTTTTTCGTTGATAGTAGGGGATGAATGCCGTCTCATGTGTCCTAGTGAAAAGTAAGCCAATAAAAAATAAAAAAACATTTTACCATGTTTACCATTTTACCAAGCTCATTCACACCAAGAACGATATAAAGATACTTTAGCGATAAATATTTTAGCATCCACACCAGCGAACAAAATATTCTGTTTATTCTAAGAGTGCGCTACAGTTTTGTCGTCTGCCGCTTTAAATGCTCAAGCTCTTTAAAGCAGGATGAATTCTGATTGGCTGTCAATGTTTTAATCGTTCAGCAGCTGGAAAAAATTGCTCTGAAAGTGATTCCAATGATATATTTTCTCTGTTCTCTCTCTGTTCTAATGATAATTCTCATTATCATTATAGTTATGCTGTGGACTCTGCTATTCTTTTGCATTTAGATACATTTTTAGAACTATATCTTTATCGTTATAGTTATCGACCTTGGTGTGAGCGGGCCTTTACTCCTAAAATCAGAAGAAAAAAAAAAAATCCTTTTAAAAAGCTTTTAAAAATCCTATAGCTCTCTGCGTACATGAAAACTTACAGCAACACATGTACATACAAACACCCCCAGATTCATTCTTTAGTGTCATGCACACCATGTCAGAAAAAGAATTAGTCTCTTCCCCTCCTTTCATTCAAGGCCATCTATGATCCCATTGGGAGACTGTTTCATATTGGGCAGTTCAGCCTTTGGTTTTATAGTCAAAGCTCGTAAAACACGAGCAGGGGGAACGGGGAGTGACTGTCTGCCACACTTACATCAAATATGCTGCGCTCGGCTGAAGAGGTTCAGCGCTCTGAGAAAACACTGAATGAAGTGCAATGAAGTGCAAGCCTATGTTGTTGCACGTAAATCAAAGACGGAGACGGGTCGAGGCCATTTTTATTTCTCTGTGAAAGATTTATACAGCTAAACAAAGAGAGACAAAGAACCTTCAGTCTTTGTTCAGCTGAGAAAGAAAAAAATGATGATAGAATGTAAGTATACTTAGTGTTGCTTGTTAATGCAAGACTTTCTTACTAATGCTCAAACTTGAGATAAAGCAATCAGACTTAAAATGGAAAAGAACATTGGGCAGACAAAGAATGCCACAGCCATTTCTGGACTTGAAGGTGGGCTCTTTTGACTTGAGCCACCAACTACTCAGAATACACTAGCAACCGCATAGCAACTGCACTGAAATATCCTGGCAATAACCACAATAACCCAGCATCATGGAGACATGTTGCGCATGTTACGATTATTAGTGCATAGCGAAAAGCTGCCACTATTTAAATTTTAAACATGCATGTACCAATTTTGAACAAAGCTTTCATGAAGTCCTGAAGTTCATAATCTCTAAATGTGAGGTCACATTTACAGTTGTTCAGTGAATGTTTTGCAGGCACAATCGAGTAATTTCTATAGGATCTACACAATCAGGAATTTCGTGTGAGTGGGAAAGATGTCCCCCATGCAGATTTTGCAATGGGTTCAAGACCAACAAAAAGTTGCTTGGTTTGAAATTGAGTTCATACATTGCTACACTGTTCTCAGACTCAAAAATGTTGCTGAAAATTCACTAATGTGACCACACCTCAAGTCTGTAAATGTAAAAAGGATATAGAAAAAACCTGTCAGCTAATGTATAAAAAGGGGATCATTGCAGGGTCTGTAGTTTTCTTCATTATTTAACGGTGCAAAAAGCCCTATTCTGCTTGTCTACACTTTATGCCTACTTACTTTTTGTTTTTACATGTTTGATCATTATATTGTTCTCTTCCATGAGCAGAAAGTCATGGAAAGGCAAGAAGGCTATGAATCTGTGTTTGTGTAGTCTTGGCAAAGTCCCCCACACTCCCAATCATCCCTGTTCCAAGAATAAAACAGCACAAAGCAAAATGAGTTCAATTCATTTTTCACTTGTATCTGATTCAAAGAGCAGCTGTTCATAAATATGTCTGCATTCTCTAGGGTTTGGAGGAAAACTGGGCTTTTTTTTATTTTATTTTTTTAAGCACACTCATTGTTATGTTAGTTTTAGTTCCTCCTCCAACTATAGGGGTTTGTGAGTGTTTTTACTGCTAGAAAAAAATATGTGTGTTTAATCTATGTATCATTTTCCAAAGCCCCTGCAAGACTGCTAAATGCAGAAGCGTCTTTGAAGACTATTTGGCATGAGTAGCCAAATGCATGTCTTACAAACACAAGCACCCTATGCCCATTAATCAGTCAGATTAATCTCCGAGAAAACAAAGGAAGAGACTCCTTAACCATTTCCAACAGAGGTTGTGTCAGAAAACAGACGTTGCAAGGTTATAGGATTCATCAGATCATATTTCATCAATCCATGCATTCATCCATTTCATACTAACCTTTTGTTTTCAAGGGCCTCATTCTTTCTAGGTTCCTCTTGCGCATCACTGGAGTTCCTGTCAATCTTCTTAGAAACACTTGTTCCCCTTTAGACTTGGATGGATTAGGGTTAGGGTCATCTCTGATAATCTTGCCTATAAACACAAGATGGTTAACATAGACTCAGACCAATAAATATGTGTCCTCACAAGTGTGTATTCATCAGTATAATTATTTTACCATTATAATGCACAACAATGGCTCAATTTTAAAGTGACTCAGATTAGACAATAGCAGCTTTTATTCGTCTTGAGCCAATGAAACAAATTATCTTTATATAAATCCTTATGTATTTGTGTTTAAAAGAGTTGCTTAGTAGATAATTCAATCCAAAACAAAGCATTACTCTCAACCAATGAAATGTTAAAACCTTGTCAGTGAGATCAGGGGCATTCTGGGTTGAAAGGTTAATGCATGCATGCTACTCACCAATGACTAGCTGGGGCAAAATCTGTTGTCACGGTAAATAGTGCCGTCTATTTGTTGTTCAGACAGGTGCATGTGCAATCCATATCCCAAAACAACTGGGGGGCATCAGTGAAAGACAATCCTGAAAGAGAGGAATAGAGAAGAAAGTGAATGTCCACAACATGAAAACACTGAATCAAACATGCCTAAAGGTTAAGGGCCGACCTTTGTTCACAAATAACTTCTCAGTAGGAAATGTTGTGCATGATTCATTTTAGGGTTAAAGAGAGCTCTGGGGGCTATATGAAAAATGTGATGTTGTAAAACACAGACTTACAGATCTTGACAAGAGTGGGCTGCACTGCAGGTGTCTGCCAAGGGACATACAGTAAAGTGCCCGCACACACGGAATGTAAGAGTCATAGAAAGTTCACGAGTATATATGAAATCCCCTATGCTAAATATATATGAAGTCTGAATGATATACAGGGTCAAAAAGTCTGAGACCAAATGCTGCTATTGTCAGTGCATCCAATTTAAACCTGGAAATAATATTTAATATTAATAATAGTAATATTTAGACTACTGAAAAACTTTGGTTAGGATATGGTCCAGAAGAAACATGATAACCAACCTAGAATGATCAAGGGCCTTTGTGTCAAAAAAAAAAAACAGAAAGAGAAAAGTAGATTAAGGCTCTTGTGACCATATAAAAACCTCTTGTGTGAGTTTTTATTTCATGTTCAGTAACTTCAGTATTCTGTGTTGTGCTTGTGGTAAGTTATTCATTAATTGGCATGTGCACGCACAACATTCAGCCCCCCATACTGGGGGTCTGACCTAACTCCAGCTGTGAATCAATGCAGCAAGTGAGAGAGGTTCAATAATGCCTCATCATGGTGGTTTCAATGCCGTATTGATCTGTAATGCCACAGATGCTCTGCAGTGAGAGTTTGAGCCTCACGTCACCTCTTGTATGCCACGAAACTCACTGCCTTTGCAATATTCTTTTGAAATGAATGTGTAAAATCATCCAAACATGTTTAATAATGATTGAAGGGCTAGGTCACCCCAAAAAAATAAACATTCTGTCATCATCTACTCAACATCATGTCATTCCCAACCCGTATGACTTTTCTTTCTTATGAAGCTCCAAAAAGCAAAACAAGCACCATAAAACCATCATAAACATTCATCATAACATCTGTCCTCTTCATAACATCTGTATGCTCCAAGAAATATGACAGCTTTGTCTAAGAAATTTTAAGTCTTGAAAATCTTGACTGGCAGCCATAGTCACCATTCACTTTCATTGTATGAAAATAAAAATTGGAAATTTTTCCTTAAATTTCTCCTTTTGTAGAAGAAAGAAAGATATTCCATTTTACAAGAAATAAAGACAGAATTTGATTTTTTGGGTGAATTATCCCTTTAACTTTCCCAGGCTCGTCTCACCAATAAATGACACATGTTAATTGAGACAATAAAATTACAATATTGACCTAAAAACATAGCAAGACACATTCCTGTATACATTAAATAACTTTATATACTGTAAATAATGGGGCTGTAAATGCCGATTTAATCCTTCGACATCATAAATTACACTTTCACATAAAACTGCACATAATAGCTGACCCCTATTAGGGCATATAACATATTTGCATTGACTATACATCACAGCAGGGGGTTAAATACTGCCCTATTTTAGAGCAGTACAGCCCTGGCACATGAATAATCTAGCAAATGAGGTTAATTGCAGCCATTGTTTAATGATGCTCTGGTCTCGTTATTGTATTATTTGTGAAGCTACCTCTAATCTGACAGGTCGATCCCACAGCGGGAAAATAACTTTCCAACCCCAATCCCAAACACATATACAAACAGAAGAGCCATTGGAAAAGAGGATGGTGAACAGCCCTTTTGGAACAACACACACAGTTAGTGGTGACACACAGGGTTCTGTTGAGGACAGGTTGACACCAAATCCCTTTGTGAACCAATGGTTCGTTAGTAACAGCTGCAGTGTTTTTATACGGGCCTGAGGGCTGCATTATCCATGAACCAAAGTGTAAACAAATGACCAGGGTTTGGGAGGGGGAGCCTGGATCTTCCCTGGGGCTGTGCCAACATATGGAGGACAGAAGAACAATACTTGCATGTATGCAATAATGTTTAGGCTGGTTTAAACTATTTAATTCATTTTGGTATATTCAGGGTATTCATTAAAAGCAGAGAAGGCACCAGATTAATCATTTATAGGTGTAAACTCTAAATTTAGGGTGATGAGTGCCCCTTAAAAATGTCATTAATAATTTATTAATTTGAAAAAAAAAAATTGAATTGAATGCATGAATGGGAATGCATTATTTGAATAAAGGTTTCCTTTATGTTAAGACTTACAATTTAAGTCTTTAAAATGCATAATATAAATCACTTTATAAATTGACATATAAATATATTATAAATTAATATTTAAAAATGTAACAATAAAAGTATACATTAATAAATAATGTTTAAGTGCAAATATATTAAAAAGAAGTTTAAAAAATGTATTATAAGAAAATGCATCAATATATTATTGAAAACATAGCTTGAAAGCCATAGTCACTATTCACTTCCATTGGACATTAAATTTAAAATCCTTTTGTGCAAAAAAGAAAATCATACAATTTCACAAGACATGAAGGTGAGTAATGATGAAAATACAATTAGCTGGGTTTTTTAACGGCTTTGCACTTAAAATGATATATTACTGTATTGTCTATAAACTACTTTAAATATACTCGCACTTAAAAATTATTTTAAAAAGCATTTAAAGTTTTTTTCATCCTTTTAATCCATTTGCCAGATGCTTTTCTTTATCCAAACTAATTACATTCTAATTATTCATCAGAAATAATTCACATTGCAACACCCTTCTAATTATTACATGAAATTAAAACTTTCATGTAATTATGACTCAACGTATTTTGCTCTTTTTTGACTTATTTAACATGGACAAAACAACCAGGGCTGTGTTTCCAAAAGCATCGTGAGCTAAGTTGATCGTAGAGCCCATTGGTGGCAATTTGTCTACGATCTACTTAGGCTTACAATGCTTTTGGGAAATGCAGCCCAGGTCTCCTACATGTGAAATGTGATTAAAGTCTTAAATTCAATCATTTTAAATGGTTTAAGCTAAAAAGCTACACTAAAGGGTTAAAGATGCAGACTTGTGATACTGCCGTCCCTGTGGTCACACATTTGGTTACTTTGGCCATGATGTGGCCACTGAGCGGCCAAAAATGAGCCTAATAGATGATGTATGTTGGTCTGTCAGATGGAAAGGCGCCTTGTTGGCAATGTTCATCCATCATGATGCCCAGCCATCCATTTAGCCTCTGACACTACACCAACCAAACAGCCTAATCCAATTGCTCACGCTAAAGGGACAAGTTTAGGGTGATAGGGTGACTTTTCCTAAGGGGTTCCGGTGGCTCTCTTTTGACTCTAAAAATATGAATGTATTTTGTTTAGAATTGTAAAAATGTAGTCCATGAATGTGAAAATGATAATGAATGAACAAAGGCAATGATCTTTTAAATAGAATGTGTGTCTGAAATTCATTCTTTTAATGTTTTCCTTCAGATAACTGTAAGCAGACCTGCAGGTTTGTGCTTAAACATTGTGTCTCTCAAATCAATGTGTGGGTGTGTATAATAATTTGTCCACCTTCTTAATGATGAAGTCAGACCCCATTAGTCTACCGAACGCCTCAGTCTCCTCAGCCACTGGGGTGTCGCCACTGTTTCCCTCTGGGACAGACGACCTCTGACTTTAGCAGAGTAAAGGTTGTCTCCGTGGGGAACCCTGCAGCTTTGGGGGCATGTTCCTGCGGAGAGAAGAAAGAAGCATGTAAACACACAGTTGGAGATATCCAGAAAACACTCAAATGAGACAGTGAGAGTGTTCGTACCAGTCAAGAGCCAATCCCACCCAATCCACATCCAACTCACTGATGTATGTCTGACTGAACTGTTTTGTTTTACGATTAATCTCTTATGAAGTATTGCATGATTATATCTTACACATCAATATTACTTTCATAGCCGTGAACAAATGAACAAATTGGTGCTCAAGAACCATTTCTTATTTTATTATCAATTCTGAAAACAGCTGGGCTCCCTAATATTTTTATATCTTTGTGGAAACGATACTTTTTTTTAGGATTTTTTGATGGAAAATAAATACATTTATGTTCATTTAAAAAGACAAATAAAACTTGTATTCACTGTTAAGTGTTAGTAAAGTTGAGACAAGATGGCTGGTGACAAACAATGTTAGCTTCACACCCAATAAAAAAAAATATTAAGCTTTATTGATTTCATATTTGCCACTCCCTTTTCATCATCCAACACAAGCGTTTTTAGAGCTCAGAGTGTTTTGTCGAAACCTTATTAATTTCAGTAATAAGTAACAAATGATTAATGTTGTATTCCTTGGCTGTCAAGCTAAGTGCAGAAAAACACATACAGTGCTGTTATATATGGCAGCCATGATGAAGACTTTCACTTCAAACTGGTAGGAGAGGTCTGGAGGCCCGAGATCTGTTTATGCTTTGTTTAAAACCCTCTCTCACATTTGTTCAGCTGGGTTGCTTTTCTTGGCATTAAACCATGAGGGCCCAGTACCGCAAAATCCAAATCCCCCTCAACCAGGTCCTCTCTTGGCTCCATTGACAGTCTGCACCTTGCCAAGAAGAGATGAGGAAATATACATGTATGTAAAATGTAAAAAACACATTATAGGTCTAACTTTAGCATTAAAACATTTTATCCATGCATATTTGTTCTGCTCCAGTTCGTAACAACCTCTGATACTGTTGAAACCCCCATGATCCATTGCAACATCAGGGGAGTCCATGAGCCCACGGCAAGTTTTTTGTGGTTACTTGTGGGATTATTATTCCCTGTGGAATGTGTATCTCTTTGTTTCAAGGGCATCTAGTTTGTGATTCATGGAATGGAGGGGTGTGTTGGACATGACTGTAGTCATTAAGTCTAAGTAAACAATGACTCTGTAAGTACGTTGAAAATAAGGGCTCTTCTGTTCATATGATAAGAGGATGTTGATGGAAAGGTAATGCGAAGCATGTTGACGACCGATCTTTGTGGGTCTTGGCTCTTTTGCCGTGGCTTTCTCTTTTATTCTTTGTCGCTCCCTTTGTTATTTTCCTTATTGTTGTAAAATACAATATTTGTAACACACCACATTGAAGGATCATGTGACACTGAAGACTGGAGTAATGGCTGCTGAAAATACAGCTTTGTTTCACAGTAATTTAAAATATATTCAAATATTTATTTTAAATTGTAAAAATATTTGACAATATTATTGTTATGGCAATTGATTCAAAAACAGCTCATGATATCTAGATTATTTCCAAATGTCACACGTCAGGTGCGTTGGTGGCGCCATTTCAGATAAAGTGCCGGCATGAATTGAATGTGAAAGGCGCCAGAGGTTTCACCTATTCTCATGGCTGCTAGTCCATTTGGCGTGACCCAGACTGGCTGGGGGTTTTTCATAAGGGCATCATGACAGATGATTAGTGAGGACACATGCAGTCAGAGATTGTGGTATGAGAGAACGTGGTGTCCTGGATAGCAGAGGGTAGGTGTCAAAATGTTTATCCATACCACGTAGAGAACATATGACAAAGCTACATACCACTCTATCCTCAAAGCTCCCAAACAGCGTATTATTAACTCCACACGTCATTTTGAAAGGACTGCTGCAAATCACCTCATCTCTTCATGGAACCTTGAATAAATCATCTAGTTCATCAATCCAAACCAGATGAGCTCTGAAGAGGCGGATGAGTCTTTAAATCAGGCCAATATGAAGTGACATTCTGCATTCTGTGTCAGGGCTGAATCAGACATTAGACATGCCCAGAGTCAAGTCTGACACTTTAAGCCTGTTCAGTAGCACTCAGAGCAGGTCAAGCACTGATCAACAGAGTACACAAAATGAGATCACAGTGAATTCCATTTTGAGTCACTGCATGTCATTTTAATTTGGCACATTGCTCCTTAGATTTTGAATATAACTTCAGAATATATTTGATAATCAGCATGATCTTTTTGCTTTGGTTCATCAAACAAAATTAAACATTATATATAGGTTATTCCTTTCTCCTTTGATCATGTCTTAGAGCATCAAGTGAGTCTGGATTGCCACTAGCGCCCCTTAAGAAAGAATGAAAGAAAAAGCAAGCAAGTAAGTAAATAAATAAATAAATTTCTCATTAAACAAAACTATCAACATCTGAACCCCTTGGGAGCTGAATTTTTTTCCACTGTGTAATTTGGTCATTTGTTTAGTGTGTGTGTGTCTGTGTGTGTGTGTGTGTGTGTGTGTGTGTGTGTGTGTGTGTGTGTGTGTGTGTGTGTGTGTGTGTGTGTGTGTGTGTGTGTGTGTGTGTGTGTGTGTTCAAATAACAGGAAAGGAAGAAAAATTGTCTCAAGGGCTTCGTTCCAGGTGCATCTGGTATTTTGTACAGCTTGGCATCCACACTGAGGTTGCTAATGGATCGATATGAATTACAGAAGGAAGATTCCTAGACAACATGTAATCAAGTTCTAAAACAAGTTTCTTATGCCCATTGTAAATTCTCACTGTCCTAAATGCAAAAAAAGACAAAAGCGCACTTTTCCATAACAACTTTTAGCAACTTAAGAAAATGAGTCACATTGAATTTCATGACACCAATTTGCTACGGTTTTTAAAGCTAGCTTCACATTTCAGCAAATAATATCTGAAAATCAGACAGGAGCTTCTTTGCATTTCTTCGCCGGAGATACATAAATGCAAAACGGTTTGCTGTTTTTCCTCATAGAATCCCAGTCACCGAAATAAAGATTGCTGAGAGTGAGGAGAACGATTAACATATCCGAAGTGTATCTATAATGATTTTACAGTGTGCGCCTATCCTCCGGAATAGTTTGTGAGCAGAGCATAGCGCTAAAGGAGCAGAGATTACATTCTACACACGTTCAGCTGTTTTCGCTGGCACAGGTCTGTGTTTACATAGTTGTGAGAATGGTGAGAGATGCCGTGCTCCGTTGTGGAAATCCACTGTGCTTGTGGAAACTGAAAAGCCGTCTACCTCAGCCCTGAGGTGACAAGCCACTTCCAAACTGGTTAACAAAGTTTAAAAGCCAAAGCTTTTAAACACAGATGTGCCTTTGGAATTTTCTCTGTAAAGTAACTGTCAATGCAGTGTGGTTTGATTCCACTTAATCAGTGAGATTAGACCGTTAAAGATGACAAGTGCCTTTTCTGGACAATATGATTGATACAAGCAGGAAATATGTCATAGATATTCATAGTGCTGAGTTAAGTTGAGAATCTACTTGTGTGTTTGTAAGTTGGCACTAGGAAGCCATCTGTCAGGCCAAATATGGCAATGAGAATGTATACTGGATTGGAGAAAGTGGGGAGGAGAAGGTCCTCTGTGATTAATTAGAGATCCTGATGGCAAGGACAGGTGCAGTCTGGAGAGAAAGAGAGAGAAAGACTGGTGAACAGTCCTTTGGGAACAAAACACTCTAACACACACAACATTCTATCTGAGCACTTAGAAAGGGCACCTCGCTTTAAGCACCAACACTTTTAGATACATAGACACTCGTTTATCATAATGCCATCATGTTTTGCCCTGCTATTCTCAGCAAAAGGTAAATTATCACACAGGGGAAGAATATATGTGTCTGTTACTATCTGTCTGTCTGTCTAGCTTTGTGTTGTGCCAACATTCAAAATGTGTTTACACAAGGAATATTTGGACATTTTGGAATATATGGTTAAATTTGTCAACCCAGCACATTAAAGCATTTATTTGAAGGAAAATGTAATTATTCTGTAATCAAGTGCACATTTGTTTGTGTGTAACTCATGAGTGAGAAGAGCAGAGGTGTGCTGCTCATTATTTAGACAGTGGCCCTTAAAGGGATACTCCACTTTTTTGGGAAATAGGCTCATTTTACAACTCCCCCAGATTTAAACAGTTGAGTCTTACCGTTTTCGAATCCATTCAGCCGAACTCCGGGTCTGGCGGTACCACCGACGGAAAATGAAAAGTTGCGATCTTCTAGGCTGATATGGCAAGGACCTATACTCTCATTCCTGCGTAATAATCAAGAAACTTTGCTGCCGTACCATGAGTCCAGCAGGCGTAATGATATGACGCAGTGCCTGAAAATAGTCCCCAGCTCGATAACTTCCAACATGACCGGGACTAAGTTTGACTAACCTATTAGACCTATTTTCAGACGCTGCGTCATATCATTACGCCTGCTGCACTCATGGTACGGCAGCAAAGTTGCTTGATTATTACGCAGGAATGAGAGTATAGTTCCTAGCCATATCAGCCTAGAAAATCACAACTTTACATTTTCCGTCGGTCTTAGTACACGATGTAACTACAGAAGAGTCAAGTTTTAAATAGGAAAAATATCGAAAACTCTTTGGTCATTTTTTTGAGAGAGATGCTAATGGTCCTGTCCGATTCAATGATCTATGCTAAGCTATGCTAAAAGTGGTACCGCCAGACCCGGAGATCGGCTGAATGGATTCGAAAACGGTAAAACTCAAACATAACTCTGGGGGAGTTGTAAAATGAGCCTATTTCCAAAAAAAGTGGAGTATCCCTTTAACACTGACTATCACACTAATGTGTGTTTTTAAATGTCTCTGGCCTGCAGTGTTGGGGAACATGCATTACAACTTACAATTAATGTGAGTTAATTAGATTACTTTTTTCAATTAACTAGTAAAGCAACTTCTTTTAAATTTACAAAATATCTGAGTTACTTCTTCAAATAAGTAATGCAAGTTACTTTGTTTTCCCATTTATTGACTGACACCTCTACTGTCCACATGTGGAGAGAAATCGTGAGTGAGGTGCAAAGGCAACGTGTGTGCTGTAAACATGATGGTTATTGTAGTTCTAGACTAGGGGTGCCCAATCCTGCTCCTGCCGATCGACTGTCCTGCACAGTTCATCTCCAACCCTAATCAAACACACCTGCCTTTAATTTTCAAGTGATCCTGAAGACCTTAATTGGTTGCTTCAGGTGTGTTTGATTAGGGTTGGAGATGAACTGTGCAGGACAGTCGATCGGCAGAAGCAGGATTGGGCACCCCTGTTCTAGATGAACTGTGAGCACTTTTTCACTATTGTTCAAGTAAAAGATTTCCTGTATCATAAATCGATTAACTTTTGCTTAAAAACAACGAAAAACTTAATTCCTCTAAGTTGAAAAAAAGGTCACTCCAGATTACAAAAATTTGGAACAACTATAAAAAAATGTTCCTGCTTATAGGTAGCACTTCCTAAAACTTTCTGCAACTGTTTAGAATTTTCTAGAAATGTTTTTCTAGACCCAGAGGCGGCGTCAGCCAATTTTGCCGGGGCTTCAGCCCCGAATGTTTTGAGTGTTGCCCCGAATGTATTTTGAAAAGTTGACTGACAAATATGAAACCGGACAATAGCCAAACCCCCGAAATCATAAGTTGCCTTATTTCATTGTGCTTTGGCTTTGCTGCTGTCTCTGACTGGTGATTGTTGAAATCTGTCTCTCACACAGAGACGCACCACGTGAGTGATTTCAGCCTATCCTAGAATATCTCCAGGATTTGCGCAACAGAAAACAATCTCACAGCAATTAAAAAAATGAATAAATAACGCAGTCAGCACCGCCGCACAGTCCTCTGTCATACCAGATGTTGTCAGGCTATATGTCAGTAAAACTCGAACTTTCCTGACGTATCAGCCGTGTGCTCGCGCCGTGCACTTTTCAATATAACGCGCAAATGCGGCGCGCCCTGTATCACGCAAAAGAAACTACGAGTGCTCTGTCGTCAATTAAGTATTGAAATAACCAAAAGGGAGATTAAAGCTGCGTCAAAACTCTATGTCGGGGCTTTTATATTCTTTTGTAGGCTACATAAATGTTACACATTTTGGCGTAGTCCTACTCATTTTTCATAATTAATATTCTAACATTTGATCAATATTGCAAAGTCATCAAAACTGACTCGTGTCATAAAAAATATATATATTTTGTGACCAAAAATGTGAAAAATACATCTAGCCTAAATGATCGTTCATGACATTCTTTTAACTATAAGCAACGCAATTTGTCTAGATCTGTAATATTATTTCCTTTCTATAATGAGCTTGTCTTTGTTTAAAATGATATTGTATTTTTATTGTGAGTGTGAACTGCTGCACAGTCGTGTGATTTAGTCAGCTTGATTAACATTATTACAATGTATTCCTATTTAACACAGATGTTATTTGTTAATTACAGAAACTCCGCTTGTCTGTGTTTGCGCAACTTGCATCATTAAGCCAGTAGATGGCGACAATTGACTGTCTTTATGTGTGAACAATTGAATTTAACTGAACTGATTAGTCCAAAAACATTGATTAACTCAAGAAAGAAACAAGTTGCTGAAACCAATCTTTAATGCTAATATATAAATTGTTCATTTGCCTCTGGACACAAAAAGATTGCACTGCTGTTTGATTGAAATGTACCATCTATGCAAAATAATCCTTGAAAGATTTCTCATTTAAGGCCATTCCTGTTTGGAATATGTGATTGTGTATTGTCAACAATAAGCAAAGACATTCTGCATTTCCATTTTGTAGTGTGGATCATTCATTTCAACATTTATCCTTATTCTCATGTTTAATCTGTTATCTGCTTGACAAATCATTTATGCTACTGCCCACTGACATGCTTTTAAAGCTATTGTTATCCAATTTTTTTGGCCTTCAAACACCTTAAGATGCACATATGTAGGTCAGAGAAATCCACATTTTCTTGGGGGAACATGCCCCCGAACCCCACTAACTACCCCACATTTGAATGTGCGTGTCTGTGGGGTGATGTGGGCTGGTGTGGCTACATTGCCAAGGCTGAATTTATGAACCAGTCTGCCCTCTGCATATAGGCCGATATGTTTAGTTGAGCTAAGCTTTTTACTATACGGGTGTGAATTTGCATTTCCTTTTGCATTTGCACTTTTTGTGTGATGTAAAGGGCCTTTACATTTGCCAAAAACAGAACTTTGAATGGAAACATAACGCAAAACCAACGTAATGCATTACTTGCCATAAAAAGTAACTAAGTAATACAATATTGTAACTCTTTAAAAAGTAACTTTCCCCAACACTGCTGGCCTGGCTTCACTTCAGCCAACAGTCATAGTGATGAGCATGCACTTAAGCTCCTACAGGTTTGTTCAGTGTCAGTTCTTGTTTGCGTGTGTGGCAGGGAGAAAATCAGAGAGGGAGATGACACAGAAAGACAGATAAGGATAAGTGCACGTCTGAACAGATGAATGAGTGCAGATAAAGATCAACTTCTACAGAGAATTGTGTACACTAGTTTGGAATGGAAGATGGAGAATAAAATGAAAAATGAAAATGGATGTAGAAATCTTGGAAAGGGGGCCAAACAGAAGACGAGAACAAAGAGAAAAGGAGAGAGGTTGTGTAAATGATTTAGTGAGAATAGGAAGTCCAAAAGTGACAGTGAAAGTTTTCATTCTGAATTTACTTGATGGATTTGGCCTGAATGTATTTAAAGTTACAGTCTTTACAAAAAACGATTTACAAAATGTATATAATAAGTGAGAATCTTTCCAAACCATGTTTTGGTCTTATCCTGCATCACTACAGTACACCAATAATAAGTGTTTATATCCAGACTATTTTAGATGGGTCATACCACTGCGGAGTACCCCAGTACCTGTGTGACTTGTCATAGACATAAACAGAGAGAAGTAGCTCCGGCTACAATGTTCTTCCACAAGACGCATGCAGTTATGTTTATTAACCGGTAGAGCGCCAAAAGTAGCGAACTGCTGCTTTAAGAAAAAAATGGCTGATGTCTCACAGATAAGACCAGATTTTGGTTTCTTCTCTACAATTTAAAATAACTGTTTTCTATTTGGATATATTTTAAAATGTAATTTATTCATGGCAAAGCTGAATTTTCAGCAGCCATAACTCCAGTCTTCAGAGTCACATGATCCTTCAGAAATCATTATAATATGCTGATTTGGTGCTCAAGAAACATTTATATTAATCATTGTTGAAAGCTGTTTTTGCTGCTTAATATTTTTGTGGAAATCCTCCACAACTATTCAAAAGTTTGGGGTACATATATTCTTTTTTTAAAGAAATGAATATTCAGTTTTAAATTCATAAAATTTTGTTATAACATGATAATGACAAGGATTCCAGATATCGCCATCTTCGGATATCAGAGATAGTGCTTTACCCAACAAACTCACGAAATATTAGTTTAAGAAAAGGCAAAGAGAAATGAGATCAGCTTGAATCTGGAGAAATGTGGCGGGTAAGGAGTAAAAAAAGAATGATAGATGTGTGGCGAAAGAAAAAGAAGAGAAAAGATAAAGTGCCCAAATTCCACAGAAAGGCAGACATACTGAGTGAAAAAGATTAAGAAATGGTTATCACACAGTTACAATGAGGGATAGACCAAAACAGAGTGAAAGAGACAGAAACCTCTATGACTGGATCTGCTTTAGGAACATGGAGAAAGGGCTGGTCTCAGCAAGGCCCCATGTAGAGTGTTTTCCGTTTTCCCTGAACAGCCATTTCTCAAAGCCTCTCCTAGAGGTGAGGACAGAGGCCGTCTGGCACATGCTCAACAGATGTCTCTTCAGAAACTGTCTTTTAACTACAGGGACAAAACTATCTGTATTCCCAGCCTGGACACTCCAAAGCTGAGAGTAATTACCCTAGAAAACCAACCAATGGATGAAAGATTAATTTCAGACAGTTAGAAATTATATATAAAAATAAAAAAAATCAGATGCATGCATCATTGCTTTATGTTTTGAGAGTCTGTTTTATTTTAACTGTCATCCGAAGTTGAACTATTTGTATAACCCTGATTACTTTGAAATTTGTGTTCATTGCTCAAGGCTTGAATTATTGGGTTCATGGACAATGGCAATCTTTCTTACAGTAGGATCTATGATTAAGCCTTGTAATGCATCCATTTTTACCGGCTGAACTATAAAACACAGGGTTTAACATCAGGCTCAGACATGTGTGCGTGAATGTGGACTCTTCTGTGTCGTCACACATCCTTAAAGGGACAGTTCACCACAAAATTAAATGTATTATCATTTATTCACCCATTCATCACCTTCTAACTCAAAAGAGCTTCTGCAGAATGTACAAACTGGAAAGAAAAAGTAGTTACAACAATAATGTTTCGTAATGTAAAATATATTAGCAAGACGGAAAACAAGATGTCTAGGGGTTAATTAACCCAAAAAGTGTAACATATCATATGGTGCTGCAAATGCAATTGACCTCAAACGAGCCATGACGGAAAACTCCAGAGAGACCAAAGAAACAAACAAACTCCAAACACACTAATTAAACAATTATCTTTTTAACCTATCAAAATGGTCCAAACTGGCACAATGGGGTGAGGAAATAAACTTTGTAACTAAATGAGAGAGAGAAAGAAAGAGAAAGAAAGAAAGAAAGAAAGAAAGAAAGAAAGAAAGAAAGAAAGAAAGAAAGAAAGAAAGAAAGAAAGAAAGAAAGAAAGAAAGAAAGAAAGAAAGAAAGAAAGAAAGAAAGATTAACTTTTAGGATCTCTTCTAGATCCTCTGGTTGCGGGTGGTCACAGGTAGAGGAGGAGGATAAAGGTTCAGGGTTTCACGGCTGCAAGTTTCACACCAAAAGCAAAGCCCTCCCTTAAGAGTGTCCTGTGACCGCTGGGTCAGGAGAGGGGCAGAAACTCAAACCCAGAGAGACTGAATGGGGAGAGCTAGACTTCCTCCTGATCTTCACCTCAGCCTGGTGCAGACAGCCTATTAGAGGCGCTCACAGTCTCACAGGCCGGCTTATCTCAGAAACATGAGAGAAGCCGTTTGTCAGGGGAGCGGGGTGCGATCCTCCCAAAATCTGCTTTGGATTTTGGTTACAGCCTTTGGTTCATTTTAGCTCTGAGTACTTGCAGAGGCTTCATATAATTGAGTGTGCTTTACATGGCCTAAAGAAAGTCACGGTTTTGTTTGTTTGTTTGTTTGTTTTTTCTTCTAAATTCACCAGTATAGTAAAACTAAATTGTAATCGAAATTTTATATGAAGGATTTTTGAAGCACTAATGTTCAAGCATTTGAGAACAAGAAAAAATGGTTAATGAGGTCTGGGTTACTGGGACTTTGTAGTGTTTAATCTCCACAGTCAAATACCAAAAAGAATTGTTGACTGAGCTCTTCAAATGCTTAGTTGTCAGAGCATCACAAAAACAAAACAAAACAAATTAACAAGGTTGCTTAAAGTCTCAAAAAAGTTATCTTCATAGCATCTGCAGATTAAAAAAAAATAGTTTTAGGCTGTTTGAAGTCCCTCAGCCCTCATAAAGGCTGAGAGAATCTCAGTTTGGTGTTCAACATTTTAGTTTCTCTCCTACATTTCCCTCTCCGCATTTGCATTCCCCCATTCCCTCCTTCCTATCCCCTGACTCGTTGGCCTCTGCTTTGCCCTTGGCTCTCTTATACGACTGTGACATTCCACAGGACAACCTGGAGCTCTGTGACGCCCTTCACTTCCTCCCTGCCAAGATGGGAAAACAACCTTCACTCCAAGAAGCCTTTGGGCTCTGCGTCCAAAACGAGAAAATCAAGATCAACCAACACATGCTGCAGATTAGAAGCTATTCACAGAAATATGAAGAATTTACTGCGGCAAAACAAAGGTTTTAAACTCAAAGTTTAGAGGTTTTAAAATAAAACAACTGCCTGAAAAATTTAGAAAAGCGCATGATCAAATGAACAAGTAGTCAGATGAGATGAATTTGAGACAGACTTTAGGGTGGTGTGGTGTCTTCTTCCATTTTTCCCTCTTTTTCACTGTTTGTCTCAGTTTTCCTCAGTAAACATCAACCCAAAAGATGAGACCCAGCCCAATACCCCCATCCTATCAAACCACACTATTTTACTACCCAAGGCCAAGCAGGAAACAATTTAGATATTTGCTTGGTCCTGTCCACAACCACCCACAATTTGTTTTACATTCCAATCAATGATCTAGCACAGTTCCGGTTAGTCTTCCAAGTATCAGTGATAGTCTCACCCTGGGTTTTGTTTGTTTAGGCGGTTTCATAAGTACTGAACTGAAATCCATTGGGTTAATATTGGTTTAAAGAGTGTCAAGAGAGATAATGATGTTAATGAGAGATCTGGCATTAACAGCGAGCCAGAGTTGATGCTATGGTTTTAGTCAACAGGATGATGAACTGTAAAGAAGTGAAGCAGAACCAGTGACAGCAAAGAACACAAATCAGGTGTAAAACCGCACTTGTCGAAATGCCAAATATTTCATTATACCTCACTAATGAAAGACTGGAAACAATGTGTGACCAAGCGTTAGAGCCCCACAACTCTGAAACAAACATCTCCGAGCAGCACTTGGGCTCGGAGTTCAATGGAAATGAAAACTCAATTTGCACTCATTATATGGAAAACTCCACAGCAGTTCAGTTGTACTCAACTGGAACCAGAGAAACAGAGAAAAACACACAACTTTCAAGCCTGGTCCTGCACACTGACTTTTGCAACCCTATAGATCATCATAATGACGTTGATTGTTTAAACATGCAGTTTTCTCAAAACATAATTTTAGAGGTAAAGTGGAAAATAGATGAGATTTTTTTTATGATATTGTAATATGCTGATTTGGTGTTCAAGAAACATTTCTTATTAAACAGTCGTGCTGCTTAATATAAACAATATAACCAAATTGTATGCTCATAAAATAATTTGTAATGGGGGAAAAATGTATTGAAGTAAAAAAAATATTTTTTTATTAAATTTGACACTAGTGGTCTTTCTGAACCCATTGTATGTTTTTATCTTTGTCTTAATATTTGACGGTGAAACCTTAAACAAAAAAGAAAAGAAAGCAGCAAACTGCTCTAGTTATAAAAGTTCCCTCTGTTAAACAGACTGTCCAATTACAACAAAGATAATCTGACCTAATTGAGGAAAGTTTGCAAAGCCTTGGCTTGGTTCTTAGTCCTTGACATTAAGTCCCCTGAAATCATCTGCATCCGGACCTCAAAAGAGCAGCTGACTTCAGTATGTGCAGCAAACTTCCGTTCTGTCAATTATGTCCAGAGAAAAACGCTAATTAAAGCCTCTCTAATAGGGCATAGAAGGGACCAGATTGACTTTATGTGATGGGTAGACCAGGCGGTGAAGTATTTAAGTGTGCTTGACCTGTTTTGAAAGTAAGTCTGGATCCTGCACCAAGAGTCTAATTAAGGTTAGATTGGAAGTGAACTCAGTAGGAATGAACTGAAGCATCAAGACTCCTAAAAGGGATTAAGGAGGAACAAGAATACAATGACTTTCCTTCACAGGTCTGACAAAAATAACAAATGGCAGGAGCAGTCGAGTCCATGAATGTGTGTGTGTTTTTCAAGACCCCTAAACATATTTGGCACACAACTCATCCTGTACCGGAAACAACAGATGCAAAATTTCAAATCGGATTTTCACATGGTGGATGGTAAAATGAGAAAAACAATCCAATGTCTAGTAACCATCCAGAACACCCTAGCAAGTTCATATGCAAACACACAGAGTCAGAATATGTCAAAATGTAGATATTTCACAGCCACATGAGTGAAATGAATTACACAAAAGAGAACATCACATTAAACATTTGTTTGGAATAGAAAGTAGGACATTTCAGCTGACTCAGACTGCGTATAGAGCCATGTGTTTTACCCAGAGTAATAAGAGACCCTCTCTGCACATCAACAGGCTCTTTGTTTTGGTCAAAGGGCAGAGTTTAAGTGTGTGGGGTACACAGAAAGCAGGGTGCATAACTGGTGCTGGTCTGACTTATGAGTTAACACCCCCTCCCACCCCCTTAATGAAACATTAATGACTACTTGCCATGCATTCTTGCCAGGGACTGAATATGCAGGGAAGAAATGAAAAGAATCCATTGGGTTTAGTTTTACAGAGACATGAGTCATCTGAAAAGTCTATAAACCTACTGACCCTCTCACATGCAACAAAATGGATTACTGGGTCACAACCCAAATCTCAGACTATCGATTCGACAACAGCGTGAAGGAGTGATTACCCTCAAATCATCACGCATATAACGTATAACTCATGTGCTACATGATATGTCATGGCTATTTGAGTAGATCCGTTTCTGAAATTCTAACACTCTTAATGTAATTAGATCACTTGCTACTTTTGGCAGGGTCAGATTCTTCATTAGATTGATTAAGTGTGGCACATGTGTAGTTTCACTGGCTTTGAAGCCATCTTAAACCACCTTTGAAGCAACAAGGACACAGAAATCGATGTCATGTCAGTTCAGAAAGCAACCCCTGACCTGCAGCATTTAGAAAACAAAATACCTGTGATTTGATCTGTCCTGATGTTGGGTTTGACAGTGTTCTACTGCTAAGGGTCAATGATGTGACACTCGTTTTGTCTTCTCTATTAGTATATTCAAAAATACATTAAAAACCCAATTCATTTGCATATACATTGTCTATATGCAGCATGTTTTTAAATTATGATTTAAATGTATTATAATTCATCAAAAATGTCAGGGTGATCTATTTGTCTTAATATTATCATGAAGAAAAAAAGCCTAATTAAACCTCTAAGTAATTGAGCATGAAATGTTATGTTTTGTTCTTAAAATATATATATTTTAGCAAAACTGCTTCACAACTTATTAAAGTTTTGTCTGCCAAATCGAAGTCATGTGATGCCACTAACATGCAGGGGGGAAAAAACTAAACAAGAAATAATATAATATAATAGACATGTAATAATATAATAATAGATGGTCAAGGGCAATAAGACCATTTCTCTGGTTCTAAGAGGTTAGTTCAGGATGTAAATGTCATGTGGAGTTACTTTATGAATGAATAATTCATGATATTTGCAACAACAAAAAAAAACTATTTACCTACATAAAATGTATTTATTTTATATATTTAAATCCATTTACTGTATATATTTATATAGTACACTACTTAAAGGTATAGTTCACCCAAATATGAAAATGTTGTCATCATTTACTCTCATGTTGTTCCAAACCTGTATGAGTTTCTTTCTTCTGTTAAACACAAAAGATACAGTATTTTGAAGAATGTCAGTAACCAGACAGTTGACAGCAGCCATTGACTTCCATAGTGTTCAATTCAATTCACTTTTTTTGGAAAAAAGGGTAGATTTATTTATTTTTTTACCTTTTTTCTTAATTGTTAATTACACCACATTACATTTTTAGAGTTCTAAAAAAAAAAATCTTGAAAATGAAAATAAAAGTTTTTCAAAATCATTGGAAATCAACATGAATTAAAAGAGAACATATTGGCAAATGTTTTAAACCAGACTTTTCTTTATCGTGGACAATCTTATATGGCACTGAGCCACACACATCTGCGTTCATGAAGCACAACATGGCAGTTATAGGGGACAAACTGACCCCTCACTCTTAGTCAGATGTGTGCTCTGCCGAGTTAATCTGCACTTCCCTTCGCTCCCAGCATGTGTATAGTCTTACCTTTTATGCCCCACTGTAAATAGGATTAGTGTTTCAGTTGTCTGTGGGATACATAAAGGCCTAAAGCGCTGTTAGGGGTCCTTGTCTATGAAGAGCAGGTGGAGAGAGGAAAAAGAGATAGGGAGAGAAAACGATCTTCAAGCTGACTCTACGTTTCCAATTATGGGAGGTGTGCACAGTATGTGTGTCAGTGTGCAGAGTTAAGATGAATAGGGGAGATAAGCCTCTGAGATTAAAATGTATGGTAGACAGGGGTTTCTGTTGTCATTGTGTATGTGTGTTGGGGGCAGCTCTGTGAATTAGGTCAGGGGCCCAGGCCGTCTGCTGTCAAGAGCTGCGGAGCCGGTTCTGTCAAGGTGTCAGAAAAGTGATGTTTCTGTACTCTAAAGCTGTAAAGTGAACGTCTCAGCACAAACACACACAGTAACAAGGTACTGATGGACAGGACAGACGAGACTGTTAGCTGAAGAAACTCAGCTGGGTAGCATTAACCTGTCAACATTCCAGTTAATGCATTGAACTAATTGCACTTTGAGTCAGGAATTATTGATGTGCAATAACTATTTGATTGATATGAATCAAAGATCTGTCACTTATTTTAAATCTTCAATCAAACACGGTATAGGGTGGAGGGTAAGTGCCCTTGAGCGAGCCACTTCACTTCGGGGAGCCTCAAGAGTGCAGTAAATCTCTCTCCCTGCCTCCCTATTTTTCTCAGACACAGTGCCAAAGAACTGGGGTGTTTTTTGCCCTGAAAATATGGTGCTTCAAGACTTGTCGCATCAGGTTTGATGCCAATGACATGAAGTGTTATTGGTTCACGCATGTCTTGTCATTGAAATCAGTACTGATGCGGTGCGTGTTGACATTTAAATATACACAAGTGCACATGATATTTGAGAGCTACTGATGCTTTTTGTTTGTGGACTATTGTCGTTTTTGGGGGAAATGCAACAGACAAAATGTTGCTTTCCTGATAAATAAATATGGAATAACAATACAAAACATCAAGAACTGTATCATTGCACAAATGTTAAAGTAAAGTGAACCTATAGGGATTTTTAAAAGCAAAATCAATGTTTAATTCCAGCTCTTTGTCTATTTATAGTATAAAATATTCTTGTCATTTTGCTTAAAATACATAAAATGATCTAGGTGTTTTGTATAAATGGACTTAAGAAACAACTATTAAAATATTGTCAAAGAGATTTTTATTTATAATCATTTATGGCTGTAGCCTATAGTACAAATAAAGCATATTTTAGTGTCCCTATACATATTTAGATAATATGTGAACGGGTTAAGATTCGGATTTCGCCCCTATATCGCAACTATCAAAGCGCATTCATTCGTCCGATG
This sequence comes from Leuciscus leuciscus, assembly GCF_965113295.1. Classification (NCBI taxonomy): domain Eukaryota; kingdom Metazoa; phylum Chordata; class Actinopteri; order Cypriniformes; family Leuciscidae; genus Leuciscus; species Leuciscus leuciscus. Next base: position 11,971,945 of record NC_138728.1, on the reverse strand, counting down.
ATGTTTAATTTATTTTGGACCCCACAGTAAGAGAGAGGAGAAGCAAGAATGTGAGTGTGTGGAAGGATTGGTTGGGCCGCGCGTCTCAGCCAATCAGCGCAGAGTATCGCTCATGTCATTTCAGCGCACTGAACACACTGGCTCTTTAACTGACTGCATACTGCATGTTTACTCATCGCAGCTGGGATTCAAACTCGCTTTCTGCGTCTCCACTATGCTGACCCGTTGGTTTGCGCTATTTGGATACTGAACAGCTCCACGTCCTCTACAAAGACCACTGTTTACTTTCTGTCATCTGGACTCGAGCAAATGACACCAGTTGTGAATATTTTCTAACAGCAACGGAATAAATCAGCACATTTCGTCCCCGTAAGTATATGCTTGTGCATTCTGAATGCCCTTAAAATAGGTTGATTTGTTTTGTTTAAAATGTTACGGGATCGTAAATATCGATTTCAAGTATTATAACGTGCAAACACACGGAAAAATCAGAAACAATCTTTTTTCAGATGCGTATGCTAGGGAATAAATGGGAACTAATGCGTGAACTAATAGCCATACGAACTTTGTGCGCGCGTTTGGGTCAGTGAAAAATAAAAAGATAATGATGAAAATGATCAATATTTAAGTTAGGTTCTTCAAAAATGTAATCGTTTTATTCATGTTGGTTTTAAAAAAGCGTTTATAACAATTTGACATTTCCACACAACAATTATGGGGATCTAAAGTGGCCCGCACTGTTTTATGTTTATTTTTCCCACACTAATACAAATAGGCTCTCTGTATGTTGTTTTTACACTGACCTGACTTTGTTTTTAAAGTATTAATATTGTCTGGCAAACCAAAGTTGCTTCACTTTTTAAAAAATAAATAAATAATAGGCAAAAAAAAAACATGCCAAAAGACTTTCCAAGTCTCCGGACAGTTAAACCGCCTAGACATTTTCATTCAGAACTCAGAAATTGAAAACATTTTTTTATGCATGATATTTAAAAAATGTAGCCTATTTATGTGTTGCCCATAGACTGTAAAAAAAGTATTGCCTAATTAAGACAATAAATGTAACGTTAGAGGAAAAAAATTAGCCACTGACCCATGGTCGCTTTAAAAACGCCCGTCTGACTGAATGAACACAAATAAATCTGGATGTAACGTTAACGTTAATTGCAATTATGTGAGAATGAACTCGGTACATGGACGTGTGTAACATAACTTAAACTGTAGTAACACAGCACTTTACCTACCAACTAGTGCGTAAAGACGCCCGGTGGGTAACAGCATATGGATGTCTATAGTGTGAAGCCCTGCGTGTGTCCAGATGTGTGTATACACACACTCAGCTGTTCCTTGTCACTCAGATCACTACCGGCATTAAAGTGTCTCTCTTTCCTGTCAATCAGGGTGCCGTTTGTCTCCTGACCTGCAGCTCACGAATCCATGACCCAGAGACTCACCTTTTCCATAATAAAAAGAAAAGAATGCTGTTAGTTGTTAAATACTAGCCGTTGGGGACCATTTCCATATAAGGCAAAAGAGACTTTACCTTCGCGGTTCTCTGTTGAAAGATTTGTTTGAGCGCGAATTTGCCTGAATGACGCACATAGTTTTACTACACCTTTCGTAAGAGCATTATTTTGATAAAATATACTCTTAAACCCCTTAATATCCGTATGTATCTTATTTTTTGAACGTGAGCGAGTTTGCTGTAGGCCTACATTAGGTGTTGGTGTCCCCTAGCGGTTGCTCTGCTCGTGCAGATTTGGCCTGTGACGATGTCGTAGTGTCCGTTGCTCAAAAACCGTTGCTCAGCAACAGTTACGTAGAAAAAACATTACTTATTGAACATAACATTATTGAACTTTATTGGCTAACTTGTTTAAAAAAAGTATCCATTTCATAAACCTAGTGCACCCCAGATATATTTTATCCTATAGGAATGTTTAACCCGAAAATAAAACTCATTTAGGCTAATCACTCTCATGCTGCATGGTTTGTGAGTGATAGGCTGAATGACAGCATTGCATCAACGAAAATTAATGATGAAAAAGTACATTTTTGTCACACGTAAAAATAATATATATATAAAAAACTGTCATAACAGTTGTATTAACTCACATAACAGTGAGTAAAATGCCAGAATTAGGTCTTTTTAAAGCAGTGCCTGGTATTTTAAAAGAGACTCCATCTGGGAGTGAATGACAAACCAGTTAACTAGACCCCTGGGGCTTCTCAGGTGACTTGAGTGGAAATGGCAGATTTCCAAATGTGGCACCGAACAGGGATCTGAGTTTGTTATGTAAAGACTCGGTTAATTGATGAACCATTACGACCACATGTGAAGCTCGGATTCAGCTGACGGTACTAGAGAGTGATGTAGTGTGTCCTCATGGGTTGGTCTAAATATCTCTCAGATGTGTTTGAAGTTGTTGTCAAAACGAGTACAAGAAATCAGGATTGTATTGAGAAAAACCCATAAACAATTTAGACAGTGAGTGGATATGTGAATTTCCATGTGGTTAAAGATAGGAAAATCTTGTAAATGTTTGTAAAATTGCATGTTTTGGAAATAAACAAAACAAAGCAGCATTATTTAAACTTTTCAAGTTTGGGTTAGTTAAGCTAGAGCCGTGTTTGGAATTTATATGATAAATAAATTTGTCTAGTATGTGAAATAAAGGGATATTTGTGTGAGAACAAGTCTGTGTGTGAGAGTGTAGCTACTAGAACGACAGAAGGAACGATTCTAACCCCAGATCCCAGCCCACAGGATATGCTCTGAGGAGTGCTTGTATATGTATCTGTGTTGATTTACTAGCGGTGAGCAGAGGAGGTTCACAGTGCCCTGTTTATGCTGGGAGGCCCTGACGTGTGCTCACCTATGCAAATCACCCCACACCTCAAACACATTTGGCAGCTTTCTATCTCTTCTGTTGCCCGGCCTGTGAATGCTGCCAAGCATGGAGAGGGGGACAGAGACAAGCTTCTCTTTAGTTGAGCTGAAAGAGTCAAACAGTCAGGTCCTGATACAGGCCAGCTGGTACTTAAACTAGCAACTTTAGACAACAGATATTTCCTCAGATAGCAACGAGAACAACATCCCAGTGAAGCCAAATAGTCTAAAGCAATGCAAGTCAATGCTAGTAGCTGTTTGATTTAATATATACTTAATGATGCCATTTTGGTCTTTGGTGCCAGTTTAATCATATCGACAGTAAACAAAGAGAGTGGGAAATGATCAGCAAATCACGCAAGCCAAATTTAAACTTGGAACTTGGTGCTCATTGCCAAGTCATGACTCTGGCATAATTGTTTTCTATTATATATATATATATATATATATGAAGAGTTCAGATGCAAAAGCCTCTAAATGCCATCTGAAATTTTCTCATAGAATGATCATTTTTATCAAGCTCGTATATTTAAATTCAATAATTTCACTTAAATGGCAATGAAGATTACCTATTAATTGTCATTTAAGTGAAATTACTGAACTTAAATATACAAGCTTGATAAAAATTATCATTCTATGAGAAAATTTCAGATGGCATTTAGAGGCTTTTGCATCTGAACTCTTCATATATATATATATATATATATATATATATATATATATATATATATATATATACTACCGATCAAAAGTTTGGGGTCAGTAAAGGATTTTCTTTTTCTTTCTTTTTTAAGAAAAAAAAAAATCAACATTAAATCAATCAAAGGTGAAATAATTATTTCGTAACAATGTACAAGTCTACTCTAATTCAAGTCTATTCTTTCCATTCGTAAAAGAATCCTGAAAAAAATGCATTGTGGTTTCCACAAAAACAGCAGCACAACTGTTTTCAGCATTGATGTTTCTTGAGCAGCACATCAGCATATTAATGATTTCTGAAGGATAAGTAATGGCTTCTCACATTTTAAAATATATTAAAACAGTTATTTTAAATTGCAATAATATTTCACAATATTCGTTTTTACTGTATTTTTGATCAAATAAATGCCACCTTAAGAGACATCTTTAAAAAAATATATAAAAAACTTCACCGACCCCAAACTATTGAACAGTAGTGTTGCAAACAGCACAAACCCTATTGACAGCTACGGAAAGTTGATCACATGTCAAGTCAAGTCAAGTTTATTTGTATAGCGCTTTTCACAATACAGATTGTATCAAAGCAGCTTCACAGTATTAAATTTAAATAATACAACAAAGTTTATTTCAAGAGGAATTTATTGATTGATAAAATTAAATTAAATATCCCCAAAATATCCCCAAAATATCCCCATGTGAGCGCATAAAAACTGAGAAAATGGAAATTACCCGCCATGACTGACAGCTTGTAGGTCAACGCACTTGTCTGGCTCACTGTGGGAGATGCTTGAGTTGTTTCTAATTATTCGGTGCCTGAAAATGAAACACAAATGTCTGGCCTTGGCTTACTCATGAAACCACATCATATTCACGGGTTCTTCATGTATCACATCCACGTGTTGGGGAACAGCGGTTCTATATTAAAACGTCATATCGCCACAATCCAACTTGAAGGAATACACAAGGGAAGAGACCAAAATTGAGCTATGAGTATGAGGTAAGAACAAGTCAATCTTTTGCAAAGCCAATGGATAAGTGTAATTGATTTGATTATTTTTCTTCCTTCTTGTTTAGTTTTTTGTAAATGCAAGTGAGAGCAAGTTGATTTGGCACCGCAGTAATTACCCACAACAAGCCGTATCAGAGCAGGAGATTAAAGGCAGGTAATGATTTGGCTCAGTCAGACAGCCGGCTGCCGGCAGTTGCCTTATAATCAGAGTGTGAGGATGAGACAAGGTAAACATGTACGGCAGACGTTCAGCAGCCGACCGCTTCTGACAGCATGGAGATAAGGGCATCATTCTCAACTGCTGAGGAGATGATCCTGACAGCTGAAAGGCGGCATGTTGCCTGAATTACAGTTGTTTGGATTGAGAAGTAGCACAGATCAATGCTTCCGCCGGCATGATAACCGATTTGCATTGTGATTAAATATACTTTTACATCTCAACTACAAGAGCAGGTGTGATATTTCAAAAGCAGATTTCGTGGCGTGTGCGCAAATGGATTTCCCGCTTAATTCCTCCTCTGATTACTCTCATGTGAATGGTCACATTTCCAGGCCTTAAAAAGCTAATGCTGATTCAATCAGGACATGCATTTTTAAGTACATGTAAACTTCTTTTTTTTTACCTTTCCTTCTCTCTCATGCACATTTGATGTCTCTTGTTCTCAGAATGTTCTTCCTTACCAAAATAAAATAGGTCTTGCATAGTCATATTGCATAGTATTCTGAATGCAAAAACAAATAATTAAAACCATTATCTAATAAGTGGAAGCAATTTGGAGCAATTGGAAAAATCAAGGAATTTCATTGGTCAAAAGGTGTAGAGAAACAAAGAGTGTATGAACAACTTACTTAATATGCAGCGACACCTATTTGAACATCAAAAACAAAAGATAAACATTTCAACGTTGAGATACTGTAATGGCTTTTTCCGCATAGCGTGGGATGGAAGACATGCTCATAAATTTTCTGTGGTTTACTAATGAATGCTTGGGGCTTTCCAGCACACTGCAACCAAACAGAGATTTTATTGTGTGCTTGTTTGGCCAGTAAAGGTATGGGGGTTTAATAGCTAGCATAAGTAACAAGTTGTAAAGAATCATCCTGTGTGCTATGAATGAACCCCGGAAACCAGACCGTTTGCTTTTCTATGAAAAGAAAAACGTCAGGACAAGATTCATTATCTAAACACATTCAGCTGTGAAATGCAACATGCAAAGGCTTGTTTTGGAGTCTCATCCTTTCTGCTTCATGGTTTTCATGCCATGAAGCTGCTGAAATTCACACTGTGACTTATATATGTGTGCGCATGTGTGCAGTTTACTTCGCTGAGAAACCCAGAATACCCCAAAGGGCCACTGACATCTGTTTGGAGACAGAGGACTTTACCTTTCAATAGCACTTGTTGCTCCTCAGAGAGACTTGATGAAGACCATTGTGCATTGCACTCCCATGAACCATATCTTCAATGCCTAATGAGCTGAAATGTATTTCTCTCTTTCTCTCTGCATATTCATTTAAACAGATCTCACAACATATCATAAATAAGATGACAATCAGACCAAAGTAGTACAAATTACGATATCAGTGTCTTTGCAGCACCAAAGATGTGGCGTATCTCTTTACAATAACTACATGCCCACAAAAAAGATTAGGCTATGGAGGAAGTAAAGCTTCAGCCCAGGTTTAAGGAACAGAATAGCATTATTTTGTCAGAGGGGCCCCTGACACAGACAGGCATTATGTGAGGATTACTATATCATCCGATGGTGTTGAATTACATATCATCACCACCACCCCAATGCGGCACTATTCTAACAGGTATAAATAGCCTTGCAGTGAAAGTAAAGTACAGTCTTGTTGGTCAAAAAGTAGGGTTGGTGATTAGCACCAGGCTTGTCATGTTACTACCAGTTGATGGATTATGTGAAACAGACTGGATTGTATAACAGCGTATGTGTGTTTTAAGCCCAAACAATCAACCTGCCCTGGGGGTCTAGTGTCATCACGGTTGCATTCTCCCCTCTTCGGTTTTCTGGCTTGCATTTCCCTGCTGAGAGAGGAGTAATTACCTTCCAAATGGGGATGATGCAAGATAACATTCACAGTTGCACAATTTATCATCAGAATGACTGAGGTCTGTGTTTGGCACTCTCAAAGTGGTGTGTAGGTGGCCTCCGCTACGTCCCCATATCGCTTACTAACACTTGACCAAATGTGCCAAAAATAGGCTTGCTAACTTCAGCCGATGAACATAATGGATACTCTTGGTTCAATTTAAGATTTTAGGACCACAAATGCCATTTGAGATTTAACTTCATGATACAAATGAAGTAGTGACAGATCTTTTCCTCCGTACACTCTTAAAATGAAGGTTATTTACTGGCATCTATGGTTCCATGAAGAACCTTTAACATTTGTCAAACCTTTCCACAAAAGTCTCTTATAGGTGGAAAAGGGTTCTTTAGACTTTCAAAATGTTGTTCATTCATACTGAGAAAAATTATTATTTTAAGAACTGTTCATTGAAAGGTTCTTTGGGGAACCATTCTTCTAAATGGCATCACGCTGAGAAATTAGATGGAGGCGGATCGAAATGTAAGCCTGCAGTAAATTGTAAGAAAAGGGCAGGTTTTAAGCCGACAAAATGATTGGAGAAGTCCTGCATATATCACCAGAGAAAAGTCTGTCAGCTCACCAACATCAAGTTATGACATTTTGATAAAAAATTTGAAGCCAACTTTAAAGGTGAACTAAGTAACTTTTTTACCTTAACCGAACAGCTTCGGCATCATTGGAATAGTTATATGACTTTTTTCGGGTAGATAGGTGGTCGTCTCGCACCCCCCCAAGCGCATGTGAGCCGAAAAACCACCCTTGCGACTTTGGGCCGGCGAGCCCAGGAAATATCGCGTGATTTCAGGTCTCGCGATGTAACAAATTGCTTTACGGCAAAAAAATCCGCAAAAATTCTGTCATTATTGCGCTCCCTCACGCTGTTCGAACTCGAATGAAGAAGACGTTTTAAAGAATGTCCCATCTGCTTTGATGTCGTTGATCTACTAGCCTCTGGTATCTGAGAGTCGCCAACGAGTTTTTCGACAGAGTTGTCAAATATCTATTCCGAAGCTGTAGGGGGAGCTCTATGGAGAAACCTGCGAGCAAAAAGCGAGAGTACAGAGAAGAAATTCCCGAAACTGCATAGCCCTGCTTTAAGCCATTCTAGGTGACAAATGGCATTATGTAAACTAAACTAAAATGCTACACAGTCAAAGTATACAGCAAAAGCTGTGCATTTGTTTAAAAATTATACTCACCGCTTGACTGAATTCAAAGTCAGTTCACTCGGCAGCCATCTTGGAAATGCCCCTACTTCCAGTTATGCAAGTACAGCTCTTATCTATTTGAGTAAAGACCAAAATCTTTAAAACTGTTTGTATTTAATAACTCATTTCAAATCAGACATTAAAATCTGCACAAAACTTGCAAACATTAGCATTTTTCAGGTTTGTCAAACTAACACACATTCAAACGTAAACAGACATTGGCTCCTTTAATTGTGAGGTCGGACCATTCTTATAAAAATTTGGCTGTTATTATAACTGTAAAACAAGACCGCAGCTGAGCGTTGCGATTTGTGAAAGTAATACTATTTTGTCGTATAGATGACTAGCCAAAAGATAGAGTGACTGAAGTGATCATTAAAACTCATTAACAAAAGTTGTTTACTTAGAGGCAGAGCCTGCAAATCTCCAAACATTAGCTAGATGTGCTTCGCTGTTTTTGTTACAGCCACATGAGTGTAAACTGACGTAAGACTGTGAGGTTCGTCAACCACATTAAGTCAATGATCTCTTCATCAGCACCTGGTTAAACGGCATGCCAGGATCCTGAGCCAGGAAAAACAGACTAATGAACTAGCAAAACATATCAGGCTCATTGCTTCAACATGTTGCAGTGTATCCTCGCTAATAAAAACAAATCGCACGGACTTGTACCTCTCCTTGTGATTCCTGTCTGTTGTGCTTCCTCTGTGTGTCGACCTGGGAGTAAATTCTCTTTAATAATCACAGTCAGCAGCATTAGGAGCAGATGTTCTGTGTTCGTTTGGTATGAGGCAAATGATTGTAATTAGGAGATGTAGAGGTAAGGGGCCGTTGCGCTCAGTGGAAACCCGGTCGAGTTTGAGGAGGGTTGTTGTTGGGCTGGGTGGTCTTCAGCTCTCTACATGAGGCCCTCAAGACATTTTTCAGACCACCTCTAATTATACATGATTTTGTGGTTTCAGGACTTTAAAAATGTCGTCTCATTACTAGTAATGAATGCACATATGTACAACATATTATACATTTACAAATTAAAAATTGCTGGCTGTCAGACACAAGCCCTGGTGGCCATTGCACGCATGCCTTATCTATGCAGTCGATTTTATTCGGTCTTATATTTCTTTCACACTTGCACATGCCATTTCTCGATCACATTCCCCTCAATCTCCCTGTGTGAACCTTACACTGTAAAAAATTATATGATCAATAAGTTATGACATTTTTACATTAAAATAAGTTAATGAGTTATTCAAGATTCAACACATTTTTAAGTCAGTTTAATGTAATTTAAGTTGAAATGACAAACATCCAAGTTGATTGTACTTAAAAATGTATGGCAGCAACTTTTTTTTTTTACAGTGTACCAATCCAGACTGATATCTCAATCCATATGGTGTCACAAGGCAAACAATCTTTATAATCTTAAAAATAAGTGAAATTATCTTTATGCAAAAAATATAATTTCTTATATAACTTCAAAGCAAACTGTTTTTTCGTATTAAATGAGACCTGGGTATTATTGTAGCAAACAATTAAACAAAATTGATGGTTTTGTGCATGCCTTTTATGTCATTGTTGAACTTATGTGTATATCTTCTGCAGGTAAGCCCACCTGTGTCTGGAGAGGTTAGCGTGACCTCTCCTTTTTTAAAGTGGAATGTATCAGTTAACAATATCAAATTAGGCTGGCAGGATAGGGCGCAGAGGCCAGTAATAAAACAAGGTCCATTATGAACTAAATGCATGCACACACGCAGCTGGATCCCTGTAGATGAGAAGCCAGACACGCTCTGCATATATCATCATTACTATAATCTTCTCCACATTATACTGTATACTTTTATAATGCAGTCACACCTAAATGCAATTACAGTATTTTAAAGTCTTAATTACAGTATTTTACAGTCAACAAAGGTTCAGGTCAGGATTTCCACACTGAATGGACATGTTCATTCATCCACAAGAGGACACAATCTATCTTTTTAGCCCAGAGGACTCGTTCTTTTCAGTCTAGTGCAATACATATAATTTATGTGGCAATCATCTTGAATAATGTTGTTTTTACTGTACTACGGCACTATCAATACTGGCTTATGTAACAATACGCTATGAATCCCCATGGGATTAGCATAGGAAGGCAATGTTTTTTTTTATTCGGAGACCTTTATGTACTTGTTAATTGTTTGAAATGGTGGCTGATTTCTAAAGGTTTTAAATTAGCTTGTGTGAAGTCCTTTAAAAAAAAAAGCTCTTTATCACACAATGTGTCTCTACACATTACAGCGTGTCTGTAATGCCGGCTAATCTGACCTTCTTTTCACTTGAAATCTATTCAGGAACACGACTGACGCCTTTTTATTAGGCTTCACAGCCCCGTGAAGGTGTCTTGCAAATATTTATTGCCGTGCTATAAAGTTTTGGCACACATAAGTTTGCCGTTTTCTTTTATGGCCCTATATCTCACACCAGCTTGTGTCTTTTTACTCTTCCGTGACTCTGAATATTAACAGAGCAGTGAGAAAAGCACTTGCTAAAGCATTGCTGATGGATGTGGGATTGTGGGGCTTTGACTGGCAGCAATGGTGAGACTTTAATCACTTTAATCAGACTTCAATGTCTGTAAAGCAGTTTAAAGGTGTGAATCAAGTCAATTCAAATTCAGACTTCAGGAGTCAGTTCAGTGTGCTAAATGTGAATGGGCTGATAATGGGTGTGAATTAGGACTTTGTCATTGGTGGGAAAGTAAATGCTTGTTGATCTGCACTGTGTAGTAAATGATATCAATGAACGTTTGAAATGGAGATGTTTAGGATTAAGTATTGTCACTATGTTTTACTGATTATCTGAGATCATTTTTTGCTGATTCTTTCGTAAATGATTTTAACCTGCCTTACTGCCAGGTTTTTGCAATGTTTTAGACCACCTAAATAGCACATAAGTTTGTCAAGGAAGTAAATTTATACCTATCTAGTTTCAACATGCACAGAGACGGAGCGCAGAAATGACCTGAATGTGGTTATAAATATATGCCATAGTTGAACTGATATGAGATACCATTGGAAGGCATACAAACTTTCCACATTTTCTTACTAAAAATCTTTTTAAAAAATATATTGGAATTATGGAAAATCTTGGTAAAAAACAATGTGGTAACACTTCACTTAAAGCCTTTACGTATACTGCTTTATAAAAGGATTTTTAATGCAGTAATTATGCCTTATAATGCACTGTATGGCCTCATGAATAATTCTAACCACAGTTATAATATATTATTATTATTATCTAATCATTGAATACACATTTAGAACGTGTAATTAACTGAAACAGATGACAAAAACAATTTCAGAAACAGCAAATATTATAATGCATTTTAACTTTGGTTTATGTAACTTAACTTTATGAAAAGATATAATGCATTATAACATACATTATGAATACCTTTATAATGCATTATACATACGGGTTTTAAGTAAAGTGCTACCAAAAGGGTATACAAGCTAAAATAATAATCCCTAAATCATTGTTGAAAAAACGAATAATATAAAAATTAATATTTTTGGCTAAAGTCGAACTTTCTTATTTGTTGCTCACATCTTTTCTCCTTTACTTTCTTTCAGCGATTTAGCGCACAAACCATGCGTAACCAGGCCAGTTGCATAATGAATATTAATGACAGTATGTGACATTCACCCTAAATGTTTAAAAACAGATGTTAGTAAGTGTTCATCCCATTGCTAAATTAACCATTTGACAGAGGCATCTGCTTGATCTTAAAATCATCATTTTACACAACTGACTACATTTCTGTTCGTCAACATGGCAAAAATGCTCAGACAGGGAAAATATGTCAGAGCGAGTCTGAGTCAATTCTCAGCTTTGCCCTGAAAGAGCATTCGATGCGTCATTGCTTCCTCCTCCGTAATCTTCAGCGTTACTAAAATTACAATGACTGATCTAAAGAAGTGGCATTCGAGAGACTGACTGCAGTTGTCAGGTGTAAACTGTCCTACATCACAGACACTCTGATGTGTTGTCCTGACAGTGTGAATTAAAACACACACGCCGTGAGACACTCTGATTCGGTCGTTATCAAATCAATAGTGCAATCACCATCCTACAGAGGCAGCGATAAAAAAAATAAAAAACAGGTTATCAAAAATGAATGATCAAAGCCTGAATGCAGAGAAAAGAGATTATTGTTTAATCCAAAAACCCTAGCTTGGCATTCCACACTTTATTTTTACACAAACATGACCTTATTTGCTTACAAATGTTGGTTTTGCAGTAATTGGAGCAGCTGCGTGTGAGCAATTGTGCCATGTTCCATTAGTTTGATGCCTTGTCATTAACATGGGAAGGAAAGAGCGAATCTAAAGACTTGGAGAGATGAGCAGAGGGAGCCGGGTGTGTGCGGGGGTCAGGGGTCACTGAAAAAAAGTGTCATTAGTTAGGTAGCACTGACATGTGAATGCAGCAGGGCAGCATCCATTCTTAAACACATGTCAATTGGTGTGGCAATGAGGTGAAATATGCGTTATCGCTTATAATGGCTTGCCAGGGGATGGTCGGGCCATTTTACAATAGGAAGAGGAGGATGTGAACATTAGGTGTTTCGCAAGTAGCTTCCCTTTCCTTTAAGATAGCACAGAGGTAACTGTGCAGGGTTTTGGGGTAATAGACAGCAACTTAAGCTTTCTAAGGAAGCAGGAAGGGTTGTGCTCTCCCATTCTTCATTGAAGAACCTGCTCCAGGAAATGATGGGAACATTGTCTGCTAATTGCGGTTTCTTTCTGTCTACATCTGGACAAACAGTCGCAGTAATGTGTCATTTCTAGATAAACAAGGTTATTACCCAGTTCTTCACCCGGTGTTATATTTCGCTTTTGCTAAGAATCGCCATGGCATTTTCTGCCATTTCAATGGTGTTACTGATAAACATCTTAAGCAGGGAAAAGGGTTTCTAACAAAGGTTATCTTGATAGGTAAGTGGTTCTTCATAGTTTCTGCCAAAAACCAAAGAGGAATCCATCTTGGTTTGTTTGTTCTCTCATTGCTATCTTATCTTGCGGTCTAAAACGACCTCTCAGATTTGGTAGATGCTCAAACTCAAGTTCTTCACGGTGACTTGAAATTTAACTGGGATGATTTGGCAATTGTTCAGCAATTTCACACAGGCTTAATGTGGCATTTCAACTGGATCGTGATGAAGTAGCTATGACCAAACAGAGATGCATGTGAAGATGGTCCAGCTTTTGTGTTTTGTAAGCAAAAACAGCACATTTATCACAGGATGCTTAGCCACAGTGGCATCGTGGAGCTTATGCTGCAATCCTTAAAATGGTTAGATGTTAGCATTATGAGAATAAATACAACCCTAAAACTTATTGATTATACTTGTTAACCATTATTCTTAAAGCTTCTTGAGAGAAGATGACTTCTCAGTGGTTTTTCCTTTGTGAGATTCCAGATTTGGAAAGGAATCAACACAATAAGGTCATTGTATTCAACTGAAGTGTGGAGGTGAGAGATGGCCATTGGGGCCATAGTCACTGTCAACACACTGAGCTCAGTCTGAAGGAATGAAGAGGAGGGGGATATTGAGCTTATGGAAATGCCTTGGAACTTGTGAGAAGTGACTCACAAGTAGGGTTGGGAACCAACCCGCATTACCGTTTATGTCTAATATGAGAACAAATGATTCTGAATTGATTCTTTTTAGTGAATTAACTAAATACAGAGCAACCAGTGCAATCGGATTCCCTAAAGAATAACCCTGAGTCAGTTCTTTTTAGTGAATCAAACACAAATAACAAAAAAACGAAATGTAAAAACGTAGTTACATTTAGATTATTGGTTTTGTCAGTATTTATAAAAATATGTATTACTTAAAAAAAATACTAAAAGAACAGTTAAGGAGATAGAATTGGTCACACTAAAACACTGAAATTATTTGATAATTCACTCATCCTCATGTCATTCCAAACCTTTATGACTTACTTTCTTCTGCAGAACACAAAAAATATATAATTTGAAAAATGTTTTTGTAAGTAAATGGGGTCTAATATTGTGTTGGACCCAATGACTTTCATTGTAAGTACAAAAATATTCTTCCAAATATCTTCTTTTGTGTTCTACAGAAGAAAGATAGCCATTCAGGTTTGGAACGATGTGAGGGTGAACGCCTCAATTTTGGACACAAATGCCTAAATTATTGTAACAAATTCTTACTTGAAATGCAGGTACTGAGAGGTACAGTAATGTTATATGATTCATTATGCCATTCCAATGTCTGATTCTGTGAGGTTAACATATTTCCTGAGCACACTCCATTCTTCCTTGACATGCCAAATGTTGGCTAGCTAAAATAACAGGAACTCTTGGCCATTGGTGGAAAACAACAAGCTCTTGATGCAACATTCAATGCCGAATGAACTCCTCCAGGATGTACTTGACTTTGAATGCTTAGGGACAAAACAAATGGCTCTGTGGATTGAAGAGAGTTTGTTGTGGGATGTGGACAGCTCTCTTACAGCAGGAATGTGGATGAAGGTTGTTTGGGGTGGGGGTGGATTTCAGTTTGAAGTATAGGGGGAGGGCTTAAATGTGAAGAGGGCTGTCCCGGGGTTGGCTCTGACTACAAGGAGACATGCTACTTGGCACACACATCGATACATTCATTTCAACGTTTTGAGAAACACAGGACACAACTAAATTCTCACTGACTATCCAAGCTACAAATTTTCAGGGGAATTTAGATGGAATTTACCCGATATCGTTGTAGACATGCTTGTTAGACTGTTCCTCTGCATCTTGCACTAATTGGAGGCTTTTCCTGAGTGCTCCAGGATGCATTACACACAGGTAAGATGCTTCTCGAAATGCAATCAAGTCTAAACTAGTCTCACACTGTAAATATGAAACTCTAGACTTTGCAGTGCATACAGTCACACAATCAGACTGATTGGGTGATAAGTATTTGATGACAGACAGAAAGCAGCAGTTAAAATAACATGTTAAGAGCATAATGCAGTTTTGGCATAAGGGAGCCGAGATCAAAAATTGGTCAAAAAATGGGATGTGATAGAGGATGACAAGTGCACTTGGAATATATCAGTCCCCATTTACATCTGATGTTAAGATTAATTTTGGTGGACAGCTCTGAAATTCAATAATTCATAGGTAGCTAGTCGGAACTGTAAAATTCAGTGAAATTTTGGATGATTTTTCTTTCTTTTTTTTTTTTTTTTACATTATCAACATGCAGTTACTAGGAACCCTTTTTAATACTGCAGATTAATTTCCATTTTCTTTGAACTTTGCTGAACTTAAGGGAAAGGATTTAACAAATTGTCCAAATGTAAAAGATTTAAAATCAGTCAAAATTGATCATGCATAAATCTGAGTATTGGGGGATATGTGCCATTCAGTTAGTAAGATTACATGCAGGTATAATTGAGCTACAGTGGTTTTTAGCTTGGTGGCCAAGAATACATGAAACAATAAATATAAAACAATATTTGAAAGATTAAATGCATGTTGCACATCATCTTATCTTTTTGCTGCTTTCACTCTACACAGAGGTCAACTGTAGTCAGATTAATGTGATTAATTAATTAAGTACTATAGGTTTCATTCAGCTCTATCTTTGGTCTCTACACTGCATGAATCAATGTAAATCGATGCATGTAGCATGTCAGACTCACTTAGCTTTACTGGACATTTGCATTACAGAAAATGTTATATCCCAGACCTGACAACAGAGGCACTGTGAAGCCCAGGCTTGTTGAATCTTAGCCTCAGGTGGAATGGTTGTAATCCAAACCTCAGTTAATCCTGACACCAGTCTCTGTTTATTTTATAAGTGTTTCATATTTGACACGGTAAAACCCGGTCAGCGCTCACTCCCCTGTCTGAGGTGCCCGTCAGATCAGTGGCGTACATCTGGAGTGTGTTTATATTTCTCTACCGTTGTGACTTTTTAAAAATGACCTCTCTTCAAATGTACTTTCCTCCTATGCATGTTTCTTTGAAAACAGGGCAGGGTAGAAAGTTCTGTTTTTGTTTTTGCCACAAAGACACACATTGTGTCGGTGCCAGAGAGTGACAAGGTGTAACGCGAGTGCTTGTGTATGTTGGCCCTGGAAGCCACTGCAGGCATTTCCTACACTGCAAGAATGTTTTAAGGAAAGCTGGCAGAGAAAGTTCCAAGGGTTTGATGTATAGCCTATAAATTGAATCACACACAAACACAAATATATAATCATAAAATCCTAGTCTACTCTTTTACTCATTGCTTAGTTTGAAGGATCCATATATGGTGCTGCATCTGACCGTTCATTCCCATTCAGGTGTGGTAATTGTGGCGAGAGGTTAGTGGACACTATTGTGAGAAGTTAATTTGCATTTGACTGGGGTCATAGAAGGTGAGCTGGATTGTGATTGAGGCCATCCAAATTACCACACTTCCCATTGAGAGAACAGGGAAAAGTGTTATCTGTAAGATACCCCTATCGATGCATCTTCGTATTGCAAATCTATTATCTTTGCTTCGTATCGTATAAATATGCAGAATAACAGGTAACTTACAACATGCACAAGAACCCATCTAAACTTATACTGGACAATGAAGACCTAAGATAAAACATCCATAATCTATCACATAATGGGCTAAGAGTACATAGGACTTTCCCTGTGACTCGGGGCAAACTGAGAGGGGGATCATCAAACTCCAACCTCAACCCAAACAAGGGCGTTCACACACTATACGGACTCATTTGCAATTCAAAACATTTGAAGTAGGAGTGTTCTTTTCAACACCTAGGGACCAAAGGCATTTTATCTGACAGAAAATACTCTGAAGTGCTTAAGCATCAAGATAAAGAAGGCCTGGAGAAAGAGCCACGAGTGTTTAATCCTGCTTCATGTACACATTGACATCTTATCTGCAAGCTTAAGGCTTGGCCTGAAAGGCAACACTCTGACATTTCAAAGCACAACTTCCCCATCGTTTTAAATATCTGGCAACTCTGAGGGCCCAGATAGATAAAGGAAACCCCACAATGGGAAGCAGCACTGGAAGTCGCTCACCATCTCCATTTTAAGATGTTCTGAGAACATTCTTCCACAAAGGATAATGCATATTTCATAAAACAGATGCAGTTGTAAACTTTGGGTATAACCCAATTTAATCTTTAACAACTAATACCTCTTTTTATTATCTGAACAGTGCCCCCATCTGATGAGTCTTGAAACTACATCAGGGATCTGGCCCATTACTCGGGCACCGGACATGAACTCAAGGGGAGCCAAAGTGGCACTTGGGTTTCAGAGGAGTTCAACCTCTGATGACGACTCTGGATGCGCTTTGGAGGAGTACACATGGGTTCCTCCTGGACTACGACCCGAGCAGGTAAACCTCGAGCCTCATATCTCCTTATTTGTGTAGATTTCTCATCAAAGTTGAGGGCAGGCAGCCATAACAAGTAAAAAGCATATCACATTGTTTATAATTCGCATTATCTGCAGACATCCCAAAAATCAGGAAGAAACGGTCTCTCCCTTTCTGACTCTACAGAAAGTGTCTTTATATCAGATTCTCAGCCAATTTAGGCTTTTGATATAAAACCAGCCAGTCAAGCTATTGAAGTCTGATGGCTGCCTTCACACTTGGGTATGAGATTTTCAAGAGGATCTGAGCTTGTACGTGAGGTTTAGACAGTGCATGCATCCTCAGTGTGTCATCTATCCTGAGACAAAGCAACACATGACCTTGCAGGGAGCCAACAGCTCTTAATGAATCTATTCTTTGACATGTGCAAAGTCTGGCAAGCTTTCTAAGTGGAAACTGGACACTCTCAACCTTGATATTGTGCACACATGCAACCTACAGTATATCTGACTGACAGCGTGTTGATGGGCAGCACAAAGCCAGCTGAAAGTAGACAAAATTTTTTAAAGGGCAGAACAACTAGTAAAAAAAATACAGAGAACTGACGTGAGTACTAGGAAAAGTCAAGCATTTTCCTTAGAAAAGAAATGCCATGTTGAGGAACAAGCATATGTGGTAATTGCTTTGAATCTTCCCTGCGGTGCACAGACTGTTGCAGGCATTTCATTTCCCCAAAGAAAGGAGTCTCTTAATGACAAAGTGAAGTCATTAATGGCCAAATGCTTAAACAAACTACTGAGATGATCTGGCATTAAAAGTAATAGCCTTGTTTTAAAAAAATATACCAAATGACATTTTAGTCATTGTTGTTCCAAGTTAACTACTGAATTAGATCAAGTTACCATACAGAACTTTATTGTAAAGTCTTTCCATTTTAAACATATTTCCACTCTCAAAGGTATGCTCCTCAGTGTGTTGGCTTAAACTACCCGCATTTTACTTGTGTGGTTCAAGCACCAGTCCCAACAAAACAGCCATTTAGATAACCTACTTTCTTGCCCTGCTGTATGCAGTAAGCAAACAGAACTGAGCCTGTGCCGAGGGGCTAGCTGGCACTTTCCTGACACAAGGCAATACACAAATACACACAGAACCAACGAGGGTGGAGGTAGGACTAGAGTGAAAGAAGGTCTGCAGTTAAGTTGAATGTGTTTTTCTAACACCCACCTTCTCCTCGTTTTTCAAAACGTAAAGTGGGAGGCCTGACATCCTCATGAAAGCTCTTCCCCCAGTTCTGTGAAAGGCACTGCAATGAGCTTAAAAAAAAAAAAAGTAACTTGAAGGCAAAAACATTCCTGAGAATTTAGGGCAATTTGTATGACAGCTCTCCATATCAAATCCCACTCATATCCCATATAGACCCAACCCCACAGTTACAGAAATAACAATCTGCCTTCATCTAGATAGTAACACTTAAACACAAGGAACATTCCAGCAGACATCTATCTTTGTGTCTTTGATGACGTACCGCCCCGTAAATATTCTTCAGGGTCGCCACTGACAGACACCACTGTTTAAACGCTTTATCCCAGTCAATGATATACCCACTTCCCCCTTGTTGGGGGAGACAATCGGGAGAAGCCTGTATGACAGGTTGAATGATGTAGCACCAATTGAGGCTGGTGTCTCATTTCAGCTTTCAGCTGTTGAAAGCAAACCCTAATCCTCTCACTCTCTGTGTGCCTTCTTTCCCCATCAGGTTCAGATCTACTTTTCTTGCCTGCCAGAGGAGAAGGTGCCATATGTCAACAGTCCTGGAGAAAAACACAGGATCAGACAACTACTCTATCAGCTGCCACCACATGACAATGAGGTATGAGGGGAAAAAAGAGAACAATGAAAGTGACAGAGAAGACATTTATGCTGCTAGAATACACAACAGCTTTACTAGAGGACTTTATGATCTTGCAGATAAATGTTCATACAAATCCTTTTCGAGTTTGCATATAAAGATGTTTTAGTGGTATGCATCACAGAGGGACATCTTTCTCCTTTACACTAGCAGCAATAAAATGTTTTATGGTGCTTGCTGTAAGACCTGGAACTGTTTACTTTAGCAAATTCCTGGCATGACTGCGGGTTACAGATCTAAAAAGCCCTTCACGTGTGGCATCATTGTTTACCCCCCTGCAGGGCCAAACAGAGCAAATTATTTGTCTTTTGTCATTTTGTATGAGTTCCACAAGTCTGTTGTAAAATCTTTGATTTGTGTACTTTTCAACTTAGCCCCAGAAAAGTGGGAAAATTTAAACAACTTTGGCTTCAAGCCTTTGATAAAACTTACTGCAGCTATTCATCTGTTCTTCATTTAGGCACACAAACAAATTTTTTTTATACCTTTGCTTCAACACAGATCCGATACTGCCAGTCCCTCAGTGATGAGGAGAGACGAGAACTCCACATGTTCAGCATTCAGAGGAAAAAAGAGGCACTCGGGAGGGGAACCCCAAAACTGCTTCCCAGAGCCCTGCAGCACATTTGTGAGCATGTATGTATAAATGTTCCTGCTCTTTTTCCCACAAAGTTAAAGGTAGTGCACAAAAGAGGCCACATTCAAACTCCTAAAGGTCATTTGATTAACTGCCACCTTGGAAGATCTGTAGTTGTTTCTGTGACCATTAATTCTGGCCATATCAAGTTTACTTTGATGGTTTCTGCTTCATGCTACATTCCCTTGGAAGCAATGTTGACTTGTCATGGCAAATCAGACAACTTGGAATCATGCAAATGGTCCAATTATGGCCTAAAGACAACCAAAGCACAGAGAAAATTCATGGAAAAGATTAAGTATTACAACACACAGTCTTTGGCCGAAGACCATCTCCTTCAGGGGCTGGAGTTAGCACATGAGAGCCAGTGCAGAGGGTTGTTTCCTGTTGAGAAGACTATAAACACAAACCAAAAAAGTCTAGCATCATAATACCTCAGAAAAACAGATGTATCCCTTCACCACAAATTGCCACACACGACATTGCAGAGCAGTGCTAATCTCGGGTCTCTGGTTTCCGTTGCCGAAAAAATTTGCGGGACACTCAACACCCCTGTTTCCAAGGCCAACGGCCATGTAGTAATAATGGGAAGCAGCTGTGAAATGAATACTTTGGCAAAAGTACTTATAAAAAGACTCATGATCATGCATTTGGCCATGCTCAGTTGGTCTTTAGAGGACCACTTCAACAGATATGGGGGTCCATTTTAATTAAAACTTAAAAGTCTCTTTCCAAATAAATATGAAGAGTAAGATCCAATAAGTAAGGATCCAAGTAAGATGACTTTGTATGACTTAAGCAGCCATATGCCAGCCCTTGATTCTCATAAAATCTTACTATGAATTGCAGTGCAAAGAGAACATCAAGGGTGGAGAGATGGCAGTGTTTGCTTCACGAGCAGGCCCCAGCCTGTGCTGGCACCCAGCATGCTTTACTTGCTCCACCTGTCATGAACTTATGGTAGACCTCATCTATTTCTACCACAATGGCAAAATCTACTGTGGTAGACATCATGCAGAGCTTCTAAAGCCACGGTGTTCAGCTTGTGATGAGGTGAGGATACAAATCCTTTTCTAAAGAGCCAATACACAAAGAAAGATTTGGCCAAGAAGAATTTAAAAAAATGTCTCTCTTCACAGATAATCTTTGCTGATGAGTGTACTGAAGCTGAGGGACGTCACTGGCACATGAAACATTTCTCTTGCTTTGAGTGCGAGACTATTTTAGGAGGACAGAGATACATCATGAAGGATGGCCGACCTTTCTGTTGTGGATGCTTTGAGTCCCTGTATGCAGAGTACTGCGAGGCCTGTGGGGAGAATATTGGTGAGTTACCTCTGTAAGAACTGAACTTGTATGGCAGGAATGTCCATTCCTGCACCTGAAGGGCCACTTTCTTGCAGAGTTTAGCTCCAATCCAGTCTAACATACCTGCTAGAACAGGGGTTTTCAAACTATGGGTTGCAACCCATTTGTGGGACGCAGAATGGGGAAAGGGTGGGTTGCGCAAAGTCACTTGGCTAAATTTACGCTTCAGTGAATGAGTGACACACACACACACACTGTACTGTGTTCTGCATGAGAATGCATTACACATGGAAATTCAAATGTCACGAAAGGCCCATTTCTTGAGTCTTTTTTAGGTCTGAGGTGTGAAAGACCAGTGCTGCAACGTTACATGACACTTTAAGGGCTCCCTGTAGTTTTCCGCCAAAATAAAAGCTTGATGGTTTAATCAATGTCTGTAAATGAAGAAATTAAAATGTAAATTTTAGTATTGAAACGTTACAGTTGTACTATAAAATACAATTATTTTTATTAAATACTTGATTTCTGTACTTAGTACAGTACTACAATACAGTACTATTGGAGCACCCCATTTTTTTTTTCATTTATTTTGCCATGTCGGTGTAAATCAGTTGAGGCAGCAGACTGAAACTACTCAGTTATTCTTCTCATTATTTCAACATAGACAGGCTGCTATTTTTATGGGTTAATATAATTTTTGATAATGTACCACAAGTCTTTTATCCCTCCGGTGAGTTTTGAGATGGATTATACTTGAATAGGTGAGTCCTGAATAGAAACGTTTGGGAACCCCTGTGCTAGAAAGTATAGAGTAATTCTGAAGACCTTGATTAGCCGGTTTAAGTTTGTTTAATTAGAGTAGGAGCAAACCTCTGCAGGAAGATGGCCTTCCAGGTACAGGATTGTATGTTTATCTGGTTGAAAAAGTACTGAATTTCTCACTTTTATACATTTTCTTTTATTCAGGTGTCGACCATGCTCAAATGACATATGAGGGTGTACACTGGCATGCTACTGACAAATGCTTCTGTTGTGCCCAATGCAAAACTTCCCTGCTGGGCTGTCCCTTCCTTCCAAAAGAGGGCCGGATCTACTGCTCTAAGGACTGTAGCCTAGGTGAGGATGTCCATGCTTCTGACTCTTCAGATTCAGCCTTTCAGTCCGCCAGATCACGGGAATCTAGGCGTAGCATACGAATGGGCAAGAGTAGTCGCCCTACAGAGCAGTGCCAGCAGACAAAACTCTATTCCGCAACAGATTGCAGGACCTCTAGTTTCTGTGGTGACAACACAGAGACTATGTGTAATCAGTTGGAGAGAATCAACTTGGCAGAGGACAACTACTGGAGAGACCGGGATGAACAGGAAGCCCCTGAGGACTCTGTGGAAGATTGGGCTGAGCATGAGGACTATATGACTCAGCTGCTCCTGAAATTTGGAGACCGTGGTGTCATCCACATGGAGGACACCAGGCCAGCTGAGCCATGGATGACGAAAGACTCTGAGACCAACAGGACCAAACCAGAGATGAAGATCAGCGGCCACAATTTGTCAATTAAGAAGCACCACACCGATATGTATTGGGCTCAGTCTCAGGATGGACTTGGAGACTCTGCCTATGGTAGTCACCCTGGCCCCGCTAGTGCTAGAAAGATTCAAGAGCTGGAGATGGATCAGGGAGCAGTGCCTGGATTCTGGTCTGAGCCTAGGCAATGGTATGAAGACTCACTGGAGTGCATTACAAGTGAACTCCGGAAGGCAGAACACAACATTGGAGATTCTATGGATTCTCTAGCTCTCTCAAATATTACAGGTAGGAACATCTTCAAACAGTCTCTATCAGAGTCATGCATTTCTTGTCCCTTCTTAAATGAATCAATTACTCATATCTTTAATTTCTCAGGAGCCTCAGTGGATGGAGAGAGAGAAGACAGACAGACCATCTACTCCCTCCAAAACATGAAAGAGCAGGAGAGAGAGATGGAAGAGTGTGATAACATTAGTAACATGGGCACACTTAACTCCTCAATGCTCCACAGAAGTGCTAATTCATTGAGGAGTTTAAACTCTGAGCTGGACCGTGATGAGACACTGGAACAAGGAGGGAGAGAAGACAGGGAAGAAGAGGACAGAATTCCACCTTATTTTGGAGAGGAACTACCCTCTCCTCTGCATCTTCCAGTGCTGAGAAGGACCAAGTCTCAATCTCAGACCCAATCCAGACCTCAGCAAGTGAAGTTCTCTGATGATGTTATGGATAGAGGATATTATGGCGGACTAGGCTTAAGGCAACCACCAATGAGCGAGAGGACCCACAGACGGACCTACCACATGGAGGAGGAAACACAGAGACGTCCTGCTAACAGACATCATCACAAACGCAGACAGGGCCGGAAAACACGTTCAGAAAATGCCTTGCACCTGCCTTCCAAAAATCGGGGTAAATTGCATGTTGTGCCTCAGGTAATTGGCTCAAGCATACCAGAACCCAGGAATGGTATTCTTCTAAACCACTCGGCACACAGTCAGCACCCTTATCATCAAACCACATCAGACTTTGCGCAGCAGGGCATGGTGAGAAAAGACCACTTCCAAGACTTTTGCGATGATGATGATGATGACGACGACTGGTGTTCGACATGCTCCTCTTCATCTTCAGAGTCTGAGGAGGAGGGGTTCTTTCTTGGCCAGCCAATTCCTAAACCCCGATCCCAAAGCTTTCATTATTATACAGAGGACTATCCAACTCGCGTGACCGCTTTAACACCTCCTTTCGGATCACGGACCAAACTGAAAAAGAAAGGTCACAAGGGCAAAAACTGCA
The DNA here is from genome assembly GCF_965113295.1 of Leuciscus leuciscus. Taxonomy (NCBI): domain Eukaryota; kingdom Metazoa; phylum Chordata; class Actinopteri; order Cypriniformes; family Leuciscidae; genus Leuciscus; species Leuciscus leuciscus. The sequence goes on along the minus strand of NC_138728.1, from coordinate 11,947,956 downwards.
TAATTTCTTAGACTTGAGACTGAAAGCATGCCTATTGTTGCCGCTGGAACATAAACATGACTGATCCTAAAGAAGCTGGACAACAAAACTTTTTTTCTTGAGTTTTAAGTTGTCTTTACAATTGCAGAGTGTCAGTTGTGTTGCTGGTATGATATGAACAATGAAAGCAACATGTAATATTTCCTTGTACATTGTATAGCAAAAGCATTATTCCCAAAAGCAAAATTACTGGGTAGCATGTAGACTAACTGAATAATTATTTAATAGTGCACGCAATGTATATTTGTTAAATTAAGATTGGAATACTGATATTTTTATATCCAAATATGTTAAATGATTAATTACAATTCCTGGGCTCAAGATTTTTTTTTTTTTTATGATTATTAATTAACAAAATTGAGGTCTGCCATTTTTTTGACCAGGGGTTTGCAAATGCAAAATATATATGCACTATTCAAGTTTGATGGTCTCGTTACATTACTCTGCAGGTGTAATAACTGCACCCTTAAACATTTCTCTCTCCACAATTTGCTTATGCGCTTAAACAGTGTTGGGGTAATCTTCCCTCTACTATGTACATTTCACCACAGGTAACCATAATATCCCTTTTTAACATTAAGATGTCAATAAAATAATTCAAGAGAGATTTAATACATTCCCTTGCAACTTGATTTTTTTTCCCATTTATTCACTGACTGCTTGAGAAAACTACAAAATATATTTGATTACTAAACACAGCGTTCACAAAAAGGGTGTATTACATCAAAAGGAAAAACATGCATTATAGTAACTTCAAGACAAGTTCTTTAATACTATACAAAGAAAAACTACACAAATACTTGTGTTGGGCTTCATAATATAGTGACTGGAAATCTTGATTTTGAAATAAAATGAAAATGCATTATTTTCAGCTGCACAGCTTAACCGTACTACAGATAGCAGCAATTAACTGAACCCATAAAGATTACTTACCATAATTCATTCATCAACATTTATCATTGCTCTGTAAGAATTTAGGTGATTTAATTGGCAACAACATGGAACCCTTTCAATTTATACATACTTGATTAGGACAACCAATCTACTCAATGGGTTAATAAACCTTAGCTTCTGCAATAAATAAGGAACAGAGCAAACCCTCTTCTGGCATTCATTTCCTTGTGTTTGCAATCTATTTTCTTTTTTATTACTCCTTAATGTTGAAAGGTTACAAAGAGATTATACAATCTATCATCAATGGATAAACGGGACTGCATAAATGAAAAATATAAAGAGATTTTCCTTGCCCCAGGAAGATTTCTTTTAGGGGGACACATAAGTCATAAAAACAATGAAGGACTCTTGTGTAGGTTCAGAGATAAACAACAAAACTGCTGGTCAAGTAAAATGGGGCCATCTTAGACAGCAGGTTCAGGCTGTCGTACCACCTCATCGAGTTCAGCAATGAAGTGTTGCAAGTCCGCAAGGCATCGCTCACGGATCTCAACCAGGTTCTCTTTTAGTGGGTTCTGCAGGTTCTTCTCTAAGGTGGGTTCCTTGGACACAAGCATCTTCACCACCATGCCAAACGTCTCACAGTCCTGGCGATAGACCTATACAACACACAGCCCAATGTTTGAAATTATAATGCCGCAAAAATGTCCAACAGGATGATTTAAGAAAATGTATGCATCTGCTTTAAAATGAGGATTGTGTGCATTCAAATGTTAATCAAATGTTAAACCCAAATCACCACATTACAGTAAATGTCTAGCCACTTACAAAAACTACAACTCAAAAAATGAGAAGGAACTTAAAAGAAAAGGTATTGTAAAGAAAGTTAAATGTGCTGTATTGAGTCATTTTTATTTCCATTTGACTTTCTAACCAACACAGAAACACATGCCTTGATATGCTCAGACAATTTCTTGAAAATAAAAATTAATCCTGGAGCTCAAGAATACGATTTTTTTCACCGGCTTGCCCAGGTATCATACTTGTATTTTACTTGGCAAATGCATTGTGTGGACAATCAGAGCATGGTCTCAAGAACCATCTAACTTTTAATCTAACTTTTTCGGTTCACAGAAGTCATGAGGATAGAGCGTGGTTTTGTTGTGTATGTGGGAGAACGTTCTGTCTTTCTGATCTGCCATCCAGACGATAGTACAAAGCCCCAAACCAAAACTCTCAGAGCTCAGTTATGTTTACTGTGGTTGGATAATCAAACACTTCTGGACATCAAAGCAATGCTTCAGACCCAGGGGAGTCTGCATAACCTCTGCAATTACCTTCACTTACACACAGCCCTTAGGACATGTAACTTATAGCTGAAGATCATATCTTGAAATTTACTCTACAATTTACATAAGAAGACCGATATAAAAATCAGACTGTCATGAATTTACGATGGTACAGAGCAACACAATACACCCAACTGAACTAAAAGAAAATGAAACTGGTTAAAGATCTCAACATAGCTTTTGACATGGCCCCAACATTACATAACCAGACAACAACATCTGGAAGTACTTAAAATATAACAGGAACTAAAAAATTGGGCATAATAATAATATTAAAATAAATAAAGACAATTCATATCCTCAGTGATTCCCACTACCTGCCCCCACAAGCTCTAGGTCTGGAAAGAAATGTGCCCACCCAACTAATTGTGCTGACTAATAATTTTAGCAGTGAGCTCCTCATTAGCTTTCACATGGGCTCTTTCCCATGGCTGAGTCAGGTACTAGTAAAATGAGATCACCTGGTTCCAGGAATCACAGAGGCCCACACACAAAGCCCACAAAGTTCTTGTGTGAGAACTGCCTCTAATAGTCATTTAGTCAAATAGGTTCAATGAGAAGACTCTAATAGTCAATTAGAACATTCCAGAATAGAATGGATAAATGATGTAGAAAGGAAGTTCTCTGTAACCCGAGGCTGCGCATTATGAGAGACTGCAGTTACAGAGTCAATCTGTGTGACTGTTTAAACTGCATTAACGCTCAGCCAATAAACCTTATAGCCTACAATGCAAGAAGCACAGCTCACATAGAAGTCAAACCAAACCACGCAGCATTCTGTTGGTAAATGTGGTGAATTTGTGTGAAAAACTTGAACAAGAAATCCGTGTGGGGAAATGTTTCACCCTTACATAAAATTTGTGATTGCGTAAACTCCTATTAAAATGACAGGATTTCATCAGCGGAATTTCAGCAAGGAGAGGTAAATATGACCACACCTTTAGCCTCTATGATTTTCGAGTCCTTACAATCTATGGGATTTATATTAGCCGGAACTGTTTAAGCACAAGTAGTGTCTCCACGAAACACACGATTTGAGGTGCCATTTATACCTGCAGTACAAATTGTGCTAATACTTTGGGGTTAATGGTTTGTTTAAATCTGTAAGCAAATATGAGTAACAGGTCCTGGACCTGCAAATGGAAACACAAGATAAAGTCAGTATACAAGCTTACCATGAATAACTTTTATAAAAAGAAAAGACCGACAACTACATGTGTGGCCTAATGCAATTCACAATGCCATCCGAGTACAGTATAAAAGACTTCTAGGCTCAGAATAAACCACCACTAAACTCAGTAGGAAGGTTGGCCGAGGTTAACAAAGTTTCGAAAGACCACAATTTTTAAAGTGAATGCTACTTCTGCTGCTTTAGAACAATTAAACATTTTAACAGCATCAGTTGTGATTCATGAATCTAATTTTAGGAAAAAATATCTGAACACCTATTGCTGTGTCCTATTATGAGCTGCTTTATAACCTTGAACATACAAAGCCACTAGAACCACGCTAAGATTAAATAATTCATAACAATGCCGAGAATGCTGGGAAGTGATTTCCTGGTGCATGCTCTACTTCCATACACTTCCTATGAACCCCACCTCTGTTACCCAATCAAACAGGAAGGCTGAACGGGACCTCGCGAGTGTGTGTGTGTTCTTGGTCAGCCTTTCATGTGTCATTTTTGTACTGTGGGAGGCTGATTCCTGATTCCGGGTAAAGATAGCAGAGAATTATTCAGGAAGGGTGGGAGAGACAAGGAGGGAAAAGTGGGAAAGTATCTATACACTAATAACTTTCAGAGTGGTTCACTGAAAGTTCACTTATAGTTTAGTAAGACCAAAGCTGGTTTTATTATATAAAAGTATTACATTTTGGTGCATGGTATTTCAATATATTCAGCTGTACGCCCAGCATTATAGACTAAATACAGTGAGGAAAATAAGTATTTGAACACCCTGCTATTTTGCAAGTTCTCCCACTTGGAAATCATGGAGGGGTCTGGAATTGTCATCGTAGGTGCATGTCCACTGTGAGATACATAATACAATTTTAAAAATCCAGAAATCACAATATATGATTTTTTTACTATTTATTTGTATGATACAGCTGCAAATAAGTATTTGAACACCTGTCTATCAGCTAGAATTCTGACCCTCAAAGACCTATTAAGCCGCTTGTCCACCAGCGTCTGATCAATTTTTGTTCCGACGCGACGCCTGTGACGTTTTCGCTGCTTTTCGCGCCGGGAAAAATGTACTTTAAATATGAAACCATAGCAACGCCCATACACAAATTCTCGCCGCCGAGTTTCCATTGGCTGCTGCCCCGCGTTTTGATGCTCTCATTTGCATAAAGTATCCACTGTTGACCAAATCGTCGCGTCAGAAATCGAGACGCTGGTGGACAAGCGGCTTTAGTCTGCCTTTAAGATGTCCACCTCCACTCCATTTATTATCCTAAATTAGATGCACCTGTTTGAGGTCGTTAGCTGCATAAAGACACCTGTCCACCCCATACAATCAGTAAGAATACAACTACTAACATGGCCAAGACCAAAGAGCTGTCCAAAGACACTAGAGACAAAATTGTACACCTCCACAAGGCTGGAAAGGGCTACGGGGAATTTGCCAAGCAGCTTGGTGAAAAAAGGTCCACTGTTGGAGCAATCATTAGAAAATGGAAGAAGCTAAACATGACTGTCAATCTCCCTCGGACTAGGGCTCCATGCAAGATCTCACCTCGTGGGGTCTCAATGATCCTAAGAAAGGTGAGAAATCAGCCCAGAACTACACAGGAGGAGCTGGTCAATGACCTGAAAAGAGCTGGGACCACCGTTTCCAAGGTTACTGTTGGTAATACACTAAGACGTCATGGTTTGAAATCATGCATGGCACGGAAGGTTCCCCTGCTTAAACCAGCACATGTCAAGGCCCGTCTTAAGTTTGCCACTGACCATTTGGATGATCCAGAGGAGTCATGGGAGAAAGTCATGTGGTCAGATGAGACCAAAATAGAACTTTTTGGTCATAATTCCACTAAACGTGTTTGGAGGAAGAAGAATGATGAGTTGGTACTCATCATTCTTCTTCCTCCAAACACGTTTAGTGGAATTAAACACCAATCCCAAGAACACCATCCCTACTGTGAAGCATGGGGGTGGTAGCATCATGCTTTGGGGGTGTTTTTCTGCACATGGGACAGGGCGACTGCACTGTATTAAGGAGAGGATGACCGGGGCCATGTATTGCGAGATTTTGGGGAACAACCTCCTTCCCTCAGTTAGAGCATTGAAGATGGGTCGAGGCTGGGTCTTCCAACATGACAATGACCCGAAGCACACAGCCAGGATAACCAAGGAGTGGCTCTGTAAGAAGCATAATGGTTCTGGCGTGGCCTAGCCAGTCTCCAGACCTAAACCCAATAGAGAATCTTTGGAGGGAGCTCAAACTCTGTGTTTCTCAGCGACAGCCCAGAAACCTGACTGATCTAGAGAAGATCTGTGTGGAGGAGTGGGCCAAAATCCCTCCTGCAGTGTGTGCAAACCTGGTGAAAAACTACAGGAAACGTTTGACCTCTGTAATTGCAAACAAAGGCTACTGTACCAAATATTAACATAGATTTTCTCAGGTGTTCAAATACTTATTTGCAGCTGTATCATACAAATAAATAGTTAAAAAATCATACATTGTGATTTCTGGATTTTTTTTATTTTTTATTATGTCTCTCACAGTGGACATGCACCTACGATGACAATTTCAGACCCTTCCATGATTTCTAAGTGGGAGAACTTGCAAAATAGCAGGGTGTTCAAATACTTATTTTCCTCACTGTATATGAAGGCTACAGCTAACATCAGTTAAATGCAATGAAATTCTCCAATGGAATCGTTTCTGTCATCAAATTTATTGTACATACATTAGAATAGAGATGTCCTCAAAGCTAGCAGACATGCACTAAAAACCACAAAGCACTAATTTACAATCCCAAATAATGTTGTTGTTTTTTTTTGTAAAGATGCATATTCAAATTGATAAGAGCAAAAAGAGGTATACTCTAATGTCTGTGTTCTGGAACAGGAGCATAGAAAACATACGTATAGCAAAAAACATGTAAGGGGATGGTCTTTAGAGGTAACTGTGTATCAGTCTATTATTTTATTTGATCTGACATTTTCAGATCAGGCACATCAAACGCGATTAAAGAACGAAGGAATCAAACATCCCTTATGGACCTCAAAAGCTAAGCTTCAGACCCAGATTAAGCCTCACCGTGGACTGCAGAACTATCACAACAAAGATGCCCTACTTACAGTTCTTTAGCAGCAAGGAATTCAGTCTTGTTAGAATTCACACGGGCTCATTTGTAAAATAAACCTCTTGCTGGTCATAACAAAACATTCTAGATTCCTCTTTGAGCATGACTTGAACTGAACTTGTTTGAAGAATACGCTCACTTTCATGAAGAAACATAACTAGTAAATAAAAAGGCAATAATATTGATTACAATAGAGAGAGAAAAACTAAGGAATATTTTTTTCCATAAATGAAACTTCTTTCATTTACTCACCCTCATGTTGCCAATTTTAGCTGTATATGGCAGTCTCATTGATCAATATAATAACGTTGCACTACTTTGCTCTTTATCTAAATATGTAAAACAGAACACGCGAGAGAGACCCAGCATGCGAGAGAGCGAGTGAATCAACGGTTTCAGTTTCAATCAACGGTTACAGTTTCTGCACTGTGCCGAACTGTGCCTGCACAAACACCGGGACGCACACTGTTATAGTCTTGTTATAGTCTGGTTATAGTCAGGTATAGTCAGTGACAGCAGCTTTACATCACCGTTCGTTCCAAGTTTATGGAAACACACGGCCGGTTCGCGACAGGCTCCATTTCGTCTGGCCGAGAACAGGCTCTGGCTCTAGAACGCAAACCATTCTAGTGGAAAAGGGGTATCAGTGAGTTGAACCCAAGAACCAGATCAGTCTCATTCATTAATGGATAATTCAGATAAGCTTCTGAACTGAACAGTTTAAACTTAGAACTATTTGTTATCGAATCAGAGATCTGACTTGTCACATAAACTCTCATGATCGAGTCAAGGAGAGCTGGGCCGATTTAAAATTTCTTGTTTTTCACACAAAGCCATCATACGGTTTCAGAAGACATGGAATCTAGAGCATGACTCACTTGTATGATGCATTTGAAGCTTGAAGTCTTTAGACTGTGCTCAATAGTGTATTGAATGGAAAAGATTGACTGGCACATTTTTAAAGATTTCTCCTTTTGTTTCCCACAGACCTTTATATGTATATTGTTCAAGTGTATATAAAAAGCATGCTGTATAGAGCATGCAAGCTAAACATTTGTTAAAAAAAAAAGGTAAAGTAAAGAGTGTAGAGATGGCTAGACCAGATTGAAGGAGAAGCTAAACATCTGGTGGACACTTAAACAGAAACACACACACTTTGTGAAATAACAGGCTTTGGCCTGAAAGGCATCCACACACTGTCACTAAAGTATGTGTGTTCAGGGCAAATCAAAACACACTTCAACATCAATTGAAGAAAAGAAAAAAAAGAAAAAAAATCCTGAACAAATTACAGAAATGTAGATATGTCAGTCAATTATGCAGAAAAATATGCTTAAGTGATAGTTTGAGAATACAAAGAGCTATTCAAACACAAAAAGAGATTGATTCAAAGGGCCTCCTGTGAATTAAGAGGAAAACTTGGCCATGCATACACAAATCAGATGTGTTTTCTGTATATAAATAACCCAATAAAGCTCAAGGTTGGATCAAAAGCAGACAGTTAAAACTTGCAGCGTCAGCACCTAGGCTGTTGCTCAATAGGAGGGCTGGCTCACCGCTCCTGGGGGATCCCATCTCTCATTTAATAGGGCCAGTAAAGAGGAAGAGGAGAGAGCAGGAACTTAATTATGATCATTTTGAAGCTGAGACAGTGGGTGTTTTACCCTTGTCCTTAGTAGATGCAGTGACCAAAAAGGAGGGGAGAAAAGAAATGCATGCAAACGTATTTTAACTTACCGGTATGTTGTTATGATGCTGTTGAACAGAATAAATTCTCTAACTTCTATGTAATCAATCTCTCAATGCATTAAAGCATTAATTCACCTAAAAATTTAAATAGCTGAACTTTTTGTTTAACTCTGGCAGTCCTATTAATACAGCATCCTAAACAGGAGGCATTAAAACAAAAATGACAACACACTCTTGCCAACTATTTTAGTTACTCTCAGACCCACGGAAATAAAAGATTAAAAGGAACTGGAGCGTTTCTCAAACCTTCTCAATTTCCCGAGCCTTGGCAGCAATAGCTTGAGCTCGTCGCTCCTGAAAGTCGTCCATGACGGATGAAGCGTCATCCACAGTGGCCTGAACTTCATCTGTGGGCCCTTCCACCGATGGCATTTCCTCCTGTAGTTCACAGAACCAGGCATTGTTAAAGCTAGAATAATCCAGAAACATGTTCAGCATAAAACTGCTATAAAGATGCTGGAAATCATCATTCAGGAAAGTAGGAAAGAAAGAAGCCTTTTCCCCAGACAGAAAGCAGGCAAAGCAGAACATCACTGTGTGACAGGATGGAAACAAGTTGGCTCTATTTAGATCTACGTCTTGGACCTAAAAATACTTTTTGTCTCAAAAAATGCATCGTTTCATACCAATTTACCAAACTTAAACCAATAACAATAATTTGTTCTAATTGGGGAGGAATATAAATTTGAGAAAATAACTCCAAAAGGCATTGTAAACAAATATGAGCCCACCACAGCGAACTACATGCACTTCATTTGTTCTTTGTTCTTCAAAAAATGAATCCCCAAAACAAGTGTGTTTGTTGAACTAAAGAGACCGCCTATCGGGCCCAGTTTACACTGGCAAATTCTTTTCATCTAAGGCACAAGGTTATGGCTTATGCCCCATGAACAGAGCTATGGAAGAAGATCAAAGGCTCAAGGAGTGAGACGTCCACTAACTAGAAACAACTTTCATCTGCACATGGTTCAGAGGTGAAACTAAGTGATCAAACAAAAGAAACACACACACAGGTTCTTTAGTAAGGCATTTCATGTTGCTTTGGTTCACATTTCACAGAATTATTCTGGATAAATCTATTGGAGATGTTCAGATGTATTCATCCATGTTTAGGTGCAACCTCCCACTTCAGTTGCTTATATATATATATATGTGTGTGTGTGTGTGTGTGTGTGTGTGTGTGTGTGTGTGTGTGTGTAAATATTATACATTGTTATATCTTATTTATTATAAATAGCATTTATAATATTATAAATATTAAGATTATTTCTGCACATCACACAGAAACAATAAACCATTAGGGATTTGTTGGTGTTGCTAGCTACTAATAAGACCTACTTAAAATTATGAAAATATTTTTTAAAAGCATTTTGTCCACTATTTGGGTGACAGAAATGATATATTATAGATGTAACTGATAAAATGTACACACAATTATCTGTAATTAAAAAAGTTTAGAAAAAAGTTGTTAAGCTTCTTAAGGAAAGCAGTTCTGTCCCATGTCTTAAGAATCAGTAAAATAACTCAACTTGCATTACAGATAAAACTCCATAAATCACAGAGATTTAAAGAAGAAAATTAAATTTAAATCATTTTGTGAAAAAAGAAAAATTAGCAAAAATATTTTTGCATGATTGTTCTCTGATTCGGTTGACCTAAATGCACAAAAAAAAAGGGAAAAAGAGGAGAGTACATGAGAAATAAAGTTAAACAAATTTATTTTAGGCTCTCAGAGCTCCCTAGAGTATGTCCAGAGTGCTCTGAGCCTCCGATAAGATCTTGTGATAAAGGCGAGAGTTGAGCTAATGGATTTCACCCTCTTTTTTTAGCCTTGCTGCGGTCTGGGTGGCCCCATGATATCCACAAACTCTCCTTCAGCGACCCGCCGTGTTTTGTGTCAGAACCGTGCTTACAGTCTGAATAAACACGACACGGACCACTTGCCTTTCATGCGCCAAACAGGACCCTTTAAAACCCATCATATGAGGAGAGAGAGAGAGAGAGAGAGAGAGAGAGAGAGAGAGAGAGAGAGAGAGAGAGAGAGAGAGAGAGAGAGAGAGAGAGAGAGAGAGAGAGAGAGAGAGAGAGAGAGAGAGAGAGAGAGAGAGAGCACAAGCAAACAGCTTTTAAAAAGGAAAAAATCTCCAGTCACTGGTGGAAATTCAAAGAAGATTTGTGGGTTTTTTTGCCATCAGCTGAAATGGCTGGCATGTCACACTTATTATTATTTTTGCGGATGAAAGGGAGTGTTCTGGTAAGCACATCTGTTTGGGAGCTGTGTGTGTGCGCAACTCACCTTAGTGACTGATACGGAGCTATGGGGCGAACCGTCTCGTGATGCACTCACGGAGGGGACGGGGGGCCTTTCCTTGTCTGTAGAAGATGAAAGACTGGGATCAGAACGTAAGAAACAAAGCATCTGTTGTAGGACGCAAGCCAACAATGCAGCTATAGTTTGGACTTGGATCAACATCCCCCAGAAAGCCATGGAAAATGGCCTTGCTTGACTCATTTGGTGCAGTAAACGTTTTCGCATGCTGGAACGGATCCTGCTAGCTTTCCGAATATCCAGCTGGCATGCAGAACCAGGTGGTTCCCTCACTGCTGATCAGGGCTCTTCCCTGCAGGCAAACCACAGCCAGGTGCCTGCAGTGTCACCCCGTGACCCTCTCCGTGTGAGCTGTGGGCTCAACACCTACGGATTCGTTCGGAAAGAGATGGAGTGCTCGCCAAATTGATTCGGAGCGGAGAGGAGTCTATGACTAGAAGTTATGTTTAGATTTAAACAGATTTAAGATTCAAATCTAAACCTCCTTGCGATGTACATGGCATGCGATCAAACATCTGGCAAAGAAAAGTAAAAAGGGAACGGATAAAAGCTAGAAAAGAATGGAAGGTTTAGCAATCAGACACTGGAACACACGCCTGTAGACTTTTTACGATCCCCAGCCAAAGGAAGTGAGAGGAAAGCAGACAAACAAAACGAGGCTCTACGATGGTGCGATTAGCAACGCTTTCTCTCATGTTACTGTGACTGCAGGCTGACCTTTAACTTATAAAGCAAAGCGAAACAAAATCTCATTGTGTGTGAGCCATAAGCTTTCTTGATCAGGATTCAAGAAGAGTATGACTTTTTTCTTTTTCACAAATTTATTTATTCAGCAAGGATGCATTAAATTGGTCAAAATTAACGACGTTTATAATGTTTCAAAAGATTTATCATTTTTGCTTTTGAACTTTTTGTCAAAAAAAATCCTGAAAATAAATAAAGCAGTACAGCTGTTTTCAACACAGTTCATGTGACCCTGAAGACAGGAGAAATGACTGCTGAAAATTCAGCTTTGCCATCACAGGAATTACTTACATTTTCAGATATTTTTAAATAACTGTTCTATTTGAATTGTAATAATATTTCACATGATTACTGCTTTACTGTTACTCTTAACTAAGAGACATCTTTCAAAAACCAACCCCAAACCTTTCAACGGTAGTGTAGCTTTGCTAGTATGCCTCTCGTATTAATGTATTTATTTGGCAAGTACTGAGTCCTACACTCTTATTGTTAGCTTAAAATTAAGCAACATATTTAAAACTTTGTGACTAACAGGTGATAGAATTGTGCTGCATTCTGCAGGCTCAAATTCAGGTGGGACTTTTGATGCATAATAAATATGACGATCATCTGGATCACCCTTAAGGACAGTGTTTTACTCACCCGGTCCTCTGCCTAGCCCAATCGGCTCCTCGTATCCTGAAACAGAGGGAAAAAAATGTGTACATCATTAAAAAAAAATTTTGTGACCAACAATTCAGGTGTTTTTGATGCATTTCTTCCATCAGTAAAGAGGTTAGATCATACAGTGTCTGCTCCATCTTTTTAGAACAGCATAATCTAGAGACTCTTTTGGAGTATGTCAACCAAACCATGTGCATCCAATATTGGCTGCTCAAAGCGTCTCTCTGGAGCTTATTACTGAGGATCTCATTATAGTAACAGAGAACAGGGAAACAAACACAGATGGGAGTCTTTATTAGGACAGCTTGAGTGACATCATCTGTGATCTGAGGTCTGCAGTGGACACTTGGGTACAGTCATGTCCAAGCATGTCTATTTTCAAACACAACGACTCAAATCAATCCTGTCTAGGAAGCATTTAGGATGTTTATCAAGTTTATATGAGGAATAAAGTATCCAGGCAAAGTCTTTTCACTCTGCAGCTTGGCATATTAAAATGGCACGTAAATGAAGCGTGCAAATTAGTCAAGAAAGCCTTTAAATTAATCAACAGGCTTTCCCACGTCTCAAAAAGTCCATGACAGTTCAAATACTACACTGCAAGCTGTGCACTGACCCTTTGTATCATCTACAGTCTGTGTGTGAGGGAGATCCCACCAATGAGATTTCTACAATGAAATGGCGAAAGGCTTGGAATACTGTCAATACATGTGATGTGAACACCACTGGCATTAGTCAATTCAATTTAAATGATTTATGAAGGATCTTGTGACACTGAAGTCTGGAGAAACAGCTGGTGAAAATTCAGCTTTGCCATCACAGTAAAAAATTACATTTAAAAATAGTAAAATATAGAAATAGTTATATTAAAATGTAGTCATATTTTACTATTTTAGCTGTATTTTAAACGAGCATAAAATATATATATTTTTTTTTTTTTTTTTACTCACCAACCCCAAACTTATGTGTATGTAATATAAATCAAAATCAAATAAACACTAAGAAGTGACTAATCATGTAATTGACTGGAGATGTTTCATACTTTTCCCCTGCTGGGGCAAGATAGGGTGCGCTTTGCCCCGCTCTGGTGAGTAGCTGCGGCTGCTTATGCTGGACCCTGACCGACTGTGAGGGGAAGGGGGGACGTCCCGCCGGGCTGGAGAGCGTTCACGTACTGGCGGGAAGGGAGCCTTTCGTCTCACGTTGTCCCGCTCCTCCCTGTAACAGAGCACAAACACATTCAAGTTTTAAGTATGTGTTTCCTAGTAGAACAATATGGTGCATTTTACATAACATGTCTGAATACAAACCCCCGGTCCAGGTTCAAAATGGCCTGCATGAGATTGTCGTCTCCTGCATCGGGGGCTGTTGCAGGAAGAGACCTGGGCTGAGGGTAAGAGCCCTGGACTCGAGCGTTTGGGGGAGGACCAGCGCGATTACTCGGTCTGAACAGGGAAAGGAAAAAGAAGACAAATATTTGCATTCACATTATGGATAAAAAAATATTAGCATAAGATATTCTCAATAAACAGTTAAATAGCTTCTAAACCAAAACAGACAAAATTAAGAAAATGTACCTTAAAATAGTTTTAAATCAAAGTACGTGTGGTTAAAGTAGTTGCCTACTGTCCTCTGACAGTTTAAGAAGGAGGTTAAAGTGGGGACAGTCATTTAATCTTGTTTATATGAACCATGCCCTGTAGGGTCATACACTGAGTGTACTGAGAAGAACTGGTGTGACTGGGATGGTCATTTCAGATGTCTAAATAAATACTTTATATTTATGTTTTTGACCTGTACAATGTCAAATCTAACACTTATGACTTTCCATCCGCTGCGGAACACAAAAGAAGATATTTTAAAGAATGTTTCAATTGTTTTTGTCCATATTATGAATGCCAATGGGGTCCAAAACAACACTTGAACTCACTTTCATTCTATGTTGAATGATTTCTAAGGGTCACTGAATATTCAGAAAATCAGGGTCAATTATGCTTTAGTAATGTCCATAAAGACTTATTTGAAACCTATTAGTTATGCAGGGCACCCCTGGTCCTGATACAGAGGAGATTCTCTTAAACTAGTCTCCACACTGGGCTCTGCCTCATTTAAGACTTTACCTATATGTGTAAGACCATGCCAGAGGCTTCACATCCTGCTAGTAAATTGCAACTCAATATAAACTGCACAAAGAGGAGGGCAAAATGAGGCTTGTAAAAAGTTGCAGTGCTGCCTAACAGAGCAGCACCGCAGCTCTGCCGAGTTCACCCGCAACCAAGACATTCATTAACACACATCTGTTCTAGCGGCAGTAAAACCCCCTTCAGTTTACTCTGCTCCCCCTCGACTCGGTTTCCTTGCTAAGGCCCTCCGGTCGCGCAGGCCGATTACGTGCCACTTATATGGCCTGCCGCGCAGGAGAGCGGGACGTAAAAGAATCACAGGCACCTGGTCCGAGTGACCCTGGCCTGAACCCCAGCCAGGTTCCTCTCTCACAAACACACACGACAATGTGTCCGCACACAGTGACCTCGCAAAACTTTAATGACCCTCACATCTGTTTGAAGTGCAGGTGACCCTGTCTGCCCTGGACTAACAGAGCAAATTACCACATGTCTGTCTTTACTGCCAATATGAAGCCAGGATATTAGCCCAAGCCAAAAAAAAGGTTAACCTCGCACTCCCAATCGCAAGACATCACAATAGATTAAAGCACTGAAAAGGTCAAAACAAGTACTTTAAAGCATGTCTGCCATCCAAGATTATACGAATTAGCAGGAAAATGCTTTATATGGCCATATAAAGAACATTTATTTAAAAAGAAATCTTTAAAAATGTCTGATGTTAATATGAAGAGAGGCTTGGACAAGCATGCTTTACTGACTAAATACAAAAGCGCCACCAAGTGGTAAGACTGGGTTTTGTCCAAAAATTATTTTATTATAAATAATTAAATATACACAGAATTAAATATGTGTGTGAGTGTGTGTGTGTGTGTGTGTTTAAAATTAATTAAATATTTAATTGCATGTATATTTATTTATAGAATATATATATATATATATATATATATATATATATATATATATATATATATATATATATATATATATAAATATAAATAAATATAAATATATTTATATAAATATAATATAATATAAATATTAATATTATATATATATATATATATATATATATATATATATGTATATATGTATGTGTGTGTGTGTGTGTGTGTGTGTGTGTGTGTGTGTGTGTGCACAAAATTATATAAAATGTATCATTGTCAGCATGCTCAAAGTTTAGCCAGTGTCCTCATTTGTCAAATATGCAAGTGTATTCTGTTTCTACTTTTAAGAAAAAAACTGCATTCTTGTACAGACTCTGAATTTGACCAATTAAGAAAACCATGATGTCACCATTTAAAAGTTTTGCTGACGCTCTCTTTTAGAAGGGGTGGACCAACACGAGGTTCATTTGGCTGCCCTCCATCCCTGCTGTGAAAAGTTGCGATTCATTACTGGAAAGAGTCAGATTGAAGGGGTGGTTGAATATGATTTCACTTTTCTAACTTTATTTAGTGTGTAATGTTGCTGTTTGAGCATACACAACATCTGCAAAGTTACAACGCTCAAAGTTCAAAGCAAAGGAAGATATTTTCTTTTAAAGAAATTGCTTTTTAAGGACTACAACAAACGGCATCCCTAACCCTAAAATTTACATAAACCCACCCCCCGATTTATAGATTATAAAGACAGAATATGCTAATCAATGACTAGAAGATAACTACACAAGCAACATAAATTTACCAGCTAACCATTTAGAAATATTGTCTACATGTTGTCACTTCTTCTTGAGTCTCTCATTCTTTCTGACTTCGGTTTGAACATAAAAGACTAAAGGTTTTTGAAATGTCCAGTGCATGTCTGTGTGAGGTAAAAGGACACAAGCTCTTGTAGCTCCGCCCTCTGTGCATTTAAAGGAACAGACACAAAACACGGTGCGTTTTTGCTCACCCTCAAAAAGTGACAACTTTAACATGCTATATAAAAATATTAGTGGGGTATTTTTAGCTAAAACTTCACATACACTCTCTGGGGACATCAAAAACTTATTTTACATCTTGTGAAAGGGGCATTATACCAATGCTTTAAGACATACGGAAAACCACTGGGATGCTGGGTGACTGTCTGTGGGTATTTCCAAAGGAGCTGAACCAAAAAAACAAAAACAGAGAATGTAGGACAACTCAGAGTTTGATTTATGCTCTGTATTAAGAAACTTCACTTTGAGTGAGAGAAGAAGGGAAGCCAAGAAAGAAAGTATAAAAACAAGGCATTAAAGCTGGAGGGAACACAGCTTGTTTCCAAGAGGAACAGGTCTGCCATCTGCTGGGGAAATTAAATTAGTTTGAATGAACATCCCTCCCTACCCTTGACCCCGTTTACACTCCGTATAAAGATCCACAAGTGGGCAAAGAGGATTCAAAATGTTTTTTAAGGTCACTCAAACCACATTTGGAGGTTAACTTTCGCAAACTCTAATCTGAATATACGGCAAGAGAGAGTATTTCCTCAATTTCCAAAGAGTAAAAAGAAATAAAAGTCGTCTTAGTTTATTCAGAATAAGCCCATCATATAATACATATTTTCCTTTATGACAAGCTCGTGAAATACCTAAAGTCCATTTGGCGACCACCATGAGGTTCCTCTCTTGGCCCTCTGTAGTACTGGAAGTCTTCCTGCTGAAATGCAAAACACAACGCTATGATGAAAATGCAAGACACACAACTGTAAAGTGTTGAGTGTTTTCCATATATGATCTTTTAATTTTACATATCTTTTTCTTTTTATTGAACTGATTGATAACATTACAAAGAGTCATTTCAGGACAATCAAATAGCAATAAAATGTATATTACTAATATTAATATTCCTATAATACAAACAACACACAAAAGACACTAACACTAACTTAAAAAGAAAGTAAAAAATGAATCCATACCTGATCTTTGATGCTTACTCTTCGACCAGGTGGCCCACCCCTGTGGTCATTTGGAAATGAGTGATGGCTGTCTCCATGGTAACCTCTCTGATCATCTCCATGGTAGTTGCGAGGGGCACCGTTTGGGTAAAACCGAGGGCCATCGTAGTCAAAACCACCACGGCCATAGTCCTCGTCCGGCCGCCCAAAGGGAGGTCTCCTATCTCCTTGAGCTCCTCTTGGAAATGGACCCTGGAACGTCAAAAGAGCTCAAGCAAGGCTGTTTCTTTCACAGCATGATCCAAATGTCTGATCATGGCCAAAACAATTATGACAAATAAGTATTTACCGCTCTGTCTGGAGGAAACCGGTCCTCGTAAATATCTCTAATATTTCGATCTCTCCTAAAAGCCACTGAGGTACAAAAAAAAACAGACACAGATGACAAATTAACATTATTTAAACCACTGTAACAATATGGAACTTACACATGAGTTATCTAAAAATGTTATTACATCAAAGTTAAATTATTTTAAACTGTATCAAATTAAAACAAAAGAAAAGGCATTTATGACAACCAGAAAACCAATAAATAACTTTAAAGACTGCATAATATTGACAAATATTTTATATTTATTAATATAATCATATTAAATATTTTTTTTTATTATATTTTAATCAAACTTTAAAAAACATATTCCTCTAAATAACTTACTTTTAGTTTCTGGATGGAAAGTCGATGTCTTCAGTTGTATGACGGTTATCTAGTAACAAATGAGACAGAAATATGAATGTACCAATACCTAGGGCAGATAATTATTTATAGCCCATAATAACCATTTTTCTGGTCTGTTCCATGCTGTTGGAATGACCTGGCCATATATACAGTACAGGCCAAAAGTTTGGACACATTACTATTTTTAATGTTTTTGAAAGAAGTTTCATAACAATATACACTACTGGTCAGTAATTTGGGGTCAGTAATTTTTTTCTTTTTCTTTTTTTTGAAATAAATCAATACTTTTATTCAGCAAGGATGTGTTAAATTGATTAAAAGTGATAGTAAAGAAGATTTATATTATTAGAAAATATTTTTTTATTTTGAATAAATGCAGTTCTTTTGAACCTTTTATTCATCAAATATATTAGGTAGCAGAACTGTTTCAAACACTCATAATAAATCAGAATATAAGAATGATTTCTAAAGGATCATGTGATAGACTGGATGTCACATGTGACACTGAAGACTGGAGTAATGATCCTGAAAATTCAGCTTTGCATCACAGAAATAAATGATAATTTAAAGTATAATAAATTGAAAACCAATTATTTTAAATTGTAATAATATATCACAATATCACATTTTTTTCTGTATTTTTGATCAAATAAATGCAGGCTTGATGAGCAGAAGAAACTTCTTTCAAAAACATTAAAACTAGTAATGTTTCCAAACTTTTGTCCTGTACTGTATATATACTCATATATATAAAAAAAACATTTGCGGCAACACTTGATCCTTACGGGAAGGGTCATAGCACTTGCATATTGTTGTCCTATTGTTAGTTACATTGCTTCTATTGTTCTCATTTGTAAGTCACTTTGGATAAAAGCGTCTGCTAATGAATAAAAGTAACTGTAACTGTAACCATTAATTATTACTGATAAATATATAGAGTTTTGCCTAGCAGAAAATAGAAAAAATAAAACATGCCAAAAATAAAAGAAAAAAATAGCATTCACACTGACTTATTCACGTAACATGCAGGCTTTGCATTGTAGAAAATACACATTTTTTGTACTTCTAATACAAGATGAACTGTTTAAAAATAAAATATGAAAGGCTAGATGGCGTTGTTGGCGCACAACCCCTTTTTTTCATGAATGTATTTTACAATGCAGCAGGGCCCCGAGCTTATTATTGTTTTTGCAAAACAGTTGCTATTTGATTTTGAACACAAATCGTTACTGGTTTAATCCCGCTAAAATATACATTTCCTGACGTAAGAGAACGTTGCTATGCAACAAAAAAAACAACGATATGATGTAGATGCGCTGCGCATTGACAAGCTAATCGGGCTGAAATGCTGTATTGACCAATCAGTAACTAGACCTAAAACTTAACTTTTTATGATTTAATTGAAATAATAGCGTATAATATTGTATTATATTATCATCTGCTTTCAACATTGTGCTTATTAGATCGATAAGTAAAAATGCTCAGTGTAATCGAAACCTATATGTTTGTATCACAGAAAGCACGCGCTAATCCGAACCTTTCTTTATAACGTTAGCTCAGCTGCGTTGACCTGTTTGTTTGTGCTACAATTCACAGTCAACGAGGAATAAACTCCAATTTATAATAATTTGTGTTTTTACCCAAATGCATGTATCTCCAGCAAACACACTCTTATTTATAATAAACTCATTTAAATCAGACTCTGCAATACCGTTTTTCACCAGTACATACTACAACACATGCATAACCCCAAAACAAGCGTTTACATACCGTTCACGTGCTTTGCTTGACATATCTCCTGTCAGTTTACCATTTTTTAATCTTTCGTAGTCAAAAAACTTTTATGAAATAATAATTTTGAGACCAAACGTGGCGAAACACTCAGCCCGTTGACAAACAAAACTCCACAGCCCTCAATCAAAAACACGTTTCCGGATCCAGACCAAATATTTTTTTTCAAAATAATGACTGACAATCTTTAAAAAATAACTGCTAAATTAAAATCGATGCTATTGTTCACTATATATTTATTTTAATGTCTTTTAATGAGTCCTGTTGATTTATATTTGTAGAAATACATTTTGTGAATTTGTTTTCTGAGAGAGACTGCTATGTTGTGACAGCGGCTTCCTTTTTTAACTTCCGGGTCACGCTGAGCTGCTGATATTTTGAATTGGATTTACACGCTGGTTAAACATCTACATTTTAGACAAGTTAGACATGACAAACGCAGTTATTTTCATCATAGTTGACATGCTTTAAGTAAGAGTCTCGTGGTTAAGTAAGTCTGAAATGTGTTTTATTAAATTGCCCGTAAGCTCTTTTAGTACCATATTTTGCTTTATGAGTATATGCATGTTGTGATAAAGGTTATTTGTTCCTTTTCAGATATCAGAGATAAAGATGAGTGGTGGTTTAGCGCCCAGCAAAAGCACTGTTTATGTGTCGAACATCCCATTCTCCTTGACAAACAACGATTTGCACAAGGTACCCTGTTGCATGTTACAATTATGTTGACAATAAGTGGACCCATTAATTATATAGGGGAGAGTGGGGTAATATACATAATTATATTTCAGCTGAAATTAGAATAAAGCATCTATATCATATTGGGACCAAGAAATAGGACTTGGGGATAAGCTGTCTCATGTCATAGGGAAAGTCATTTGTGGAATACCTGTGCAGTTTGCATAACAATCTAAGGCATAGGAACATACAAAATGTTCCCTCATTGAGTTCTCAAAGCTTCTCTAACATATCATGTTGTGGGAAATCCATTATCATATTCTTGGGGTTCTTATCAGTGCTCTGTCTAAAGAAGAAATCCTGCTTGATGTTTTCAACAAGACCAGTAATTTCCTGCACTCGGATGCAAAGCTCACTATCACTAGTATAAGTTGAGCAAATGACACATCTTACCTTGAAGCATCTGACACACTTCACTGTTTATGTTGGGCACTCTCTAAATATTTGATTAAATATATGATTAAGTTTCTTAGAATGAGGGATATCTACTCCCCCTACATTATTTTACTACAGAATTTTTTGCATTTAATTTATAAATATCGTTTACTTATTTTTTGCAATTTCCCCACAGCTATGCTCGAAATATGGCAAGGTTGTCAAGTAAGTTTCCTTTGATCTGCAATGAAGAGATTGTTCTACTCATATCACTATATCAAAGTATATCTTGATCATAGTCACAATGTCATTTTCTGAAGGGTGACTGTTGTCAAAGATAAGCAGACGCGGATGAGTAAGGGAGTGGCGTTTGTGCTGTTCCTAGACAGAGAGACTGCTCATAATTGTGCCCGTTCGCTAAACAACAAACAGGTATGCTGTTTTAACATAACATTAAGACTTAGTAAGTGTCTGATTAAAAAAAACACACATGGAGCCAAAGTGCTTGATTGCTCTTTCAGTTGTTTGGGAGAACGGTGAAGGCCAGCATCGCCATTGACAATGGGAGAGCTACAGAATTCATCAGAAAGAGAAACTACACAGACAAATCCAAGTGTTATGAATGTGGGGTGAGTTATCTAATGTCTACTCCATTGATATTGTTGACGTGTTGTTTGTGTTGTATTTATCATAGAAAGATAGGATAGAACTTCCTATATGAACAATTTCACCTGTTTACTAATACGGTTTTAGTGAAGTCTTAAGAAAAGTTTTTGAGATTCTCACACTGTTTTGTCATGTCATTTGTCTCTGCTAGGAAGAAGGGCACTTGAGTTACGCCTGTCCCAAAAATTTACTTGGAGAGAGAGAACCTCCACCTAAAAAAGAAAAGAAAAAGAAGAAAAAGGTTCAGCAGCCTGAGGAGGTGTAAGTACTTCCTAGTAGAATTTATCATTTAAACTAGTACCTAGTATGCACTTAATGCAATTAATATTTTATATGTAATTAATTGAAAATAAATATGTTGTTTTTGTCCTTTTAGAGAACCAGAGGACAGTGAGGAAGAAGGAGAGGATCCAGCATTGGACAGTTTAAGTCAGGCAATTGCTTTCCAGGTCAGTGAATATTATATAAACTATGGTTCAGTCTTCATACATTAATATTCCCAGTAAAAATGGGCTCAAAGAGATATATAACTTTTTGCCTGTCATCATCAGCAAGCACACGTTGAGGAGGAGGAGAAGAGAAAAAAGCAGGTCACAGAGGATGCGTCTCACGCATCTACATCAGACGACACCCACAAGCCCAGGATCAAAAAGAGCACCTACTTCAGTGATGAGGAGGAGCTCAGTGACTGATTCATACTTTTATGTGCTCAGAACAGACTGCCTCTTCTCAACTGCTTTTAGGTCACATATTGATCTAAATTTCTAATTTTGTCAAACTATATGTTGTCATGAAAGGCAGAGAAAACTTATGCTAATCTTGATCTGAGATGTTGGTTGTGATTGTATGCTCCTCATTCAGATAATTACACCTCTAAATATTTGGTATATAGTATCGTGATTGTTTTTTATCTTGTAAATATAGTTTAGTTTTGTGCATTTTACATATACATTATTATTTTTGTTCCAGAAAGCATGGAAAATAAACTGTTTTAAAATAACTTTCTGTCTGCTCTCAGCTGTCATTTGAAAGCTTTTGAATGCATTTTGTTCACCCACTGATCTAATTCAAACACACTGGTCTTGATAACCAATAATATTTCATATTATTATCAAGGTTTAAAATAAGTGTCTGCATTCTCAGTAAGAAAGACATCAAACATCAAAAATAGCAGTTTACATTAATTGCATGATATTACTTCATATCATTAGCAGATGTAAGTTTGTGAAATTTCCACACATTTCATGAATATACATACAAAAAAAAGTGGAATTGAATACTCTAAAGATTAAAATAATACAAATCATAATTTAAATGAATGATTGAACTGACATTGTTCATTTTAGTAAAAATTACTGAGTACATTTGTCAGTCTCAAGTTCAACCAATCAACCCAGTTATCGAAGTTATTGTAAGAAGAAAAAAAAAATCATGCTAATATTCTTTTGGGAATGGAAAAATGGGGAAACATTTGGCTGCAAACTTGCTAGTCCTTATATAGCCAGAGACAAGGACTTTGTTATAGCCTAATTTAGGCTGAAATTGCAACCATCTTAACCATGTTTTTGTATTCTTTGTTTGTTTAGGTTTTATTTATTTTATAAACAGTATTTCCTTTTGATATTTGTTGTTAGAAAATAGCAAAACACAAATCAAGGTTTTAAGATGCATTTAGACCCATATTTTGGAAACATCATTGGAAAACAATAGAAAAACAAAATGGCTAATTTAAAAAGTTTTCACTGACTTTCATTTGCTAAAACAGAAAAACACTAGACTTTTTCGAGTTTAGGCACTGTTTTGTACCCTATTCGTGGGAAGTGCCAGGAACGAATGACTTTAATTTAAGTGGGGTGCAGTAAAACCCACGACCCTACTTTTGAGAAAATAAATCGACGCTGGATTGGTCGAGCACAGTCACGTGACCACCGCTGCGCTGGAGTTTTTCTACGACAGCTGGGAGCTGCGCGAGAGAGAGAGGACAGAGCGCGAGAGGCGGCTGTGCCTGCACGCTTCGCACAAAGTTTCTGCAGCATGGGAGACAAGAGGAGTCCGACGAGGTAAAAACAAACAGAAAGAAACTCCCACAGCCGTGGCTTCAAGACACACGAGGCCATCTCAGGACTCGAAACAGACCATTAGGCAGCGCGCGTGAATGAGAAAGACGCAACAAGAGTGGCCACCATGGCGGACTGGCTGTTTTATCAACCTAAAGTGTCATTTCATTAAAGAACGCGTCGCTTGCGCAGGCCTCCCGCTGACTTTTTGCATGGATAAAATCACATATGTGTTACGGAGCTTTCTACAGTCCGAGATGTGATGTTCTTTCTGTTTGTTTTGCTTTTTGAAGGCCGAAACGGCAAGCGAAGCCCTCCTCTGACGACGGCTACTGGGACTGCAGCGTGTGTACATTCAAGAACAGCGCCGAAGCGTTCAAATGCATGATGTGCGATGTCAGGAAGGGAACGTCAACGCGGTGAGTGCCACACGATGTCTGAATGCTAACAATTCTCAAATTTAGTGAGCTGCCTAACTGGACGTAATATTTGGACTTTATTCGGTAGCCAGAATAGCAGACCTGATAGCCAGCTCACTATGTTTTGAGACTCAGCCATTAGCCGTGTGTGTGTGTATTAATAATTACACAGTTAATACAATGTTTATAACCTCAGTAACAAATGTGAGCAATCAGTGTCACATTACCAAACAGCTCTGTTGGTTAAACATCAATGAAATCCTTATCAATTTAGGCTATTTCAGAAGTAATTGGGGTGTATTTCAGTTAATTTGTAATTCTAGACAAGTACATTGGCAAGTAATGACACAACCTATAAGCAAATCATTGTAAGTTGTTCTTTTGGCAGTTCAAACAACTTTGGGATTCACCAATCCTACCGTTAGTATCTACTCATGTCGTAAAATTGGAAGATTAATACTTTGTATCATTCATTGTTTCCAAGCATCTTGATGTAATGATGTGTTTGGTAAAGACCAGTTGAAAGCATGTTAGTGATTTGGAAGGATGAAAAGAGACCGCCTATTGCAATATGTGTAATAGAGCATTTTTAATGAAGAGGAACAAATTCAGCAGGACAAGCAATTAACTTTCAAAGAATTAATGCTTGGGTTAAGCTGTTCCTAAATGTGCGGTCAAATTTACTTTTGTTCAGAGATTTTTCATGGTCGAAATCAATGCATGTCATTTCCCAACACAGATTTCGCAACTGGTTCAAGTTGGTAATGGGAATTTGCCGCGTTGACTAACAGAAAGCTGCCTGCTTTGAGAGTGACTTCTGTGTGAGCTATGCTTTATATGTTGCAACGCTATTGCCGATAGACAATGGACCTTTTTTGCCCATGAAATGTCACCGAAAATGCATTGGTGCTGCTGATTGTTGCTTTCAGCTCTGACAATTTCACTGAAATTTTGCTAATGTGTCTAGGACTGTCTAGGGCTGGAACAAACAATATATTTTTTTCAATCGATTAATCTACCGAATAATCTGCCGATTAATCGAATAGTCTAACGGTTATTTTTTTCCCTCCTGGTTTTTTTCGGAATAGTTGATTAATCCTTAAAGGTGCATTGCGCAAGTCTCTGAGTTTTTGCAGAACTATGCCCCCTCTGGCGGCAAGCGAAACTGCAGCCAGAAGTGTGCACGCTCACGGACAAAAGTTTTCTTTTTTTTATCTTACGTGGAGTTTGCGTTGGTGTTTGAAATGAACTACAAGCCGGTCTCTTAGAATCCATCTTCTACGGCGAATGGCGGCGAATACACAAACCTGCCAGACAGCCAGGTGAGCGTGCCGTGAACGCACATGACGTCACGCCCAGTCTAAAATTCCAGCCCGAATCCCTCTTATTTATTTTACTTTACAGGATTATAGAGACAATCTCAGTGATCAGAGAAGGGCTCATTCAGCCCATCAGGCAATTGTTTAAGCATGTATGGGTTAGAAAACGGGTATTTTTAACATGAAAAGTTGCTTAATGCACCTTTAAGTTAATTTACGTACTTGGGTGTTTACTATGGCTGCGTTCAGTCACTTTTGGGGGATTTACAGCAGCAACTGCTTACAAGTGTGATTCCTAAAATGTTTTGTTCATTCAGGAGATTAAAGTAGCTGCTTGAATTTGTTCATTCAGCTGTATGATCAAACAACTGCATTCAACTATCCAAAGCGACAGTGTCAAACATTGCATCCATAAAACCGTGAAGTTTTACCACGATCAACAGCGCATAATTAAATGAGTCAAATTGAGGCACGAGTTTAAATAACCAACAACAGCGTTGTATGCTTTGTAACCTGTCGCAGCCACGACAGCTCGTAAAAAGCAGAATGCTGTATTATCTAGCGCTGTGTAAAATTTCACCGTAGTAGTCCAAATACTAACGCTGCCGTCTCGTCGTTTTGAGGTAAGAGAGCGCTGGGAGGTTTTTTCTTTTTAGATGCTTTTGCAAGTTGTGCTGCCTTGGTTTGAAATGTCTAAAACATTTCCACACTTTAGATCGGGCTCTATTTTTGTGATAACTGCTGATTCTCTGCATGTTTCCCGGGACCCGCCATCTTTGGGGAACATAAACAGTGCGAGGAATCAACGCATTCCACGCATATCAACTAATTTACGCAATCGATTACGTCGAAGTGTCGTTCCAGCCCTAAATGTGATTGCACCTTAGGACGATATTACAGTGACTGTATATGGAGGAAAACAAGAGTACAAAGTCAAATAAAATCAGAGATTTGAATTAATTGTAGAGAATGAGGGGTCCAATCATACGCAGTAGGCCTACGTGTTTTTTTTCGGAGAATCTACAGTCGGTATCAGCTGATGCTCTGCTTTTATCGGCCTCACAGATAGCATCTATCCTGTGGCAGAGATCCAAGAGAGAGCGCTAATGACCTCATCAAAGAAGACATTTAATGGGCTCGTATTTTCTCACCTTCATCTTATCCGTCATAAAAATCCTGTTTTGGAACAGCCAGCGACTGAGTCGGCAGTCAGTTATTTCCCTTATGTCATTAAGATGAGATCAGGTCAGGAAGTAAAGCATTCCTCATCTGCGTTTCGGAACATAAACGCACACTAAAAGCAGATGATGATGATGATGATGACAGACCTCAGCTCTCAACAACAGCACCAGATAATGATCATCTTTCTTTAGGGAGAGTGTTTATAAAGCTTTAATTATCCTTCAAGTTTCAGATCCCATTACCACTGCTGAATTAAAGTATTACAGCAGTTATTTGAAGCCAACAAATGTTCATTTTTCACTGCAAAAGTGCGTGTGGGAGGGCGGAGGATTTTTATGTGGGGGTGGGGTGCTGTCACTCGTCCAGGCCACCGCAGCAGCTGGCGTCCAGACGGCCTGAACTCATTTGCATTCAACGGCTTAATCAAGAATGCTGTCATCAGAGGAGGCATCATCACATCAGGATGCGCACACACACACTCACACGGACAGTCATACCCATAAATAAACCCATGATTGCACATCTGCCCTGTGATAATGCCTCGGAGACGGCCACAAATGATGGGTTTTAATGATGATGTCCTCTTGATTGTGTGATACTCACAGGCCATTAATTTACGAAGAATGGAGAGCTTCTTGACACACCGCGTGTTCACTTTTCTCCTGTAAATCTGCTGTTATGCTGCATTTGGAAAGCAATTGTATACGTAAACGTAAAGACCATGCATTGATTCTGATTGCTACTTTTTGCTTCATCTTTCCAAGCAACCGTCAAATGTGAATGACAACAGGGTGTTTGTAAATTGCGGTTGTGTGCAGCGGATTGCAGATTAATGTTTTATAAGGGCACGATTTAGCTGAGCCTGACTGATGTGTGGTGAATGATACAAGGGTTAATTTAGAGCATGTTTGTTGGCCATCTTATCAGATATTTCATTTGGGTCAGAAGACATATTTTTCAGCAAGAAATTACGTCCTTTTTTTCCCCGTCAAATCAATGAAAGTCAGTGGGGTTCTGTGTTGTTTTGGACCCCATTAACTTTCATTATAAGGACATAAACAAGTGGAACCGTTTTCAAAATATCTTTTGTTTTCCACACGTTGTAAGAAAGTCATACAGGTTTAGAATAACCTGAGGGTGAAAAAATTATGACGAGTTTTATTTTAAGGTGAATTATCTCTTTAAAATCACGCAATACAAGCCTCTGAGTGAATGTTTTTTTAATGTTGCTTCGACACTGGCTATATTTGCTCTTGTTCGAAGAGTGGTTTGTTTACCTAGTTTGTTACCTTGTGCTGACAGACAGACTTCAAGCCGTTCCCTCATTGACCCACAGAACCTGCCAGCAAACCTGTAATTTCAGTGTACCGACACTTTTTGCCCCCCAGCAAAAGTATTCACTCTGCAGTATTATACCATTCAATTACCACAAATAGAGAGAATGTCCCCTCTAGACCAAACGCTTTTTTTCTTTTTACTTGACCTCTCGCGATGACAAATTGAGGAAAAGAACGCTGTATTATGTTGTGTTTCACATTGGAGCTCTATTTGACTTGACATTCATGTAAATTTGTGCTGTCACAACAAATTTAAGGCAGTCAATTAGAATTTGTTGACATAACCTGTACGCTCTATAGGGGTATCACTTAGAGAACTGGACCAACTAATCATCCCTTATGACTGTCAGTGAGGTGATGACAAACAGGATTTCAAATGCGAATGATTACTGAGGAAAGCATGAATCTAACCATCATATTTTGCAGTCATAGTCATGTTTATTAATGCTCAATGATGCAAAAAAAAAAAATGCACTATGGTAGAAATGTGAAATATCAACTCGTCAGTGGGTCTTAAGGAAGCGATGTATAATTAGGCTGTAATTTTAATTTTAATTATATTTCTGAAATATTTATTTTTATATGTATAGGACAGGAGGCATTATATTAGTCAGTTGCTACAGTGTGCCATTTGAAGGAGTTGAGCAGCATGTGAAATCCTCTCTAATTGCATGTGTGCAGAAACCGAGAGTGCTGCACTGTGAGTTCTCGTCTCTTTGCCCAAAAAGGCGAAACTAATGCAGTCTGAGAAAGCGTTCCCAGCATGCCAATGCCAAATAAACCAAAAGCCACATAAAACATCCACATTATTCAGTAATTACAATAGCCTGTTATTATTTATTAGAGAAATTTTGCATATGTTTTGCAAAAGCACATGCCCATACAGTCTCAAACGGGTTGACCTCATTTTGATTCTGACAGTTATGAGCCTTTGATGAAAGGAGAGAAAGCTGGATCCCAAAGCGAGGGAGAAGCAATGTGGAACTGCAGTGTGGGATTTTGAAAAGCAGCTAAAAGAAAACGCAAATGCTTGGAAAGAACAGCCGAAAACGGAGTGTGGAGAGGTGGGACAGTGGGAGGCAGTGGGCCATCTGTCAAACGGGGCTTGGCAGTGGAGCGAAGGAAGGAGCAGTATGGAGACTGCATGTTCACACAGTGTAGCGCATTAATCATGGTGTCCCCTCCCATCGCTCAAGCCCATGAGTACACAAGCCTCCCCAGTACAGTCATTACACCATAATACAAACATGCAGATATGAACACATCTGAGAGACTCTTGGCTCAGAGGAGAGAACGCAGCCCTTGTGTCCTTCTAAATTAACAGTAATGTGGGAAAAATGTTTTTGTTTGTGCACTTCTGTAAGAAAAGACATCTTTGTAGACACATTTGGTTACTGTGCTTACATAATAGCTGACATTGACATGATTATATGAAATCTTTTTTAATGAATCAATTTATTTACTAATGAAACTGACTTCTGTATGAGATGCCAAGTTATATTGTGAGAGCCTCAGCATTCAGTGACGTTTTGCTAAGAATACACATTATATTCGTACCATATCAGTTAGCTTTTCTTTTCTTTTTTTACATTTTTAAATATTGGATATACGCTCGGCCAAAAAATAAAAGTCGCTGTTTGGATTTAAATAGCCAAATGCTTAAGAGTCTATGATTGGATGGTTATTGCAGTGATTATGTGTCTAGCATGTTATGTGTTTGGCAACAGCTCTTCTAACCCTAATTGATGGAGTGTGTAGCTTTTCATTTCTTAAACAACCATGTAGGAAGACACATCATGGCCATATTCCAGGATGACAATGTCAAGATTCATCAGGCTCAGATTGTGAAAGAATGGTTGGGAGGGAGCATGAAGAATAATTTTTACACATGAATTGGCACCTCTGAGTCCAGACCTTAAATCCATTGAAAGTCTATGGGATGTGCTGGATTTTCTGTACCTGACCCGAATCACTTCTTACCCAAAACAATAAAAAATAAAAAAAATTCAAAAGAAAAACCCGACCTGAGACGGACCTGATAAAATTAGACCCGAGTCTGACACGACGGCATTTATTTTCGAACCCGACTGACCCCGAACGTACTCTGCATTGCACAGCCTGCAGCCCCACGGTCAGTCAGGAACAATCCCGGTGTCCTGCTGACTGATTTGGCCACTGTTCCATTACTTTAATTTATTTACTTATTTATTATTATTATTCATTTATATTATTGCCTGCCCGATGGATACACGTTATTTCTGAGTTCGGCTTTCAATTGTGACCAGTGGATTGGAAAAATAAACGTGACGGTTCGACAAAAATTTTATCGATAGTCTAATAAATCATGGATTCGCTAGTGTCTGCAACGCTATTTACCTCATGTCGGGCAAAGGACTCTGCACACAAAAAAGAAAAGCCCTGCATGACCATGCAGCGTAATGACTTGAGTGGCTTTTCCTGGTGAATCTCATAGCTATAAGATGGATTTCTGTGTGCGAGGTAACAAATATTTGTTCCTTTTCTACGTGTGTTTCTCAAAAATGCACTTAACATGAACGTGCAAGTACACGTTGAAGTGCTGAAATGTCAAATCAACTATAAACTTTAATTCAACTATAATCACTGGCTTCTGGAAACGGCCGTACGCAAGTCGAGTTCCGGCAGAAGAGTGACCTCTGACTCGACGTATGACGTAGGAGTTGCGTAAGCTTAGGTTAGAGTCAACGCCTCTCGCGGCTCAAACTAATAGGGCTGGGCACATCTTTTCTTCTATTGAAATCCTTTTACATTTCTCTTAAAAAGATTGTTGCTTTAGACTTCTAATTCATGACCGCAGTTTTGTTTTGCTCGATCCTCTGCACTTCCGCGCCCGTAAATACATCATGTGTCGGGTCTTAGATCACACTTCCGCGGGAACTAGACTCGCGGAAGTGGAATTAGGCCGTTACCGGAAGCCAGTGATTATAGTTTATAAACAAGGGTGGGCATGTGTAGTAAAAATAAACTATGCACACCAGAAAATGTGGAGGGAAGCGCTTTTGAGTACCAACATTTTTGGGGACAGGGACACGTTTACTTACTGGAATAGGATTTTTCTCCATCTCTGGTAAGATAGCAATCATGATGATAAGTGTGTTCATTAATTAATAGTGGTGCAACGAATCGCAGTTAATCCGTGATCCATACGGACCAGGCCCCACGATTCGGCACGCATGTGATGCGTGGATTAAAGCATAATTCCGGTATTTAACACCTTGAGTCTGTTTTGTAGTTTGTTTTGGATAGAGTGGTTGACGATGGGTCCTGTCTGAACTTTTTGACTTTTAGAATCGCCTTTGACCGCCTCAGAGTGGCTGTCTATGGACATGCACGAACATGTCCTTAAAACAACCCTTAACGCAGTTTTCAAAACTGTGCAACTCACCGAGTGGTTAGTGGTGTTCGTTGATGCTCGATATTTGAGTCTGAAGCGTTAGCACACTCCCGACCACTTGATGGCGACAACCACTTTGCCGTACAAGGACGCTGTACGGAACTCTGTGTCTAGCGCATAGAGCACAGTTAGTCTGCTCACGCTAGTCTTCTGAGAGACGGAGAACTGAGCAAAAAGACTACAACCAAATGTAAACAGTCCCCTTTTCCGTTTCCGGTAGCGCAGTAATATCAATGAGCAATGAGTCCTCCAACAGAAATCAATGGGATTTTACAAAATGACAAATAAAACACGACAGAAACTGTATTTCGCTACGCTACTTGTTTTTAATCATCAATGAACACCACTAACAAATCGGTGAGTTGCACAGTTTTGAAAACGAACGTTAAGGGTTGTTTTAAGGACATGTTCGTGCATGTCCATAGACAGCCACTCTGAAGCGGTCAAAGGCGATTCTAAAAGTCAAAAAGTCGAGACAGGACCCATCGTCAATTTCTGTGTCCACCACTCTAGTTCATCCAAAACAATCTACAAAATAGACTCAAGACTCATACTGGAATTATCCTTTAACTGCTAAGTTTAACCATCATAGACATAGAGTGATGATTGGACGTGTTTTGTCTTGCCAATCAACACAATTCACATCAATTTTAAATGCAGAAGAAGAGGTGAAAATAGGGACTCGCGTGCTGTTATCACAGCTGCAAAAACCCAAATGCTCACACAGAGAGAGCGAAAGGCGTGTTTCAGACAGCACTTTAACACCAAATTAATTCCTCTTTCATGTTTAATTGCGCTTAAACGGACACACACACAAGATTGTCAAAATACCCGTCTCGGCAAGTATTCTCACGGTTATGTCATAAGTGAACAGAAACCGGATGTGTCTGAGTATATTTGGCCCGTACATGCGGTCTTAAAGTGACAGCAGCCTGCTGTTGTCTGTGTCATCAATGTTAATCAAATAAAAAAACATCATCATCTACCATGTTCGAGAGAAAGGAAGATAGTGAGGAGAGCAGTCAGGAGGAAAGTGATGACGAAAGCTTGCAGGATAAGTGTGCCAAATAAAGTCTTGAATACCAAGCAGCATATCCAGGTGCTTCCTTGAGAACCAGACCAAAAAAAGTTATGTGCACCCCGGTTTATAAAGTTATGAATATGGATATTTTTCTTACAAAAACGCATCGCTTCGCTTGAGAAGGCCTTTATTAACACCCTGGAGCCGTATGGATTACTTTTATCATGGATGGATGCGCTTTTTTGGTCTTTAAAATCTAAGGGACCATTCACTCCCATTATAAAGCTTAGAAGAGCCAGGTTTTTTAAATATAATTCCAAGTGTGGAAGAGTCATATACACCTAGGATGGCTTGAGGGCGAGTCAATTATGGGATAATTATTATTTTTAGGTGAACTAACCTTTTAATACCAAGTGTATATGGGGCCTTTGACTAAGTTATTTTATTATGTCCATTTTATTCATTTAAAAAGTAGCCATGTAATAAGCAGGATTATATAAAGTCAGTGAGTCATTATTGCAAAAATAAACCCAGTATTGACCAAATAGTTTGGATTATATAAAAGCGTAGTTGCAACTTGTATGCGTGAGACAAAGAGTGACTAATGACTGAGTAATTTCACAAAATCTCTCACTCGCTCATAACAAACATTCAGAAATAAGCAGGATCACTAATGTTAAGGCCGAATTAATCTTGTCTGGCATGGAAGAAATGCATCACAAACTGATCGATTGATTTACTCTGAATGGCACGTCTAACAGTGCTGAGTGTGACGGGTGTGACAAATCCACAGCAAGCAGCCAGGTCTTGACATGCAGCGAGGTAACAACAATAATAATGGCCATTTTCACTTGCTTTGGGCTCAGGATCAATGCTAATGACCAGTTCTTGGCAGCTCCGCTTTAAAGCTCTAGATGTCCTAATTTCACAATGTGTGACTTAATTAGCTATTCCCAAAGCACTCGGGGGTTATGGATGAAAGCGTAAACATTGCACCAGTGCACGGATACTGAGAAGCTGTTTTTAAAATCACTGTGTGTGTGCTGGCAAAGCAGACAGCAACTATGCTGGCCTTCATACTGCTCTGTTGTGGTCTGTTTTTGGTGTAACAGCTGTTGTTCTTGACATTAGAGCAACAGTCGTTCTAAACACCACGCTACTGAGGGGACTTGACCCCGAGCTCTGATCTGAGATCAGTATGGGTAGTTCAGCTCGTAGGTCCAGATATAATCTGTAATTGCCACAGCCGTCGGCTCGTTAATTAGGGGTGCAACAACTGATGCGTTAAAATAAGAGCAAGACAGTATCCTACAAACAGACCTCAGTAGAACAAGGGCTGTTCTAGCAGTGGCCAGTTGGTCATTTACATCCATTGGTTCAATCAAGAGCTGGTGTTTTAAATATATTTTTTATGAGAATTATTATTATAGAATTGTTCATATTTTTTTTTCTCTCATCAGTGTGGTTTAGTTTTTCTTAGTCTATCATTCATGTCAAAGTGGATGTTAATTTGTATAATTTAAAATGTAATTTTCTCAGCACAATCTAGTGTAATTGCAATCTAGTTCCATTTTTATATATATATATATATATATATATACCATGTATCTAAAAATGTAATAAAATGTTATAGCATCTTTATTATTATTTAAGGTACATGTTTAGGCATGGAAAGCTAGTATATTAGGGATATATTATCTTGTATTAGGAAGTGAAATTACCAGGGTTTTCGGTTCCCTGCTGTATAAAGGAAAACTGATGAGTGAAATTGTGTCTGTCTCAACTGTTGAGAAAACACATTCTTCTCCGATTACTCCATGTAGGCAAGATTTCTCAACTGGCTACAACACTTGCTTGTTTTAACTTGTTTTTCCCCCCCACATAGTCCTTTTCAATTGGCCCTACTGAGCTTGTTATCCCGATTTGAGAAATCTCACTTTCTCGCCTCACACTTTCTTATTTTTTCCCCCTCACAGGAAACCTCGTCCTGTTCCCCAACTGGTAGCCCAGCAAGTCACACAGCAGTTTGCTTCACCCACACAGCCTAAAAAAGAGAAAAAGGAAAAGACTGAGAAGGACAAGAATGAGAGAGCACCGACACTGAAAAAGAACAGCCACAAGAAAATGAGGTGAAACATTGCAATACTGTGTTTATGAATTTACTAAGTAGTTCCTACTCCCCAAACTAATTAACTAGTTGTTTATTTTGCATTTTACGTAGCATACCTCACACTGTGGAAAATGTATATGGTTGTTCTCCATTTCAATATAAAATATTTTACCTGCCACAATGTACTGAGAATTATAGAAAAAACTAATTCTCCCTTTAGTGACAGAGGTTTTACAAAAGAATTTCAAATAAAAAGAAATGTTTCTTGAGCACCAGATCAACATATTAGAATGATTTCTTATGGATTGACACTGAAGACTGAAGTAATGATGGTGAAAATCAGCTTGTAATATTTAAAATAGTATTTCACCATATCGCTGTTTTACTCCATTTTAAAAAAGGACTATTTTTACTTAATGTTAGTATGCATTTTAAATATGTTCGGGTTAGTTCCTTATGAAAAATGTTAAGTACAGAGTTTTGTTCAAATATACGTTTATGTATGCCAAGCAGGGATGGAAATTAACTTTTTTGTCCACCGGCCACTGTGGCTGGTGGATTTCAAAATCTACCAGCCACTCAATGTTTTTACCAGCCACTTTCTTGTTTTTAACCGACAATGTGTAACTGCATGTGAAAATTAATACTACAAGATCTACAATACTTAAGCAGTTTATTTAATCTCAAGTCTCAATGAAATACTGACATTTTCTCTTTCTCTCTTATATATATTTCTCTTTTTTACCTGGATGTGGCATTTGAATGATTCGTGGTCTTTTATGGCTTCCAGTTTTAGGTTTTTAGTCCCAACAATGAAACTAGGGCTGGGCGATATGGACCAAGTCATATCCCGATTATTTAGGCTGAATATCGATATACGATATATATCCCGATATTTTTTCCGCAAATTGAGAGCAAATGTTCAGTCAAAGTCAAAGCCAAATATGACGTCACAAGTAGTTTTATTGAAACCGGCTATTTACACACACACAAGTACTGTCCCCCTTTACTTAACATAAATTGTAAGAATATGACTAATAGTAAAGACTAGTACTAATAAATACACATTAGGCCTATGCTAAAGCTATTAAATAGCAGTTCCAAACTAGTTTTTGTTAATACAATGTTGGTATGAGCCACTAGAGTCATTTAAAAATATAAAAAATAACACAAAGATAAATAAAGTGCCATTTTGGGGTTAATATGGAAACGACAGTTACCATGGTGAATACACAATATTAACAATAACTTTTAATGAACCATGGAAACTGCTCCTGGTGAATAGTATGAAAATCATCCCTGCATTACTTTTATTTTGTGTAATTTACAACGTAACGGCGTTGCATGCTCGTAGTTTATTTTGCACTTTATATACAGTGAGGCGATACACAGCGCGCGCCGCCACATTTGCGCGTGCATTTGAAGAGTGTTCGCTATGAGAACAGGATAACGGCTGACGTGACAGGACAAGAAAGTCCGTTTTTCTGAGGTGAAAGACTTTATTTCAGCGTACACTTATGTCCTCTAAAAGTGTCCACCGTCTGTGTGAAACAGTATATTTTTATTTACCCGCCACGGTGGCCGGTAGGTGAAGCGAATTTACCCGCCACAACACAAAATCACCCGCATTTGGCTGGTGGCGGGTGCTAATTTCCATCCCTGATGCCAAGTAAGTCTTCAAATCAATGATTCTGATGTCATGATTAATCTCTTAGCTCATTAGTTTGGTTCATTGCCTCCCTAAGTCTTTTTTAATTGCCTGTGGATGAAAAAATGCCTGCAAAACCAAGGCTGCTGGTCTTTACATAGTGCTTTATTCAATACAGATTGTTTTAAAGTAGCTTCACGGTAATAAACGGGTAAATAAGTGTTAATTTAGCAAAATCCATAAGCTCTACTGAAGACAGTAGAGTCAGAATGTTTAATGTTGGTTCAGTTCAGTTCAATAACGGTGTCAATGTTGCAAAGTTCATCAATTTTAAACATTCAATTAATCTAATAAAGCAGCTCTACAGAAGGCAATAGTGTCATTATTCAGCTCAAGTGAAGTCAAGACTAGCAAATCTGATTTGTTCTTTATTGCTCTCTATCCTGCAGGCCCAGGTTAAAAAATGTGGACCGGAGCAGCGCACAGCATCTGGAAGTAACTGTGGGAGATCTGACGGTTATCATAACAGACTTTAAGGAGAAAACTAAGCCCTCCTCCAGCTCGTCCTCCAGCGCGACATCTGGAGACCACCACAGCCAGAGCGGATCCAACTCAGACAACACAGAGAAGGGGATCTCCAGATCCTCGTCCCCGCGAGGGGAGGTTTCCTCACTCAACGGAGAGTCTCACTAGGAACCCGTGGAGTATGAACATTACTTCCAGTCTCCTGCACCTAATATATCCATTTTAAACGAACAGACACAGGAGTGCGCTTATGTATGTCAAGACTTAACGAGACAGACTTAACCCAGCAATATAAGCCATCTCTCTCTACTACCACAGTTATGGGATCTGGAACATAGGATTTCACCATGATATTCTTGTCCTGATTTGTTACAATGCCTAGTAGGTCAGCTCGAGATGAACTGTAGAGTTTGTAAGCAAATTTGAATTTGATGACATTTAGACAGTTTAATTAACATGGTGTTATTATTAATTTAGATCAGTGTTGTTGTCTGTTTGGATGTGGACATTGACACCCGTTCATGTTCTCTTCACTATAGTTTCGTAAACCATTTTTTTTTTAAACCACAGTCTGTAATTGTTGCAACAGCACACATTACATCCTGGGAATTGACCCTGGGGCTTAAAAACATGTTGATTCAACTAGAACGTTGTAGTAAACATACTTGCTTTTACATTAATGACAGTTGCAGCAGTTGCGTATTGAAACTTTAATATACTTTCAATGCATTACGGGGTGAGCGAGCGTTAAGCCCTCTATGAATAACTGTGATCGAAACAGTACTTCCTTTTTCAATTGTTTGTTGCACCTGCTGGTACTTTTGTACAGTTTTACGAAAACCCCATCAAACAGAAATTCATTGTTTGTTTGTTCTTGTTCATGCCGTTTTATTTCACACTTGTCATGGTAGATTGCATCACATTTGTGCGGCTAGTTGTTCTACCAGCGCTGTTTTGTGTTAGATTGTCTTTATATAATTCTGTTAATTCCATGAGAAACATAAAAAATTGACAAAAAAAAAAAGACAAATGAATTTGTAAGATGTTAAATTCATCCCCTACTTTATGATGAATGGTGGTATATAAATATATTGCAGTATAGGAAATATCTCTTAATAAAATTTAAGATTTAGACTCCTGTCGTCAGCAAACAGATTTATTTCTAGGGCAAACAAAGACCTTAAGGGAGTGATTATCAAATTAGTTTTTTTTTGTGTGGTGAAATGTCTTTTCATTTCTTTGTGAAATGCACATGACATGCATGAGGGTGATATTCAAAGTGTTGTGGTTTTTACCTCACCATGAGGAGTGATGCAATATGTGACATACAGGTTCAGTCAGAGTCAATGGTAGAGCATTGTTGCTTGACAGCTAATAGCAGTGTCTTAACTCAACTTGAAAATCCATTTCTCAATAGACATTGCCTTATAACAGCAGGACACATTTAATAATTTTTTATCTGACTGAAGTACAGAGCAGAAAGCCTGTTTTGCTGGTAGACAAATCCAGTTCCTCTGTGTTCCCCTTGGGGGATATTGAATATTCATGATGTGATATTTTAGCCTACATGTACTATTGTTACGTTTGACATCTATTCCTCTATACATAAAAGTAAATATTTTAAATGTACAATTACAAATTTAGTTACTAACCATTATTACACAAGTCATGCTTTTAATTTTACTAGTAGATGTGGTACTAAGAATTAAAAAATAATTATTTTAATGACTAGTCATATTGGCTATTAAATATTAATGGTTATTGGCTATTAAATTCAATTAAAAAAATCCTACTTGTAAGATTAAAATGCATGTAACAATTGCTATTATTAATAATCATTTAAAATCAGTGTCACATAATTCTGTAAAATTCAACTACAGAAAATAGCTATAATAATGGAACAAATACAGTTGAAATAAAACTAGAAGTTCGTAATTAAAATACTTATAACTTTGCTTGTAAATTGAGGAATCAGTCTTGAAGGGTTTGTTGTAGTAGGGGTCTTTCTCACGCCACTTGTATGTGGGGGATGGTGGTGGTCGTTAATGATAGGAAGCCGGACTCATTTGTGCGAATCGGTTCTCTCGAAGTTCATTTCAAAGAACCGATACAGTTGTTCTTTAGGAAATGACGTCATTACGTGGTCTCAGACAGCCTGGTTGTGGCTAAACATTGTTAAAACGTTCCAGTAAAGGCACATCGTTTTTTTGTTAAAGTTTTATTAATAAGTTTGTTCATTATAATTTGATGAATCCAAGTTCAGTTTGTTGCAGCCATGATTTAGCTCATAACTATTAATTTAGAATCTAAATTTAAGTTTTGCATGTTTTTGAACAAAGTGCTATTTATTTAAAATGCTATTTATAAAAAAGTTATTTTTATTAAAACTGTCAATAACGATTTTACACACATATTTCTATAACGATTTATTCGTAACATTTCTTATATTTGGCTACTCCTAAGTATTTTATGTTCTATGAATCAGTGAATCCGATTCTTGGAAAAGATCCGATTCAAATGAACGATTCGTTTTGTTCACGAAACGGACATCGCTAGTGGTCATTAGTGGGGCGAGTACACACTCAGTGTACTCTTTAAGTGAAGACTGCCCTTGCCCTTTAGAATGCGTGGATATATTCATACATTTAGTCTGTGCATAGTTATCGCTCTTCTATCGTTACTATTTTTGTTCAGTAAACATGATGCTGAGAGTTTTTTAAAGCAAGTTAGGGCGCCGCTGGAACCGTCCGTCGCAAAGAACTTTAACGGAGTAAAATCAAAACAACGACCCACTGCGACCAGATCACACAGACTCGGGTAACGTTAATCACATTTGTTTCTTTCATTTTATTTAGATAATGTATGTTTAAAAGGCGGAATTCGCGTAAATAACATTTCAAAGGTGTGTTTGTCTTTTTTTCAAAATAATGTTTGAACTCAATTTTGGAAAGTTACACTGAAAATACTATCCCAAAAATCGAAATTCAGTTTGAGTTTATGCCGTTTCATCTGGATTATTTTCTTACATACGAGGCCAGAAATACTGGGAACGTTCACCACTACTGAAATCCACTTGAAAAGGAAACGAATCAACGATGCACATGTCAACAGCCTGTGAAATTCCACATTGACTTGAGACACTCTTTATGATGGAAGCTGTTGACACCTACCTGTACTGATTCATTGCCAAGAGAGAGAGCTGGCATGTCGAGAGCAACTGGATGTTGTTGGGCATTGATGCAACATAACGAACAGCCAAATCACGCCCCTCTCACGCACACCTGTGTTTCAGGTGATAGGCTGAGATTACAGACAAATGGGGCATGAATTAGAATTAATTTCACCTAATTCTAAACAAAACTGTAAAAAAACAAAACAGTTAAAACAAAACAAAAAACAGCAGACAGAATACTGTACCCTCCATTTAACTAATAAATGACAAAGAATGAATCAATGCTATGTAACATACAGTTGCATTATTGGCATTCCACGAATATGGGACATTATTGTACTTTTAAAAAACACTAGAAATCCCATTTTTTCTTTTTTGTTGTAAGACCAATTAGATATGTTTAATAAACTATTATAACAAAGTTAGTTTTAAATGTGTGTATGTATATATATATATATATATATATATATATATATATATATATATATATTCTTATCATATTATGTTTTCATTTTTTAAACATTTTGTCTGTTTAATTTAGATGTTTATTTAATGTTAATTGCCTAAATGTTTAATTAGAAAATTATTGCAAATTATTAGGAAATAAAAACAGCTCATTTAAAATGTAGTTTAGCACCATTAATCAGCTCCTTTCTCTGACCGTTTGTGGTCTTGTTTACTCATCCATCCCTTTATCAGCAAAGTTTTTTTTTCTTTGTTGTGAGACCTATTAAAAACATTAATTACTAAACTATTATAAAGTTATTTTTAAACATCAAATATCTTTATAACATTATCATTTTTTTTTTCATTTTTCATGTCTACTTAATTTAATGTTTATTGCAAAAAAATTATGCATTTAGAAAATGATTGCATGTTATTATAAAATACAAGCAACTTTTAAAAAACTGTTTCCAACAATTTCTAAATAAGAACCTCTTTTCACTGACCATTTGTTGGAAAATAAGTTGTGATATTGTTTATTTATTCATCCATACTTTTATCAGCCAATCTATAGGGTTGAGTATAAAGCTAAAACTGACTGTCCATTTTCAGAGATGTTGCACACAAGGTGACTTCACCTGGACGGCGAGAGACGTTGATGCAGCTGGCTGTGGTGGCTTGTGGAGAGAGACACAGGGAAGCTGTCAACATGCTGAAGACCACAGCCATGCTCAGCAGTCGAGACTTGAGATTTCACATCTTTGCAGAAGAGCAGTTACACACCAACATAAAAGCAGCGGTTAGTATGATCCAATCATCACTTCTGACATATATGCATGCGCATCTATATTGTTCCACATCAACGGGCACATCTCTCCAGTGTTAAAGGGGATCTGAGTCATTTTAGGTGAACATTTTCCCCCTGTACATCCCAAGAGTGCAAACTCGATGCACTTTAATCTGCTTGACTAGAGAACCACTGAGAAACTGTTGAGATAAAAGATTTACTCCATTTTCCTCTTGCACAGCTGGATTCCTGGCCCGCTTACATCCGAGTGAAATTCAGCTATGTTGTTCACCCCATTTCATTTCCCCATGAGAACCATGAAGAGTGGAGTCAGCTTTTCAAGCCATGTGCATCACAGAGACTCTTCTTACCGGTGAGAATTACTGCAGGATTGGTTACTGAAACAGCATGTTTAGTTTCAAATATTTTAAGCAAAAGCTGATTTGATTTTTTTTGTCATTTATGATCATTTACAGGGACACTATGTAACTTTTGACCCTCTAGCGGTTAAAAAACAAAACTGCATGCATTGCTCATAAATGCATGCAACTACTACTCATAAAACATTCACTTCTAGGCTTAAAAGACCAGGGCTGGGTTTCCCGAAACCTCCTTAACGCTACGTCGTTCTTAAGTTACACCTTAAGCTGTACCTTATCGTTAATACGTGTTTCCCGAAACGTTCTTAGTTAAGTATACCTTCTGTAAGTCATACGTTCGGAAGGTTGGTCTGGACCACTCTTAGCTTCACCTTATCACTGTTGCAGGTCTATACGAATATAACTCTGAAGTTTTAATACACCCAGACAGTGTTCAGTTAGGCTAATTCAAGTGTTTTCACTTTTCATGCAAAGAATAAAATTATCATTACACTGATTGTTGTTAGATTTTTTATTATATTATTATACAATATTATTAATTTAATTAAAAAGCGCTTTTAAAGGCCAGTGAAAGCGTAGGCTACTGTCAGTTAAGTCCTATTTGGACGCTAATATTGTTTCTCATGGGCTCGTACGGTATTTTAAACATTTACAGGGGTAAGTCTGTGATTTTAGTGCCGTCCGAATACATAATATCAGTGTTTTTCCTCACCCAACCCGCGTAAAAATCCCTGGCCAAATAAGTACCTACTGTTTTTTGACAAACAGGTCGTGTGGCGATTTAATTGCCGTCTGAATCCACATCTCTGAGTTTACAAGAAGAGATTCAAAATTCAATGTTTAAATCCTTTTTGATCTCTGCCAAACACCGTACCTAAGATGCACACTTTTATTACTGAAATGCTGGAAAGTATTTACAAGAACAATATTTCATCGCAGCTCCACCTCAGTGAACAAAAAATGGGAAAGAGAAGAAAGCACATAAAAATTTGAAATGGTTATTATGGCAGCAATATATGATACAATTTAAAAATATGTAGGCTAGGCAATTTATCTGTTCAATAAAATACATTACTCCCCTGTTGATTTAATAAAAATGACATCTCACTTTTACAACATTTCCAATCTCCGAAAAGCTAAGCCGATGTTGATTCTTGTTTTATTACGAGCTCTATCACATTCTCTTTTTTCCAGCAGGCTCTCCACTGTTCTGCGTTTTTTTTTTTAAACGGGTGATTCCCTTGAGATTCGAGATTTAGGTGATCCATGTCTCGCTCGTTGTAACAACTAACATATAGCACTCCCACGCCATACTCGCATCAAAGTAGCCTGAGCAACTTTAATAATCGAGACACACACGGGCAAGTGACGTATGTACGCAATTTCCCATTAAAACCATCCCAACAGTCTAAATTATAAACACTTATAATAGGCTTACCATAGTGAATCAGGGTAAGACAAAAACAAGTTTGGAAAAAGGATTGATGATTTATTGATTTAAATACTATTTAAAAATTAGTTAATCTTGAACAAAAAAAGTTGCAAAGTGTACCTTTAAAATGGCAGTGACTACACCTAACAATGCTGTGCTCCTTTCCTTATATAAGAAAAAATCATAAAATATGCATTAATCTTTTATGAAGTGGTGGTCTCTTTTTTTTCTGAGAACAGAACATTTATTTTTGAACTCAAAAACATTGCAGTTTTGACAAACTATTTGCAATTTCTTTCTATTCTCTACAGATGATTCTGAGGGAGGTGGACTCCTTACTCTATGTGGACACCGATGTCCTCTTCCTGCAGCCTGTAGAGCTGATCTGGGACATGTTGGCGCTCTTTAACTCCACTCAGTTAGTAGCTATGGCACCAGAGCACGAGGAGCCACGGATTGCCTGGTACAGTCGCTTCTCCCGGCATCCGTATTATGGAAGAACTGGGATCAACTCTGGTGTCATGCTGATGAATTTGACCCGGATGCGAAGGGCACATTTCAAGGTGAGGTCAGCTATTCCTATTCATCTCAATAGCAGGAACACATGAAGAACTTCATGACCTGGAGGCCGCCATCTTTGCTTCATAGGCAAACCAATCATGTGAGCTGGAAATGTCATGTGACATTCTATATTACTATATTAAAACTCCTGGCAGCAAACAGGTGGAAAAATATATTTACAATATAATTCAAAATGATATGATTATTAATATAACAATATAAAATACAGATAAAATAATAAAAATCAATATAAAGATATGTATTTTAAGTTTGGGGTCGGTAAGCTATTTCGAAATATTTTTGAAAGAATTCTCTTGTGCTCAACAAGGCTGCATTTATTTGATCTTTCTTTTGTGTGTGGTAAAAACAGGAATATTGTGAAAAAATTATTACAATTTAGTAACAGTTTCTATTTGAATATATTTTAAAATGTAACTTATTAATGCGATGGCAAAGCTGAATATTCAGCATCACTACTCCCGTCTTCAGTGTCACATGATCATTCAGAAATCATTCTAATATGCTGATTTGGTGCTCAAGAAACATTTCATTTTATTATCAGTGTCGAAAACAGTTGTGCTGCTTAATATTTTAGTGAAAACCATGATACATTCTTTTCAGGACACCGAATAGAAAGTTCATCAAACTTTTTATTTTATTTTGTTTTTTATAGAAACACTTTTGTAACATTGTAAGCCCAGGTTTCACAGACAAGCCAAGTCCCAGACTAAAATTAATGTTTGCTGTTTCAGTTACTGCTCTTAAATTCCTCTTAAAATATGTCAGTGACTCAGTGCCATTGTTTTGTCTCAAGATCCACACCAGTAATGATTTCTTCTAAGGCATGTTTATTAAAGCTACTTAAATGTCCTAATTAAACTAAGGTCTAATCCTGGCTTAATCTAAGCCCTGTCTATGAAACTGGGCCTTAAAGGGATAGTTCACCCCAAAATTACATTTTGTCATTTACTTACCCTCAACTTGTTCCAAATCTGAATGAGTTTCTTTCTTTTGTTGAACACAAAATAAGATATATTTAAAGAATGCTGGTAATCAAACAGTTCAAGTTCTTATCAGTTCTTATCAAGACTTCCATAGTAGGAAAAAAAAATACTATGGAAGTCATGGCTACCATCAACTCTCTGGTTACCAACCTTCTTTAAAATATATTTTGTGATCAGCAGAAGAAAGAAATTCATATATATAATGTTGTAATTCCATTTTAGTCCAGAAGAGGACGCCAACTGTCTTTTTTTTCTTGGCCTTTACTTGACTCTGTTTTTCTTTTCTTTTTTACTCTTAATGGACAGAATGACATGACCTCTGTTGGTCTTCACTGGGACGAGCTTCTCATGCCTTTATTGCAGAAATACAAGCTTAACATTACCTGGGGTGATCAAGACCTGATTAATATCATCTTCCATTACAATCCAGGTAAGCCTATCTGGATGTCTTCTATTTCTTGTATCTTTATTACCTTTCAAGTCTCTGTAACAGATGTGTGTTCTCCCAGAGATGGTATTTACCTTCCCCTGCCACTGGAACTATCGTCCTGACCATTGTATCTACGGCAGCAACTGCATCCCGGCTGAAGAAGAGGGTGTTG
This sequence comes from Leuciscus leuciscus, assembly GCF_965113295.1. Taxonomy (NCBI): domain Eukaryota; kingdom Metazoa; phylum Chordata; class Actinopteri; order Cypriniformes; family Leuciscidae; genus Leuciscus; species Leuciscus leuciscus. The sequence continues at coordinate 11,903,154 of NC_138728.1, read as the reverse complement.
TCATTTTGCACGGCAACAGAGGAGTGTTTCACAGTGACAAACAGCCTGCCTTCAAGGCTGTGTATGATGCTTTCAAACATGTGAGTTACTGTATGATTTTAGAGGAGTTTAACACTAACGGAAGAATGGAAGTTTCTTAACCTTTTGTTGAGTTCCAACCAACGTGTATTTCCAAAGCTAATGAATCACTCTTCTTTACTTTTTCTGGCAGTACACATTTGGAGAGGATCTCGTAAAATCATTCTTGTTGCCGCTGGAAGTGGCCCTGAATGGAACCACACACACATACTGTGGGAAAGTTAGTTATTTCTTTACCAGAGGACTTGGAAAGTATGTAAAGAGGATCCAGAGAAGGACTCCACCTGGTGGCTGAGATGTGATACTGTCACTGTAGCTGAATAACCCAATAACGACAGAAATGTATTCTGGGAGACTGGATAAGAACGTCACCGCCTTTCCAGTCGTATCTGTGCAATGTTAGTGGTGAACGTTCAGTTCGAAACCTTGAAGCTGATGTAGGACGTGCTGAATGATGAAATGTGCATTTAAACCTTTCAAATTGCCATTGTCATTTCACTTTTTTTATCCTGGTTAAAGGGACAGTCAACAAAAAAGGGAGATTGACATCATTTATTCACCTAAATGTCATTCCAAACTTCCTTTCCAGGAACAAATGAGGCGAATTGACGTTCCTCACACTGTATGACTTCTGAAGACTTTTTAGACAAAAACTCACTTTTATGATTGTTTTGTAGTGCTTTTTGGATGTGCTGTTCCTTTAAGAGTGTTATTGAATGTACTGAAAGATGTAATAGCATTAATTGGAAAATACTTGAAAATGTAAATATTCATTTTACATAATGTTCATATGAAATAAAACTATATATGTCTTTAATCAGATTTAGACTTTTTTACTATCAATATCATTCTCCACTGAAGAATTACATCAGTAAGGATATATTTAAGGACATATATTTTTTAATATATGCTGAAGTGGACATTTCACAAGATTTTGCATTTATGATGTGATGCATATTCATGAAAAAAAAAAGTGTAGGGAAAAAATCGACTGGATCTTAATGAAGGGCACTTATTTCATATGGAGACTAAATATAATATACTATCAAAATTGTAAATGTTTTGGATTTTATCTTTAAATACAACTTTCCTCCACCAGGGTGCAGCATTTATTCAGGTTTTTACAAACACAGATAGTGTCTTGGAATGATTACCGTGGCTTTGTTCTGTGATAACATCACACAGCAGTAAATACTGAACAACTTCCTAACAACAACAGCTTGATACAGACTTTTTCAAGTGAACAGTTGAGGGAATCTAAAAACACGCCTCAAGATAAATTCTTGGAGTATAAGAAAGGAGGAAATAACCCCCTGGAAAATCTATAATGGGATCATGGATTAAAATATCATTACTTGGCAAACCTTAAAGCAGTAGATGTCAATGACACGGGAAGACCTGATTCATTTCTAATCCAGAAATAGTGCTGCATAAAGACCATTTGAAGCATCAGCAACCTGTGCTTGAAGGTCGAGGTGACTTCACAGACTAATAGGACACAATGAGACATAGTTACATCTCATGGATCAATGTGTAGCAACAAATAAACCATGTCTGGACCACCTGAGGCACAAGAGCTGATTTACAAGGATGTTCAGGTCAAAGGCTAAACTTGATACAGCAATAATGAGGGTATGTCGGGGGTCTTCCTCTTAATATGACAACCTGGATGATGGTACTATGAGTCTATTTTCCAACATTTAAAAGAGAAAATGAGTGAGGATTAATCTGCATCAAGTTTCAATTCACCTCTTGCATGAAAATAAACAATATTACAGGCCTCACTGGGAGATAAAACACTTTTAAAATGAAAATATTACCAGTCTACCAGTATTCATTCATTTAGATTTTTACTTCTTCATTTAATATTTTTTATACTTACCCATTTTTTATTAGTTGAAGTTGACAAGTTTTTTTGATCAAACTAATGTTAACAAAGATTAAAAATACTGTAATAATTGTGTTGCCCATTGATAGTTAATGCACAAACCAACTTTAACTAATAGGACCTTATTTTAAAGCATTTTCATTATATATATATATATATATATATATATATATAAATACTTTAATATGTTGAGTTATTACAAATGATGCAACCCAGTTCAATTACTGAATAGTCTAAACAAACTCCATTTATAGGGGTCTCCTTTCATAGTGTGGCATTATACTATTTACATCCATGTTCACTCTTAATCGCTTCAGTTCAGGGACAGGAGAGGCATAGAGGCTAAAACAAAAGAAATGTGTTGGTCTATTGTCTCATCTGTGTGTCCTCCATCAAACACTCCCTGTCTGAATCAGACCCTCGTTTACAATGGATCCTCTATCTTTGCTTTCCTTTCCATCGTTTCTCCCTTGGACAATATTTACCTCAAGTGGCAACAAATAGATGTTTTTTTTCCCTGCTCAACAGAAAAGCAGCCTCTGGTTTGGTGAAAGACACCTTATCTCTCGCTCCTATTTCCCCCCAGTGAGTTTTTCAATTAGGTAATTACAGCCATGTGAAAGGAGACTCGGCAGAGAGCCCCGCTGCTTTGTGGGAGCACCTGTCCCCCACAGACGCCAATTACCTGGCACGTGAACCATCTCCATTGTGTGGCCGTTCGGAGGGGTCCGAGTCTGCAGGACGTGCAAACCAGCCAATACGCCATCTAATCAATGAGCAAGCGGTGTCTGGGAAACGGGCACAGAGAAAGAGAAATAAACGAGCAGGTTGCTTTTCTCACTTGCTTATGCATTTGTATTCAAATTGGAAAGCCACAATCCCACAGTGAAGCTTGGAAACACATTTCATGACTGATATCAACATTATGCTATGAATTTATCACAATATTTGCTATAGGCTAAACACTGCTTTGGCGTCATAGTCTTAAAGAAACAGTTTAATGAAATGAAAACATTTACTTACACTAAAGTCACCCCAAACCTGTATGAATTTCTTTCTTTTTTTCCCCCGACAAGAAAATATTGAAAAACAGATAATGCAGTACTAATTTAATTCTAAATCAGTGGTCTTCAACCTTTCTGACGACAATATTTGAAAGACCACTAGCCCTTGTTTTCAAAACTTATTACCACACTTAGTTTCTGTAAATCAAAAGAGGAATATTATTACTGTTGTTATTAAAATAATCAAATTCCAGTTGTTTTAGGAGCTGAATGTTTATCAGTGATCAGTTTCTTCCTGAAATATTTTAGAGCTTATCTTGTAAAAAAAAAAAAATATATATATATATATTCTTTATAAAAATGTCCATGGAGTTTTTATTACTTAACATGACTTTAACAATTCTATGTTCATATATATATATATATATATATATATATATATATATATACACACACACTCACCTAAAGGATTATTAGGAACACCATACTAATACTGTGTTTGACCCCCTTTCGCCTTCAGAACTGCCTTAATTCTACGTGGCATTGATTCAACAAGGTGCTGAAAGCATTCTTTAGAAATGTTGGCCCATATTGATAGGATAGCATCTTGCAGTTGATGGAGATTTGTGGGATGCACATCCAGGGCACGAAGCTCCCGTTCCACCACATCCCAAAGATGCTCTATTGGGTTGAGATCTGGTGACTGAGGGGGCCATTTTAGTACAGTGAACTCATTGTCATGTTCAAGAAACCAATTTGAAATGATTCGAGCTTTGTGACATGGTGCATTATCCTGCTGGAAGTAGCCATCAGAGGATGGGTACATGGTGGTCATAAAGGGATGGACATGGTCAGAAACAATGCTCAGGTAGGCCGTGGCATTTAAACGATGCCCAATTGGCACTAAGGGGCATAAAGTGTGCCAAGAAAACATCCCCCACACCATTACACCACCACCACCAGCCTGCACAGTGGTAACAAGGCATGATGGATCCATGTTCTCATTCTGTTTACGCCAAATTCTGACTCTACCATCTGAATGTCTCAACAGAAATCGAGACTCATCAGACCAGGCAACATTTTTCCAGTCTTCAACTGTCCAATTTTGGTGAGCTCGTGCAAATTGTAGCCTCTTTTTCCTATTTGTAGTGGAGATGAGTGGTACCCGGTGGGGTCTTCTGCTGTTGTAGCCCATCCGCCTCAAGGTTGTGCGTGTTGTGGCTTCACAAATGCTTTGCTGCATACCTCGGTTATAACGAGTGGTTATTTCAGTCAAAGTTGCTCTTCTATCAGCTTGAATCAGTCGGCCCATTCTCCTCTGACCTCTAGCATCAACAAGGCATTTTCACCCACAGTACTGCCGCATACTGGATGTTTTTCCCTTTTCACACCATTCTTTGTAAACCCTAGAAATGGTTGTGCGTGAAAATCCCAGTAACTGAGCAGATTGTGAAATACTCAGACCGGCCCGTCTGGCACCAACAACCATGCCACGCTCAAAATTGCTTAAATCACCTTTCTTTCCCATTCTGACATTCAGTTTGGAGTTCAGGAGATTGTCTTGACCAGGACCACACCCCTAAATGCATTGAAGCAACTGCCATGTGATTGGTTGATTAGATAATTGCATTAATGAGAAATTGAACAGGTGTTCCTAATAATCCTTTAGGTGAGTGTATATATATGAACATAGAATTGTTCTATGTTATATTATATGGAATATATATATTCAAGTCAATATTTCTTAAGAAATCACACTTTTAAAGTTAGGCTGCATCAGTTGTTGAAGGGGTGAATTAAACTTTTTTGATGTTGTTGTTGTAATTTTAATGATTATTTCATCTTATTTTAAATCATTCAAGGTCATCTTGAGGTTTGAGGCCCTTTTGAAAGGTTGCTGTGGCCCCTTGGTTGAGAATCACTGAACTAAAATATCAAACTTCTGATTTGCCAAAGTGTTAATGTAAATGCATTTGGTTCTCAAGCATTTATTGGAAGCAAACAGACAGAACTACAAAAATATGTGGGATGTGAAATCATTACACTTGTGTCTCATTAATAGTATTATTCATACAACAATGACAAGAAATGAATTTGAATGGGTTTCCCAAAAGGTCTGTCCCATTTACTTGCTCTCGGGAAACACAGCCCAGATCAGTACAGTACAAACCCCCTTTAAATCTCACCAACAGACCAGCCTGACAAGGTTCGAAGACCAGCAAACCTTTTAGAGGAGAGTTTGGCTGAATAACTTCAGAAGCATTAATAAAGTCATTGAAATATCTGTCCATATATCTATTCATCCATCCATCCATATACATTTGGAGTGGAATTGTTATCTAGAATCATAAATAGTCATGAGATTTTTTATTTTTTTTATTTGATAAATATCAGCATTTACAGTTTTCAGTGAAAAATCATTATAGGTTGACCACTGAACATTTACTTATTAACTAAAATCTTATTAACTAGCAGTAAGCCTTTAAAATTAATAATAGTAATTTTTTTAAATAAGGACTAAATGAGAGTGGACAATCACCAATAAGTGGAAGAAATGACCAACAATCAACAGGAAACAAGATAAAATAAAAGACAAGACAAATCAACCTGCATCTCTTACAGTGGAAAACAACCTTAAACAAAACGAAAAATACAAGAAATATGATTAAGCAGTTTCCTGCAATATGTCTCAAAAATGTCAGTATTCATCACCCTGCTACTGAATTAATGTATGTGCTTATGGTGACCTGAATAAAGATCTTCTCTCTTACTGTATTTGGAGCAAGAGACGCCTTGTCTCCCAAGTGAGCCAATTTACGCTGGAGTCCACTTCATTGTGTGCCGTATCGATTCAGTCTGAACTCTTTTTCCTGATAAAGAAAGCCAATGAGCTGGATGCAGATGTCTGCGGGGTGAGATGCAAGGAAATCTCATTCAGGAAATGAAAGCGAAACTCAACCTGTGGGCTTCAAAGTGGCAAAACATGTCAGTCAGCTGTCCTTGCCCAAAAGGCAGTTCAAAGCATTTTTTTTAGGTGGATGTCAATGAAGAGAAGCATGTGTGTGATTACAGTCTGCAACAAACCCATCATCATGTATATGTTACACTAATGGAAATAATTTTTTGTTGGGAAAAAAAAGAGGACCATTCCTTCAGGATGCTATAGTCATGGGTGCTGTGGCTGGTACCTGAGCAGAGGAAAATACCAAGGGCATCTTCGGGGAGACAGATACACTTTGATCTGAGTTAGAGCTGAGAGACACTAGGTCTGACAGGTTATATAACTTTCGCTTTTGTGGCTTAGTTCGTGACTGACTGCGTGTTGGGGCTGGGAGAATGGAAGAAGAAAAGGGAGGAAAATCCTAATCAAGATTAGAAGTAAAATATAAACATGTAAATAGTAATGAACGGATACAAATGTGATGTTTATGTCCTTGCTAAGTTAAAGTAAATCAAAAAGAATATTTTTTGGTATATTGAGTATAATATTCTCAGAAAAATGGTACACAAGCTGTCCCTGGGGCAGTACCCTTTCAGAAGTTCATTTTTGTACCTTATTTACCCCTCAAGGATGCATATGAGTACCGATATGTATAATTACCTGAAATGCATAATAGTACCTAAATGGTGCATATTAGTACCTTATTGTTGGGTGTTGCCAAAGTGACAGCTGTTGTATAATTTTTCTGAGAGTGAAGCATATCACACCGCAGGACCCTGCTATCACTTTCCCAAACATCAAACTACCAAATGGTTTTCAAACCATTAAACCTTGAATGCACTTTGGTAAAAGCAACATCATTTAAACTCTGTAAAGCGAATGGTGTTATGAACACAAAGTCTAATCATGTCTGATTTCAGCTGTGGATCCATGTGAGCGATGGGGAGGTAACGAAAGTGCTGTGCTTGCCAAAACGGTGAGCATTTGTGTGATTCATAGGATCATTTAAAAGAAAAAAACACTGCAAAATGTGCACGTGCTCTCAGAGACTCGGACCCTTTCCATCTTCACGTTAGGCAAAGGTAATTAAACTGTCACGTTTGCATTGCAAAAAATGCAGGAGTCACCACATTCCCCTAACGTCGAGGAATATCTGTCACTGGTGGATGACTTCTAAATGGTCCATTTCCTTATCTGAACCTTTGATTTGTGCGAAGACCCGTGTCAATAAAGCCCTCCTCCGCCTCTGATGTTGTCTCAAAATGAACATCTCCAATTAGACACAAGCAATCATTCATTTGATGGCTTACCGTTTACGTTCATTGTTGCAATATGTGCGAATGTGTGTGAGATAATTTGTTATACCTTGAGGGAAATCTAACTCTTAATCACTGCATGAGAATAATTACGCCTCCTTTGTGTTTATGCTGATAAACTCATCATAATTTGGCACTGGCAACTAAGGCTTCATCAAATTTTAGACAAGACAGATTAAAAACAGATAAAACCACAACCCGAATCATAAAAAAAAAGGGTACGCACGAAGAATAATGAATTGTCATTCAAAACACTTGAGTTAGCGGTTAGCGCTAGCTTAGCTTTGTATTTAGATCTTTTTTTCCTCAATGCGATTGACTCAAGCACACAAACAATAACATGAGACTTTGAGGGGCTTTCTGTGTTCGTTTGTGCCGGGATATACGAATTCTGAAAGGCCTGTGTAGGCCTTTGTTTCCGTACTACGCGCTACTATGCCGTCTCCCCACTCATTAAATTATACATGAATAGGAAACAATTGAGCCATAATTGATAGGCCTCTCCGTTCATTCTCCTCACAGACACACTTTATCAGCCACGTAGTGACAAAAATCACAAAGGCTGTCTTCTCCGCCACCTTTTCAGTTCATTCAGACTTGGACTGGTACCATTGTTCTGGCCTGGGGCTGATAAGGCACTGATAATGTTAACCGGTTATCACATTTGCAGAAAAGAGGGCAAAATAAAAGACCCAAGACAGCCGGCGAATTAGCGACTTTGATGAATCGTCGGTTTGAACACGAGAGATTAGCATACTGATTGGACTGATTATTTGTAATTGCGGTTGGAAGTGAAAGCGGGCCGCACCGGATCGTGCTGGTTTCTGTTATAACCAGCTGAAATCATGAGCTTTGTAATGATGTTGAATTAATCTTTCTTATCCTCCTCGCCGGGTTAATATTATTGCAAATCAGGGGTTTTATTTGAAAAATTGAATTGTGAAACTGCAACAGACGTTTTTTTTTTTGAGTACACACTTCACAAGCTTCTGCGAGGTGGACACATGGCAGAGTCTGAAGGGGCGGACGAGACGCACGATAAGGGAAATCTACGTGAATTTGTGCAAGTGCTTTCACCTGAGGTAGAGCAAGTGTCCTTCAAAGCCATCTGTTAGCATTTGCAGCAGCTAATTAATTTGTCCTTCACCGGATGTGTCGGTACAGCCAGGAGAATACAGATCCTGACAGATGCTGAACACTAGACAGTCCTGACGCCCGGGAGATTCCATGCACCGTCTAGAGGATATCGAGACACGGAGCAAGATTAATCAATCACGATAGTGCATGAAGTTGTTTTGACGAAAGAGACACACAAGCTGAGGTAAAGCCGGGCCTTCCGCATCGGGTACATTTGCATAATATTACATTTCTTACGCAGCTGACTAGTAGCAATCATTTCTTTGTAAGTTCAAGATGATTGATGTTTGGTATTGATGCCCCCATCATCTCAGATACCACTAGAGAATCTGGCCAAGAACATTATCATATATTACTTTCTTTAAACAAGCTATAGCTCTGCCTGCAGTACAAACCAGTGTAGATTGCTTCCCAGAATCCATTTATAAACCCTTCCATCTCCAGTACTTCAAAAAGACCACGGCAGATAACACTAGAGACAATGGAAAGAGGAAAAATAATGTCTGCTGTTCAACACTGCAAGTTGTTGGAAGAGTTCCGTGTCTCAGTGGAATTTAGCAGCGGTTCGTTTGTAAGGAGCGATTCTGAAACACCTACATTTTCATATTAGTGCTAACATCTAATATATATTTAATCGATCAAATTAATTAAATGTGTTAATTATGGGTGATATTTACCATTGTGCATCAGTTAGGTCCTCAAATGCATAGACTCACCCAGGAATGAAACAAATGGCAGGATTCAAAATAGCATAGGCCTACTATTTATGCCATGTCTTTATATGACAGAAATAGTAAAAGTATACCATTTCGAATTCAGCCATTGTCTTCATTAGTGAGTCACTGATTCATTAATTCACCAAAGCCTGAAATCATTACTTAATCATCTCATTTTAATAGAAAAGCTGGGACAAAAATGAACCAAAATATAATAATAATAATAATAATAATAACAACAACATCTAGGAAATATAACTATAGAATAGTAAAATATAACTATACAAGCATATTTATAATATAACAGTATAAATTGTTCATAAAGATTGATGTTTCTAATGCTGCGCATACATAAATACTTTTACTGTAAAATAAAAGTTTCAGCATATCTCCAAACAATGGTATAACCTGCATGAAACCTCTTACATGAACACTTTCGAATAAGGAGAACAGGCTGAATTATGCAATTCAAAGAGAAATCGTTAGAAAATTAGAGGTGAAAACTCAGGTCTAGCTCACTGGAGTCAAAGCATAATTCTGTTTTGGTGGAATATCACATTCAGAATAAGGAACATATGGTTCACAAGACCCCTGCAAGTCTCTTCCCAATATTTATGCAAACGCACACACATACGCTAGTTCTCAATCTCTGTATGTAGGTCTTGCTATATTTGTTCCAGTTTTGCTTTCCACAGCACTTTTTCTGAATAATTACTCCCTTTCGAGTCATGAGCAATACTCGCAGCAAGCTCACTGGTTCTTAGAAAGAAAGTGTATTGAGGTCAAAGAAAGCCTGGAGATTAGATCTATGCAGATACATGATTACATTTTGCATTTATGAAACGAGACTTACACAAATGGATAAAAAGTGTGGAAGAATTCAAGGACCTTCCATACATCCCCAGGCCTGGAATTGTTTTGAGTGAACAGCTGTTCTCAAAAGACATTTACTCTAATGAACGGTACATCATCATTATTGCAGTGCACTGCAGGCTGTTGTTGCATGTAGGAAGTTAAAGTGAGAAGAAAAAAAAACCTCTTCTAATTTACTCTAATAGGAAGTAAAAATGTTGAATACAATAACAGTCTACGCCTCAACCATTAGTTCAACCAGTTTAAAAGGCACCTTCTTTTATTTCTGACAGCCTGAGGTCATGAAACATAAAAATGATTACGACGTTAAACAATCTCTGCTTACATGCTTTTAATGCATTATCTAATAATAAAATGAGCAACGGAATAGAGTCATCATCTTGCCTTAAGCCAGTGATGAACCAACGTCTTGCTGGAACAAAATGCAGGTATCAATTATGAAGCTCATTTACTAGCATGACTGGCATTATCAGATTCTCAGTTGATAAGAAACAAACTATACGGCTCATAAAAACACAGTCACTCTATAAGCTAGATAAAGAGATGAACAGTTTATAAAATATAGGTTTAATTTGGAAAAATACCTGTTTATCACAGATTTTCAAATGGTAGGGGAATGTAGCATGATCCACTAAAACCAGCAGATTTTCCAGAAAACGTACCTATATACAAACTATATGTATGATGAAAGATATGCCGCTCCTCGAATAGAAAAAAAAAAAAAAAATCCATTTATAGTCCCATGATGGAGCAGGTAGCCACTACAGGTGCAAAAACACACATGAGTCTTATGTGCCCTAAATCCTTCTCTTTTCACTGGGTTTTGCTTCCCTTTTTGCAGCCATTTTTGCAATTATAACCAACAAGGTCAAGTACCACATGTGTAGCTTATTACATGAACTATGGCTATGATTAGAGCATTCTGGGAAATGAAGTGTTCTTATATAATGGTCCATAAAATAAAAGGTAATTTAGTAAATATAAAGAAATACATAGGCTATAGATTAATTACAACATTTTGAGGAAGAAATTTCAAACATTTATTCGTATTCATATCATCAAATGTGTCTGGAAATACCCCATGTGTGTATGATAACATTTATCATAGCGTTAACATGATAACATTAAAAAATATAGAAACTACATTTAACCCTTAAATGTATACCTCGGATCTTTAGTGTTCCAGGACATCATTCACTACCCTCCTCCTCATTAATTTTTTTTAAGTTAGACATCAACCTTCTTAGTATTCCTCAATCAATTCATTATAAACAATATAACGAGAAAATAAAATATTTTTAAAAAAGCCTATTTTACCATTCATTTAAAAAAAATAATTACATAGGGTCGCTAATGACCCGAAGTGTGTAACAGTGTAAGTATACTTTTTCTGATCAGCAATAGTTGAATCTTTGATGACTGAATACGTGCAGTTCACCTTTATTCCACAAGGTGGCAATGTCAGATACACAAATGATGAAGTGACGTTTCACTCATAGTTACCACAGGCAGAAAACAAAAGAATAGGCAGTATCATCAGCAAAACTTGAAATGCTTCAGCAATTTATTTCAGAGCAAGTACTGAACGCAATCAAATATTGTGTCACTGTCACTTGATGGTGGATCTGGCGAAGAAGCTGTCAGCGATCAAAATATTGATTTTAAAGATGTTGAAATTGATAGTTTTGAGAATATGTTTGAGATTGTGAATATGAGACTGGGAAATGACCTCTGACGAGGACAGTGATGATGGTATAAAACATCTGCTCAAACTGAAACCTTCCAAGCTCCAAAAGGTAACAAAATATGCTTTATTTTATTCTTCTGTAATTGTAACTCTAATTTCAGGAGAGTTTTATATTATCGCAAAAGGTAGAGTTCCATCTGTGTAAATTTAGTTCTGGGTCGCTAAAGACCCGAATATGTAATAATGATTGGCGAAACATTCATGCATTTTAGGGTTAAAACAGTCTTTTTTTTTCTACTTGAAATAGACCTCTAATTGTACTTCTTTAAAGTTGTTTCAAAATTCTACATGTTTGTGATTCATTCAATTTAATTGGAATTTAAAAGGCATTGTTAATTCAATAAATCCTGTTAAAGTTTTAATATGTGACATGGGACCCTCTCGGCTGCCCATTAGCTTGCATCCTATGGAGCCTCTTTTATTTTTTAATTAAAATAAAAGCTTTTCCAAGTCATATATGCACTGATCTCATCTTCACTCCTAACACAAGAAGTTACTCAAGAACACTCCACTTAGCACAACAGTCTGGAGCCGCAAAGTAATGTGGCGCCAAAGTAGGCCTATGTTCAATACATTGGATCCAATGCAACAAGTCTCATTTGCAGACTTGCTTGCATCGACTGACTTTTGGTTATGAATCCAATCACAAACAGAACTTTCATTGAGTTTAATTAGCTGAATCAATATCTCCATGTAGGACTGTTCATCTTTCTGTCAGATAATCTGATTAGTCGGCACATAGAGCGGCTGGGCGTTTACTTATACACTCACATCCTTTCCTCAAATGAATCTTTTATTGATCACAGAAGTGCATGTCTGACTCTTGCATTATGCATCCTGCAGTTTGTGCACTTTTGGAGTGATTTAACACTGCATTTATTGTAGGAAAAAAGTGCCATATTTCAATTAAATTCCTTCTAGTTCAGAAAAAAACTAGCATAAGGGTTAATATTTTCGGTGCTCTGCTAAAATGTTGATTGCATATCAAACAATGAGATAAAATAAGTCAATAACCTGCCACAATGTGAACTATCAAACATCAGTCTCCTTTCGGCAATAAAAGTCTGGCGATCACACTTCTGTATCCTGTAAAGTCTGAATCAGCCAGTTCAATCTTTTTGAGTGGATCTCTTAATTTATTTTCATTCGCTCTTCATTTTTTCATGGCTTCAAAGGGATTTCAAAAGGATTTCTATGAGAGGGGCGCCATCTGCGCTCCTCAGTCGGAACAGGAGTGGGCACTCAGACCTCACACCTCCATAAAGTTTTTCACAGAGAGAGAAAAAAGTGGAAGACCAGACATTTTGTTTATAAAATGAGTCTCACTTACTGCACCAAAAACACTCTGAAGAAAGGAAACTCCATATGGCTGATTGGCACATGCCATTTCATGCTTATTAGATCCAGCACTCAGAATATTGGGGAGTGAAGCTGAACAATGTGCACCGCAATAGCAAGTGCAATTATTTAAATCAGTCCTCTTTTAAATCAATATCAAAATTGTATGTGTATAAATACATAAAGGAAAGTATACATTTTAGCATATAGTTATTAACATTTTTATATACGTTTGTCAATGGCCGCGTCCGAAAGCTTAAAAATCCAGTGTTAAAATCCAAAAACGTCGGAATCCAATGTTAGTTTCGCTTCCTTTCTCTTGAGGTACCTTTATATGATCGATTTTTGAAGGGAGCATAGATGTATCCTTCGTTGCCTTTGATATCCCACAATCCTCTGCTTTCCATTCCATGACAGTTGAGCTAAAAAATAAAGATGGCGTCTGAAAGTTGCGTTTGGTGGTCAGATGTAAATGTGTCAATGTTTTCCACTTTTGATTTAATTTCTAATGAGAAATTACTATTGTAGTCATTAAATATTTGCTTAGTTATCACCAAAACTCACACTATTTTGTTGTAGATCATTAGTCTGTTATGTTGCCTCAGAAATCAGTCCAAAATCTGTTTCTTGAGGTGCTTTTGTGCGCAAATGGTTCAACAGTGTAAGAGTTTTTAAAAATACAAATGTTCCATTTAGTCTCTCAATATGAGCTCATAAAGCAGCATGCATAATAATTATAATTAATTATCAAAATGGTGTTTAGATGGAGTACAGCATTTCACACCACAGGACGTCAGCTACCTAAATGCATTCATCTACAGTAACTAAATACCTGGATGTGTGCTTTTATCAGATTTGAGTTCATAAAAAAGACCCAAAAAGGCCATAAATGCTCATTTAATTAAATTGAAACCAAGAATTTCTGTTGTAGGATAAGCAACAGAAAGAAACACGTTCTCTGTGTTGCCATCCTTTGCTCTCTCCGGCGTTTTGAGCAATTCTTTTTAAGGCCTGGCGAGCTACAAAAGAGTCAGACAACAATGAGAGGATCTATGAGGCGTGCCAAGAAAACCTCTCACCTGTGCTGGATCAATACAGCTGAACTGAGCAGCTTTTTAAGAGAAGAAACCTGAGCATCTTCGTGTAAAGGAAGGGAGAAATTATCTTTTGTCATAAAACATTACTGTTTCCTTTCTGCTCCAAAATCCATCCATCTGCCAGATTTCTGCAAAACACGACCTATTCTAAACAAAAGAACAATAATGATGCAGCGGCACAATACCAAAATCGCATTAGTTCCCATTAATATCAGTGTGTTACTCCAGATTTCCACTCTGGATAATTGCTTGAAATGGCATTTGAAATACAACAAAATCGAGGTAAGAATACGTTAAATGTTGCATTCTTTTGAAGAGAATAAAAAGAAGACAACATGAGACTGATAAGTGTGTCTGTGTGTGTGTGTGTGTGAGCTGCTGGCATGTTGTCAGCTCAGCTAATTATTACTGTGCTTCTCCTCCTGTGCGCTCACGTTTTTGACTGCCAAAACTTGCTGTGCTAAAAACTGCACCTTAACAAACCAATGAGAGCTGAGGGGCCGGGAGGGGGTTGATTGCACCTGCTGAGATCTGAGCGTGGAGGCTGAATGGATTTTCAATGGGCCTTGCACTACATGCAAAGTTATAAATGAATGCCACTGCATTACAACGGGCATAAAATGAAACTTTCCTCAACTGTGTCACTGGACATGCAGTCACTGTCCTTCATGTTGCTAAAATCCCCAACTCTCATTGACAGCGAATAACTTCAGGTCATTTCTCTGCTGCCTACGCTTTAGGACCCCTTACCAAACCTGCCAAGATCTACAGCTGTCCTCGTCTATTTTCTCTCTGTCTCCTGTCTGTACAAATGATCCCTTCTTGCCTGCAGAAAATTATTCCTTTTGTTCTCAGTGTTTTCCTGAATGTGAAACATGAATCCGTAATGCCGCGTGGAGGATTAGAGTCGCTGCTGTGTTCAGGAAGAGCACTGCCTTAGTTTCAGGTTGACTCCATCTCCATGCACAAACAGATGCTTACTGTGGGATTAACACCCGTTGTTCAATGAATCTCAACATGGGCACTGATGTCTCACAGTGTAAGCCTTCAATTATGCCAGACACTGTTTTTGTCTTTTTCAGGACTCAGATATGGTAGTTTCAGAACAGAAGACTCACAGTGAGATGCACAAGAAAACAGTTGCCGTCCAAATTAAATCATGTAACATTATTGTAGTATAACATTGTAGTATTATTCTAGTTTTAGGTTTCTGCTTTGACCTGAATTCGTCTTATCATCTTTCTTATTTCTTACAAACTCAGGTTTTCTGTGTTTGACAGCTTGTTAAGAAATGCCAGACAATAAATGTTCTAGCCTTTGTGTCCATCATCACCAAAGTCAGATGTCCATATAGAAAAGACACACTACTGTTCTCCTCCCACCCCGTCAACTCTCTGTTCTTTTGTCTGTTCATCTGCCCTCGTTTTTTGGATTCACCCCATTATTTCTGTCATGCTCTCTCATGTCTCTGCTTTCCCAACGGGCTTAGAGGGCTCTGAGAGCTGGAGCTTCAAAAAGCATGCAAAAGGATGTTGCAGAGGGGAAAAAAAACTATCAAATACTGCTGAGTTCAGCTCAAGTTCACCAAAAAAGAGGAAAGTGACACTATACACCTCAGAAAAGAAAAATCATTAGACAATATCAGGAGAGAAGTTGTGTCAGGTAAGTTACACCATGTATTCAGTCTGTCTAGACTCAACAATTCATATTCTGGCTGTCATTATTTTCTAACTGTATACTTTTTTTTTGTGCTTTTTTTCAGTGGTTCTTTCAGTTTTTTCAAACAATATCTACATAAAAGTATATATTTATTACATGGCTCCCTGAAATACTTGAATCTGATTGGTCAGTTACAGCATTCAGTTCAATATTACATATTACAACATACCCCGAGGGTATGTAAGTATAAATGATGACAGAATTTTTCAGTTTTTGGTGCACTGTTATTTTAAAGTATAGATAAAGCTCTTCTGCTAGGTGAAGTGTGAACATCACAGAAACTGACAGCAGTGCTCTCCATTATTCTTTGTAGTAAAGTAGAGAGAGAGAGAGAGAGAGAGAGAGAGAGAGAGAGTGAGAGAGTGAGAGAGAGAGAGAGGAGAAAAAAAGGCACTTGCTTTGATATCCCTTCTCCCGTTTCACAAGTCTCCGCTCTGTCGGTCATAATGAGCATTTATGAATAAATAAATGTGAAAGAGAACCATAACGAGGTAAACGTCTGGCACACATACATAATACAACATTCTTTCGCCATATTCAGTCTGAGAGAATATCTTTCCACATCAGGGCCATAACGCAAGATGAGAGCAATTTCTGTTGCTGGTAATCAGGAAAACATCATAAACGCGAGAGTTCAGCTTATAGGCAGAAGTTTGAAAACATCAAGATGGGAACAACATGGGAAGAATCTAATGATTTAACAACTAAAAATGGAGATGATTAATGATGAGAAGATGGATCCACACACCTCTACATGCTGAAATATTCAAGAGCTCCCATGGCATGATTTTTGTTGGCTGATTTATCAGTAACACAAAAGAGCCTTCTATCAACTGCATCACACAGGTGGTTATGGATACATTCTTACAATTAGAATATTGTAAATGTTTACTCAAATTAAGGAGACTGACCCCAATAGTACAATTAGGATGTGTTCAAAGGGGTCTCAGTTCTAGTGACTCAATGCAGCTGAGATTTTTGGCACCCGTTCATTAAATTGATGGTAGTGTTATCACTTTGAAACAGAGACAGACAGGTCTTTACATGCAGCACACATTCACACCAAAGATGAAAAACATTAGACTTCAAAAAGCCTCTAACCTCCCTCACACACAAACCATCCTATAACAGCCTCAGGCAGCTTTCATAAATTCAGAACAATCTGCGTAAAAATAATCTACACATTTCATTTAGATTATTGGTTTTTAGAGCATTTGTTGTCATACTACAAAATAAGTAAAAAATTGTCTGGTCTAAATATCCTTAAAACAGTACATATCCTTGAGGAGCAAAGTTGCATAAGACATGTTTTCAGATTTGCCACAACTGGAAAATAAAGTCATTTAAACATAAATGTAACATTGTTTTGTGAGGTTTAAGCCAAAAAATAAGACTGAGCAATTTGCTAATTGTGTATAAGTAAACTTCATAATATCTTATTCCATTTTTGCTTTTGTTTAGATATTTTTAACAGCAAAATACTAAGAACATGATCTTTTTTTGCAGTGCAGTGTTTGAAGGGCTGATGGCAAGATAACCATTTATATATTCAAGCAAAGAATTACATATATTTATAATCAAACAGATCTGATTTTAATGCTACTGTCTGACAGGATGTCAGTTTAACAATGACAGGTGTGGTATTTGGGTGAGATGCGAACCGGACAAATGCCAATTTTGTCTGACTCTAATGATATAATCACAGTTTATCTCAGAAATGCGGTTCTTGATCTCGAGCTTAATTAGGTCAAGCCGTCAATCAAGAAAAGTAATCAATCAAAGCCGAAAGTTACAATTATCTCTGTATGTTGAACAAAACTAGAAAATCTGGAAACCATTATTTGAGAAGAAAGGATAACAAAAATGTTTAACTTATATAACAATAATTTATTATCCTTTGTTACCCCATGTAGCACACCTAGAACAAGTAGACCCGGCTACAAAGATGTCTTACACATCAAAAAAAGACTAAAAACATGACAGCAAGATTACTCAGGGTGTCTCTTCACAAACTGTGGTAGAAAAATGAGCCTCTATACAAGGCACAATGAGAGTGGTAGAAACTCCATGTTTAGCGCTTGACTGAGATACAGACTGGGTCATTTGGCATTATAAAGATGGAATAAAATAACTTATTAGACTCAAAAATATAAATAATGTTCATACAGAGCAGTACAAAAATTGTACGTATTGTATACAATACCATTAAAATGGTAACATCGTGTGGTATGTCAAACAACTCTTGTAAACCCATTAAGCGGCAAAGAAGACCTTTACCCATGAAGATCTTGTAAAGAACAGTTACAGATATTTACATTTCAGATTTAAAAGATGTAATGGCAGCAAAAGCCGAAATTCAAGTAATGTATTTTATATCGCATGAAAACTTGCTATTTATAAAATACAAATGCATGAAAACACTACATTAAATGACAATGTAGTGTGTAAAATCCTATTAAAACCATCTTTATACATTCTAGTATGAAAACACAGCGAG
Source organism: Leuciscus leuciscus (assembly GCF_965113295.1). Taxonomy (NCBI): domain Eukaryota; kingdom Metazoa; phylum Chordata; class Actinopteri; order Cypriniformes; family Leuciscidae; genus Leuciscus; species Leuciscus leuciscus. The sequence continues at coordinate 11,884,803 of NC_138728.1, read as the reverse complement.
GTCTGTAACGGTAGTGTCAACGTGTCAGTGTATCAAAAGAGTTTTTGAACATTCACATTTCTTGAAGTCTTGAGTTTAGTTGAAATGAGTTTTCACAAAACATGAAAAATATCTGCATCTTCACCTTTATAAAATGGCTACTTGGAATGAGGCAAGTACATAGGGTCGAGACCGCCTGTGGTCACGCTCTTCACTAAACTGTGGTGACTGAAAGGAAGGCGTTGTGAACTTTGGTGCCCTCAGGTGCTCGTGCTCCATGGCTCATGAGCTCTTGAATGGTCATCCAATTGTCAAGGATCTTCTTGTTTCGTTTCTTCAGCATCTTCTTATGGCTGAGCTCCAGAATGCTGACTTCCCCACTTGCCGTCCCCATGGTCTCCCTGAGGCACTCAAGCCGGCTCCTCTGCATGAACTCCCTCCTGCGTCGCTGTTCTCTTGCCCGCGCCAGCTGCTGCTTGCGTTCTTCTTTGCTCCAGTACCGCCCCATCTTCAGCTCGCTGACTGCGTCGTCATCTGTTGTCATCCCACCGCTGCGCTCCTCCCGGATCCGCAAGGCTCGTTCACGTAGGATTCGGTCTCGTGCGGGCCGACGTGCGACATACCTGGTTCCGTCTGCTCGCACTTTAACTTTCCATTCAATTCGGCCAGGTTGTGAGGGTCCAGGCCGTCCACGGAGGCTGAGGAGGCTAAGCTGGCTCTGGGAGTATTCCAGAGAGGAAGAGGAATGTTGTTGTAGGAGCTGTAGGTAACTCTGGTAATGGCGTGTGCTGGGTGGCTGGGTTGATGTGGTGGTGCTGTGGTAGGGCGAATGGTAGTGCCGAGCGGTTGCAACCCTATTACGGTTTCTTTCTTTCTCACAGCGCTCGTCATCAGCAGGAAGCGCTGGGTCTGACTCCGAGGGGTTGCTGGGGCTTTGTTCCAAACTGCTGGAGAAGGCCTGGCTGGGTCCTTGTGAACCGGGACTGGTGATGGGGGTCTGTAAGGGTGGTGTGGAGCTGGTGTATGTATGGCCACGACTGTAAGAAGGGCTACTTTGGCTGGGTAAAGACAAAATGGGACTATTGTAGGGACTCTGCAGGTGTTGGGTACTCCGCAGGTTCCTCTGATTAGTCAGGTGGACTCGACGCTGTAGCGAATGGTCGGGAGATCCTTCTGTTCCCAGTGGAGTTGAGCGGGAACTTTCCGCTGTATTGTAGGCACTAGAGCTGTCTTTATCTCTAAACTTCTCACTTTGAAGTCTCTCAGGATGCTCGTTAATATCTGCAAGCTTGCCACGGCGCAGTCGACTTTCCTTATCCGTTCGGGGCGAGTCGTGCTTGCTCCTGCGCAACTGGTGGGCTTTCATGATGCTCTGGCACTCAAGTTCAATGCTGCGCAGCTCTTCGTTGAGCATGTGCAGCTCCCGTGCCACTCCACTTCCACCCTGCTCCGTGAGGCTACACTCGATAGTACTACTTCGTCTGTAGACCAACCCGCATTCTCCACCATTACGGATCTGGCACTTTAGCTCCAGGAGTTGCTGGAAATGGTCACATTCCACCCCATTCTCGCTCAACCTGCCCTCCTGACCCTTCTCCTGCCTGGCTAAGCTAACGGTGTCCATAGGAACCAAATGCGAACCCGCTTCCCACCTGTCTCGAAGTTGTTTTTGAGTCTGTGTTTGGGGATGAGAGAGAAATTCATATTCAGAACTCTCCTCAAAGCTGCATTTCACACCACTGTCCTTCTCCAGAATGGAAGAGGAACATGTTGCTGTATCTGTACTTGCGGAGGCTTCCTCGTGTCTTTTTGACTGGAAAACATGAACAGATACAACCCCTTAATGCATGTCAGAACATAAAGACTTGGTGCTAAGGAACTTTTGGCAAGTATGGTCATACTTACCCACTTAGCTTCCTTTTTCTGCTCTTCTAAAATCTCCATCTTCAGCTCCTCTAGAAAATCCTGATGGTCCTCATCGAGCCAGCTTCCATCCATCTAAGAGAGACAAACCCAACAGTGTTAACCAGTTCTGGACTAACCATTTGGCTGGTTACCACTACTCAGTTAGTGTCAGCTAGTAAATGCCATAGCTACACTATTTGGCAGCAAAATGCATTTTTGACAGCCTTTCAAAATATTTTTCACTGTTTTCTGCCTTTGACATCACAACTGGGTAAACTGTAGTCACTATTGAAGGGTTTAACCATCAGCCAATCAACATTTTACTGATATCATTTCACATAGTTTTAGAGAACATGGCATTTATGGCTCAGGTGATTGGCTCATAATAAATAAATAAATAAAGCCACACAAATAAAACTGTGGTTTTAATGTGGGATAAGATTAGCAACTATGTCCACTAGTCTCACCTGTCCTTCAGGTCTGGTGACGAGTAACACTATGGATCTGGAATTTTCATTTGAAAGGAGAGCAACAGCCTCTTCCCTGTTCTGTACGTCATGACCATTTATCTGGAAGAAACATGGACACAGAGAGACAATTACATACACACAAAGATAATGACAGAGTGTCAGGAATTTCACACCAGAAGCACACTTCATCAGTGACAGAAGTGGAGTAAAATTGCATTTCCTCATACACACCAAAACTAGGCTCCCTTCGTGAGATAACAACCTTCAGTCAATTATGCATTTACTGGGGGAGAGACTTTGAATCGATTACTAAGACTGTCGACTGGGCTGCAGGAGCCACAGCATTTATAAAAAGCGTTGTGGCGGTACACGCCCAGACACACAATTAAGCAGCCTCTGACAGGTGCCGTTCATCTTTTCTTCTATAGAGTAATGGCACTGTCAAAAGAAGATAATAGGGGTGGAGAGAGTGAGACAGACGTGCACTGAACCATTGTATTCATCTCCCTCAATGTTACATCCACAGATGCCTTGCGTCCTTTGTATCTCGTTCTTTCTGTATCTTCTTTTGCTCATAAATTCTCCAAACCCCTAACCCTACTGTCTCTGCTGAATGTCACACCAGCTTGGTCTACATTCTGCAAAAGCAGATCCAGTCAAAACTGCTATTTAAGAGAAATTTATCATGATGATCCAGTGGCTGACTTCGTTTGTTCAAGATTTGTACAGACACACACACACACACACATACAAATATCTACAGTGGGAAGTCTCAGACCACTAGTGAAAATCCATTATAAATTATATATTATATTATATTATATTATATTATATTATATTATATTATATTATATTATAAGTAAATAAAGAACAATCCAATAAAAAATCCAATTCGATGTGTTTCTGGACCCACTGTATCTACCAAATAAATAATCAAAAACATCATCTGGATTCATAGGATGGTTGTTAGCGTGAATGAGCGTGTGTATAGGTGTGTAACAAGATTTAATGTATCCCACCTGTAAAATTCTGTCTCCCTCTCTGATGCGTCCATCCCTTGCAGCTATGCTGTTCAGTTCAACCTATCAACAGTACAATAAACATGGCATCAATATGTAAATTGTCATAATTCATCTCAACACACCAGCAATAATTCCATGACTTGTCACAAAAAGAATTCATTATTGTAACAGATTAATTTGCATATCTGTTCTATAATGAGAAAAATCTATTCCTTTCAGACTATTTACAAAAGAAGGCAACATAATGCTCCCATATAATATGTAAGAATTGGAAGTGAATACTGCACAGAATATGTAAAGGATGTGGAAATATTTTTCTTTTCCCCCTAATTTTTACAAGATTTCTGATTAAAGGTACAATATGCAAGAATTTTTGCCGCTAGAGGGCGCTACATTCCAAACAACAACAACGGCGTAGCTTGATGACGATGTGAAGGAGCGTGGAATGATGGGAACTGTCGTTTTAAACTCCACCGTGGATGTAAATCAGTCAGACGGGAATCGAAAAATCATGTTCATGGATGATGAGGCTAAGTTCTATTTTTATAAATGTTGCGTTTAATGACATGCTTTTTGTGGCGAGGGGGGCGTGGTTCAGCGCGGTCTGTGATGGGAGAGAAAAGAGACGAGCAAGTAGGTCAAGTGCAAATGCACCTGTGTCTTATTGCAGTGATCGGCGTGGAGAGACCGCTTATAAGCCGCGCTGGAACGAGAGAGAGACTGGAGAGAAAATTGGACGCAGATGAAGAAAACCGGTGGATCCAAGCTCTCATTTTTGAACTGTTTTGTGCCGTCGCGGTTGCCACGGTGAATGCGCGTTGTGCGCGGCTTTTGTTTGTTTTGCTTTATTTTAATAAAGTACGAGTCCCAGTCACGACGACGCGTCTTCTTCCTTCCTGACTCTTAAACCTCATCACACTTTTATTTCATTAAAATGAATTAACCGCAAGAAAAGTAAGGTTTAATACTTCATAGATGTTACTGTATTTGTTGAATTCATTGTTGTGATAACGCTGCGCAGTTTTACATGTTCTAAACAATTGTTGTAAAAGTACATTCGAACATGCCCACATCATTTGCCAAAATACTGATTAATCTTTATGTATAACACATGCTATGTTTATTTACATGGCCATAAACACCAGACGTGATAAACAATGTCAATAAACTAAACACAAATCTAAAGCAATAATACTTTCCTTACATAAACATAACTATTACCGAATGCTACATTTGGAAAATATAAAATTAAGCATGCTTTGTCGACAGAACCAGCTGCAATCGGTAAAGAATAATTGTGTCCCATAACGACTGCAAGAAACAAGCTAAAGTTTGTAGCTTGATAGACGCTACAACTACAACTTCCGCATTTGTCCAGGACTCCACGCAGTACGAGCGGAAACCGAGGGTGACGCGGATATGACGCAATTGACTGGCGACTCCCAGCTCCCCCCTGCTCTAACGCCCCGTTTCCTTGGTTAAAATCGCAATTTTCTCACGATTTAAAAATAGTTGGAAACATTTGGGATATTGTAAGTAATCAACTTAACAAAATATATAACACTGGCCTTGAGATTTTGGGATATTTTAATGCAAAATTCTTACATATTGTACCTTTAAAACAACCATATTCTTTATGCATTGTAAGAATTTACATAAGAACGAGGCTGAAAACATAATTGCTGTACATTATACGCATAAATGCATTTTTAATTAGCATAACTTACTTCCACAGACATGTATTAATAGAACATTTCTGTAGGTTGTTTATAATACATTTTTCTGGAGATGATACGAAAAAGAGAAGCAGTTCCCTCCTGTTTGATGTCAGGTGCTCCACATTTACATATCCCTGAGCAAGAAATGGTGTAAGAACAGGCAATATCTGTACAACAAGTAGAATTCTCCCTGTTGAAATGCAGTCCCTGTTTTCAGCCTTTGTTTTCCTTTAGGTGTGTCAAGGTGGTGAGAGTGAATACAGTGCCGTTTTACACTCCACAGGAGACAAGAGGGGTGCCATTTCTTACTAATTAAAATCAGCAATTAAAACACTGAAAAAAAAGAACTGTCTGTATGCAGAATAATTTTCCAAACTTGACTTGATCTCTTCATGCTTGACTCAGTCCTGGTAGACTTTCGTCTGCTATGTGAACTTTGGAGAACAGGAACATTTTCCATATTAAACACTTTTAATTTCAGTGAAGGAATATACAGTGATGTGGAACAATGAGAATGGATCAAACTCAGCTTTTATCTTTTAATTACTTTTCACAAAATTTAAATTGATGTTAAAAAGGGTTTGGTCCGGTTAATTTGATTGCCTGCATCAAATTTGATGCTTAGTGCCACATCTTACAGGTGACTTCAACAGAGATCACCAAATTAACATAATAACATTTGTTCTGAAAGCATTATTCGGTTCATTTTCAGTAGATCTTTGTCTGTTAAATTGAACTGGTGCATAAAAATCCACAAAATAGAGTCTGAAACTATAAAGTCAAATTTTTTCCTTTGCAACAGTTGTTTTGTCTGTGAAAGGAGATGATTAACCTTCAGAAAAGGTTGAACTTCAGCAACATTACCTATTATAGTGTCCATCTATGTCTAGTTTTACAACCCACACACTAAACATTTTGGAACCATATAAGTAAATTTAAAACCCCCGATTTCCAGCAATAAACTTTAAAAGTAAATGTGTAAAATAAAAAAATTAAATAAAAAAGTACCCACCTGACCAACGAAAATGGCTGTATCTTCTTCATCATCAGTACGATAACAGAGAGTCAGGCCCAGTTTTTCCTGGCTGTTCATTCGACAGAGCTCAACCTCCTGTAACAAACACACAAAGCACACACACACACACACACGTTAGGTTTCGTTATCTTTGTGGGGACTCTCAAAGACATAATGATTTTTATACAGTACAAAATATATTTTCTATCCCCTAAACCTACCCTGCAGAAACCTTTGTGCATTTTTACATTTTTAAATTAGATTTTAAATCAACCACTATCCTTGTGGGGACATTTGGCCTTCACAATGTACATTAAACAAGTACAAAGCTCAGACTATTAACTTTATGCTGATTTTACAGGCAGATATTTTTTTATGAAAGAAACTAGAAAATAGCTCAACTCAGTACATTTCTCTTCAGTTCAGTTTATTACTTAAAAGATAAAAGCCACCAATAGCTTCTAAACTCCAGCACGAATAGCATTGTTTTAGAGTAGTAAAGTCATCTTAAATGTTTGGCTTCGCATTAAAATGAAACAATGACCAGTTCCTTTGGCTACAAATGTGTCCTACAAAAGGCCACCGTGAAATATGATATAATCAAGCAGGCCGAGGGGGTTATATGTCAAGACTGAAGCCTGGTGCAAGTGACAGCGCTGTATTCGAGAGACATTCACCTGTCAAAGGAGAGCTGTTAGCCACAGCTCAACACACCACTGACACCGGTCTCAGTTCAGTCAAGCAAAACGGCTCATTTATCGGTCGACGCTCCTGACCGAGCACTAGCATCATACATCAAAAACTCCACCCTCCACATTAACCAGATTTACCACTCCATCTAGGGTTTTCCCTTTTCTTCCACAACCATATACAATGAACTGTCAAGTGTTCATATTTGGCAAATCATTTCTAAAAATGCGATACCAACATGCTCACGGCAACGTCTGTGGTGTGATATAAAAAGGCTAACTCTTTCTCATATTTCAGCTGAATCTGGGTTACTGTCAGTCCGCACAATGGATGCAATTCATCACCAGAAGCTTTAATACGGCTTCATATTGATCTGCTCTATAAGCTCAGTGATACTTCATATTTTCTGCAAGTCTATTGTTCAGACCACATGCTCATCAAAAAGGATCAACCGACGTGCCGAGCAAAATAATCCACACAATCTCCCTTAAACTAGTGCGGCAAGTGACGGAACTGGAAAATCATAGTGATAATTGAACAGATCATAGTAGTAATCTAGGATATGTTCTGTATTCAGGGAGCTAAAGCGGTTAGTTTCCTCTTGGCCCTGATATGAAAAATTTGCTTGTGATTGACTGAAGTTATCTTGCATGGAAGGGGTTCATCCAGACATTTATCACTGCTTATGCATACTTCACATATAGCAACTTCAGCACTGTGCAATTTTGATTTTCCAAGAAGGAAATAGTCTCAAATTCGCCTACAGATGTGGGATATTTATCATAGATACATCCCAAAATCTCACTCTTTTGAAGAAACATCTGGTGACAAGCTGTTTTTGTACCTTCAAACACTCATAATAATATTAATGATTCATTAACACACATGCATTTGTTTTCCAAAATGAGCAAGCGACCCAGTAGGAAAGAACATTAATGTCACTAAAATAAAACTAATTACACCTCAGTGGAGTGTAATGCCCCTGTTTATTAGCCAGAGGAAAAATGGCATCGTTTGAAAGCTCTCCGGCTCTGCTACTTTAACTCATTAATAGTGAAGGAATCTGCCTTTTTGAAACTCTTATTTTTAAAGTTTCACAATTAAATGAACCCAATACATCATTTGATCATATAACTCTTTTAATTCATATTCTTTTATTGATAAAAAGGTAACACTACTATAGCTTCATTTGTTAACATTAGATAATTAACTACATTAGTTAACATGAACTAACTTGAACAATACATAGATACAGCATTTATTAATCTTAATTAATGTTAATCTCAACATTTACTAATACATTTTTAGATCAAAAGTTGTATCTGTCAACATTACTTAATTCAGTGTAAATTAACAAGATTTTTTATTTTTATTAACTAACATTAAAAAAGATGAACAAATGCTCTAAGAATATCTTGCTCATTGTTAGTTTATAATGGATTAACTGTAAATGAGACTTTAATGTAAAGTGTTACTGATAAAATAATAGTACCTCATTTTTGGATAAAATGAACAATTGTAAATTATGTTAAGCATGCAATATTAAATATGAATATTTGTCAAAATGTAAAAAAAAAATTGTGTGTGTGTGCATTGTATCAACATGCATTAATGTATAATGTAGTGATGTATTTATTCATGCCATCATTGACCATTTGTCATCGGGTCACCCGAGATGAATGTTAACACCAGGTGTATATCACCATAATATACAGTATATATATATAAAAGCATTTTTCTTTCACTTACCTCACACTCGAATTCAACTGCCCTGTCCACCTCTGCCTGAGTGCTGGCCACATATTCTGGACAATCATAATATTCATGCTCCATAGTCTGAATGGAATGACAACTAGAGAAAGACAGAACAAGAGAAATGAACTTTATACTAGGCTAAGATTTATTTCTGCAATTTTATTTGCAGAACTACAGACCGACCCGCTACACTTCTAAGAAGATAACAGAATTTGTTTGTAGTCAGGGGAAGCATGTAATTACAAACAATACTCATTAATCTGTTAACACATCATGCTGGGGTACAATTGCAAATGCACTGTTCCAAGATCCTGAGCAATCTGTGCAAAGCACATACACAGACAAATGAGCTGAATCTTTGATTTTGCAGAGTTGTAGCCAGACAAACAGATTAGCAGCATAAATAAACCCAAAGCAAAGCACATGCACATAAGGAGCCAAATAATCAGATGTGGCCTATCATCCCCAGACACAAGTCTTATTGGACAAACTCAAGCAGTTGAAAAGCCGTAAAAGGGCATTAAACACCAAGAGAAACCTCTGTGCCAGCACGTTTGATATTTTAGCACTCCATTAGGTTTTAATCACCCTGTATACTACTCATTACAGGAAATGGATAAGGGAAGCCACTACAATAATTACACATAGGCCCTGGCACGACTTTTATGACAGCAGTGGGGGATATTTCGTGGGGGGGATGAGGGGGGGAGGGGGTTATGGCTGTTGCCTGGTGATGAAGAAATATTTGATAATAACATGTGCTGATGTTAGTATGCATGGTCATCTGGTTAAGAAAGCATCACTCGTTTAGGTAGCATTTGTCAATTGTAAATAAGTAAATAAATAAATAAATAATATATATATATGTGTGTATAAATTCATAATATCATTTCTTGTAGTAATGACATACTATAAATAGTACAATTAACTTTACAGGACGAGGATTAGGTCTGAATCTAAATGTAATTAACAGTGTTGGCAGCATACTGTACCTGTCCGACAGCAGGAATGGGCAGATGTCTGGCACAGGCGGGGTAGTGGGTCTCATCTTAGCCAGAGCCATGATGTGCTCAAAGGTGATGTCCGTCTGAGTACACACGTCCACCACACACACTTCCTGTAGGCTGTTCTGGTTCCGGCCGGAGGGTCCCCGCCTCAGCACCTGCACCACAATGGGTTCCTTTCGCATGGCCTCCACCGTTCCCTCATGTCCAGACTTGGAAAATTCACGTCCATTCACCTAAAGAGAAGAGAAAACCACAAATCTCAATAGATTTATTCACTATTCCAAACCATTTATTAAAAATTATTATATTAGTTTTATATTCATAAATTAATGTTTTTTTTTCAAGAGAGTTCCAGATTCTTAAATGAGATTGTGAATGTAGCTCTGATATATGGATTTCATAAGTGACCAAACAGTCTGCGTAATCACAGTGACATCTGATATGTTGCACCTGACACCTGTCAAAGCCGCCCCATCAGAATTCACTCACCCGCATCAGCAGGTTCACTGCCAGACCAATTAAATGAGCTTGTTATGAGCTCAAAATACTCAGCCTTTCAACCATTTAAGATAGAATCATACCCGAGGGAACACACAAACCCCTTTACCTTTATGCTGTACGTCTGCGTTATAAATGACACGTCAATACCCTACATGCCGCTGCTGAAAAATATTTTTGTGATTAGTCTTCCATGTGTGAACTTACTTTACTGGTCCACAAAAATCAATAAAAAGTTAGAAATCAGTCAAAGTGTGTCAGAACGAGACCAGAAAGAGAAGAGATAAACCAGATAAAAGATATATCAAATGTATTTAAACTTAGTGAACAGACAGGGATATCAAACCTTTATTTGGTCCCCAAATAGCCTTAGTATTTTGCAATTCAATGCAATAAGATTTGAACTTACAGGTCAACTTATTTTGGACTCATCAGCTAATAAAAAAAATAGGTCACACTGTCCACAGTGAGAGTGCAAGTGCACATGATTTATTTTAGACTGAGCAGTTTTCCTTAAGCTATGTGGTTCCTGTGAGGCAGAACAAGAAACTAGTCTAATTATACAGAGCTTCCTTAAGATTCCTTATCCTCACTTCTCATTGCTCGTGGGTGCCACCAACAAAGAGTGGCCTTTAGACCTTTTTCATCTCTTCTTTTGTTTTAGGGGAGCGCATAGCATTTGGCACCTCAGGCTGTCAGGTAAAACTGCTGTTGAACAACCTCAACATTCGACACAACATGACAGGAACCTTTGCTCTCAGACATTCATCAAGTCACACTTGCATCCTGCACTGTTCCTTATGGGAAGACTGAAGAGCAAGTTGGATCTCACCAGATGGGCCAATTAATCCGGTGGTAACTAGGGAACAGTCCAACAGTGCAAACTCAACAGATGTGATCCTCAACTCTGAGAATGACACTTGTGTCTGGTTAAAGTTAAATGTATTTAGGCACAACCAAAAGGTCTGGTGAAGAAATAAAGGAAACCAAAACATTACACCAACAAAATAATACACCAAATGAGATACCAACACTACTGAGATATCACTCTTAAGATACATAACGAAGTCACTGAAATTACTGGACTTTAAACATAAATTAAACCGAAAATAAGCATGCTAATGTTGGTTTTCAAGGCTGGCTACTTCTTTTATTACGATAACAGTTGGTCCTTCCAAAGAAAGTGGTATAGAATCAGACATAGTCAATGAATAGCCACCAGAGTAGAAACAGCCAATTGATTTCTATATCTTGTCTAAAAGATCAGCAGGTGAAGAAACTCTGAAGTTCATGTTGGTGAACGTTGATCCACAGCGATATTAATTTAAAGGTCATTAACGTCAATGAAATGTGGCCGTCGCACACCAACAAAGCTTCACCAACCCACCTCCACATTCCTCCTCAATACATGACTCTGAAAAGGTCAGGTGCCAACTGGGTTTGATAACAAGGTCTGGAGCTGGAATGTACCGCAGTCACCTCAGACCTGTCATATTGATTTCAGACTTATAATACCATCTCTGCCTCAAGAGGACCATGTAGACCATCTGAATGCTGAAGTGGACGACAGAATCACAGCAAACATCAGTGGTGGAGGGTAAAATGTGTGTGTTTATTGTCAGAGCTGTCATATTTGGGTCAGTTCTCGTCAGGTGACACATATCTAGAGGCTTGTTTATTTTCTCCCAACTGAACGATTTTGCACAGGTGAGATAAGCACAAAGAAGTGATAAGACTGCATGTGTGTGTGTGTGTATGCGCGTGTGTATGTGTGTGTTTAACACATGTGGCATGTGAGATAAGAATTGGATGAGAACCTCTTGGCCATACAACCAAACAGTGGAAAATGGAACAGCTACAGGCACAAGCACACACAACCAGCATTACGTCAACCCAAAATGTGCCAACGGTTGTTTGGCAAACTGACTGTGGTAACAAAGGATCTAAATAACAATAAAAGCCCAGTGAAAAACGCTAGACTACAGTCTTTTATATGGCACATTTGTAAGGGAGTCACACTATGAATTTCTTAACACCGTGAATCCAAAAGGAATAAAAGAATGAAAGCATAATATAGTGAAATCCCACCTGGGAAGTGTCAAGTAATCAGAAAAGATTCTTCAGGGTATTATGTGTGAGCAAAAACACAATATCTGACTCACGCTCCCATTCACAACCCCAAAAGCATCTTATCTTCGTATTGAGCACATGGCGAAACACCCAGTCACCCATCTATTCACTGCAGGTGCTCAATGACAATGCCACAAAGAAGTCTAATTGAAAAAGAAGACTTTCTCATTATTAGAACTTATCATTTCTATCAAATATCCGAATTTAGCATATTGCTTTAGAGCTCAGACTCTCTCTTTCTCTACACAGCTGCAGGAGTCTATAAAACGCCCATCGTCGACAACCATCATCTCGCTTTAACTGTGGAAAAGAAACCACATAGACTCTGTCACAGTCTGTTATTATTCTAGTTCATTTTCTTCCTTAGATTTACTCAGAGACTGATAACTAACTCTCCATGTCGTTAACTATTCAGATATTCAAAAAGAGACTATTAACTATTTGCATATGCTATTTTCCATGTCGTCTCTGCACTGATTAATCAATGTGGCAAGAAATTAATGAGAGGCAATTAGTACCCTGACGAAACGCACGACTGAGTGAGAGATCAGTAGAGAAAAAGAGAGAGAAAAAAGTGCAAAGACTTTCTGTATGAGTGAAATTTGGTGCAAATTACTGTTGATGTGTGGCAGCAAAAAGGGAGTTTTGTCTCATTACAAGTATAATCCAAGCATACTAAATAGACTGTAAACAAACAACAAATTGAGCATATCAGTCATGATAATAACTCGGGGTAATTAATTAAAATCACTACAGCTACGCCACATACCCACATTATTCACCATTATGAACTTGGTGTGAAAATGATTCATTTGACAAACCTTAACTCTTTCCCTGCCATTGATGGAATTTTTTATATTGTAATTTTTTTGTAATTTATGACCGGCTATGACAAATGACGGCTATGACCGTCATTTATGACAAATATTCCGGCTATCCATGTTTTCACAGGTAGGGGCGCTATTACGCATCTTCAGTTTCTTTTTTTAATGAAACTTACCCACATTCAAGTGTTGCAAAAAAAAAAAAAAATGAATGAAGCTTTTAGGGAAACCAGTTTGAAAACAACTATTTCTGCAATTCCTTTGGTGATGCTATTACAACCTAACACCACTACAAACTTAACCGTTAATTATTCTTAACCTAATTATACTATATAAATAAGATGCAACTTCTAGAACACCATAAGCACCTGCGAGCACAGCCCCTCCCCCACTTTGTCATTTTTCAACATACATCACATATGCACAGTATTCCCACATCAGTATCTGTGATTACACAGTATCACCATAGAGATTCAACCTTCTCTGCTGCCATTGCTTATGCATGTGCTTTTGTGTTAAATTAAAATTCCTCTTTAGGGACAAAGAATTACTCCTCAAAGAGGTTTTCAGCAGCAATATGCCACTGACTTGTTCTGTGGGAATCAGGCAGTGGGAGTTTGACTACACAACACAACGCTGACAGAGTTCACCCTGCAGGGAAATGTCTACCTTTCGCAACATAATTAAATTCTCCATTAGCAACAACCTTGGGTTGATCCTCCAAGCTAAATAAATGCATCTCATTCTTCTCTATTTTCAGGTACAAAAATAAATAATGCATTTGAAATAACAGGCACATATATCACAGAGAGCTGTGTGTATGTGTAACTAATGAGTCCTTCAGCAGAACCCAGCCATGGATGACATGGGTTATGACAAACTGTGTCAACAAAATGCTTATTTAGCCTCAGTACATCAATACAATAACCTGATGCAAGCACTCTCCATAAGCACGATCATACTGCATGTTGTCATGGACTACATCATGTGTACTGAATCTAGATGTAGGGAATTGGTTTTCCATTACTTGTCAACATGAGTGTGAATAAATGAAATGTTCTCAGATTGAGAACAGATTTTTGACAGGGTTGTGTCTCTTTGTCCACATGTTGCCTGCTCAATTTCCAGGCCTTAAACCTAAGTGCCGCAACATGTCCGGGCTTGTTGCTCTTCCATGGTCACTTATATATTTAATTAGGGTTTCTTTGGCACTTGAAATTGGTTTCCCAAAAACTCCTCCCATCTGCCATTGGTCAGAAAAACATATAGTCCCGCCCCAAACTCATGCCATTGGTGGAGCCGATGTTTCTATATTGAGCTGGTCAGGATGTTCAAAAAAATGTAAGCAATTGCTGAATTCAGAACCACATAGGACCACATAGGACAGAACCACATCATGCTACTCTTTTTACCATCTTTCTATGGCAGAAATAGTATGAGTAGTACGAAGGTATGTGGTTCCAAATTCAGCAAATGTTTTGATAGGAGAAAGCATTTTCACACTGAAAAAAATGCACACTTTAGCTTTAAATACCAGCCTTCAAAATCACTGATCCTTATTGAAGCAAAAAAAAACTGGACCAAGGCCTGAATTTAGCTATTGGTTTTGCTGTGCAGTCGAGTTCACTTCAAGGTTCACCAATAAATGTCAGGGCGAAAATGCTGTGGAACAAGCCAACATTAATCATAACCACCACGAAAATAACACAAGGCTATGCAATACAACAATACAAGTAAGAGTGACCTAAGGTGCAGGGCTACACTTGCCTTTTTTTTTGTACATGCTGACTCTCACTTGACCTAATGCTGAAAATTTTGATTGTTCCTGAAAGGCAATGAACCTGGTGTCTTGGCCTTAAAATGTTTGAGAAATCAGTCAAGCGAGCCAAGGAGAGTTATGGGTACTGCAGTCAGGCTGAGAGAGAGAGCAAGAGAGACAGATCTGAGGGTGATTTGTGGTTTCAGTGGGTATGCTTCATTATTTTATCTGATTTCGCTGGCAGGAGTGTCCCACCATGCCTTACTAATGACTTTAATGAAGGACTCTGCTCTTGAGAGATACCAGCTCTGTTCCAAAGCCTATGAGCTAATTCACTACATAGGCAGCATAATAAAAAAGGCATGGGACCTCATAAGTGACAGATTTGGAACGCTCTAGGCAACTCGATATGTTAAACAAATTAACGAACATTTGATTTCAATAGAGTTTCATATCAGCTTGTTGCTGGATAATATAATAAGTTTGTAATTACTAAAAAACAATTTTTAGTTCATTTCAGTATTGAAATTAATTTTTGACCTTCCTCTGGCTTCATCAACAATGCAATGCATTCTGTGGTTGCCTTCAACGATGATCATACTATACTTTTCATTCCCTTAACTTCCTTTCATATGTATACGAATGCAGGAGACAGGAAACACAGTTCAAGCGAATAAGTTTTGCATTTCGCTGTGTTTCAAAGTTCAAGTTTGGTTTTGTTTGTTTATTTGTTTATTTATTTATTTCAACAGGGACAATGTGCAAAAAACTTTAATTAAAGATGCTTTGCACCAGATTTAGCTTGAGCTAGTTTCCATCTGCAGTCCCCGAGCAGGTGAATTACAATACAAAATATACAATATAAAATGTAATTAGTCACTCAAATACAACTATTAATTCATACATTCAACCATTCCCCATTACAACCATCAGTCCAAGTAAATCATACCAAAATTACTACAATAAAACAGCACTAAAAGTGAACTCTGACCTGCAAATTTGTATCATGTGTGACCAACAAAATATTATTATGCCACAGTGTGACCTTTTAGCTGAATTAAAAGAACGCAAACTTTAAATCTGCAGGATTGCAGTGTTGCAGTAGTAGATTGCATATGTTAAAACATTTTATGTTAAATCAACATTGATTGTTTGATACGTTGAATTGTGTGGTTTTTTAAAAAAATGTATGTGACCGTTGCAGTGTCCGTAGAAATTGTGTGTGCTTAAAGTCTAGTGTTAGGATTTTAAAATGAAAACTTTTCTTCTCAGCTCCTAACACGGGGATCAAGTTGGATAATGTCCTCTGAGTGAAAACTGTAGTACTAGTGTTCTAGTAGAGACCAACTCTCTAAATAGTGCCTTGTCTTCCACGGTGAACTTCATGTGTCTCCCTCTCTAGACTGACTCTAATAGACGTGGTGCGTCCAGTGCCAGAGGCTTATTGTCTGTTACTTCCTCCTACACACATTAGACACAGATTAACCTTACATCTGCCATCATTACAGGCAGGAACACCACAAACAATAGCGATTTGAATGGATAAACACACACACACATGTTCCAGGGAATATTTCTAAATTAAATCAAGGGAGGGATACAGTAACTGCTTTCTAATCTGATGTATGTGAGTTCAAGAGGAGGTCAGAGCCTTTACCACAGCAAGTATTCAACAATGCATAAAGTTAATTTCTGAATTCTTAAGTTAATATACTAAATAACCTGAGTGTGGCCTAGCACATCAATATGACAGAAAGGCTTCTGTCGCTGTGCTTTTCGCCTATAAAAGCACAATTGTTGTTGCACACTTGCGTGCCATCTCTTAACGAAAACATACTAATCAAAGTCCCTCCATCCACATGATTATGTGTGGATCTTTTGTCCTGCATCCCACGTTTGTGGATCCAAAGCCTGATGAATGCGTCTGGCAGTTGCGCGTGGGTTGGCACGGGTCTTCATGCTCTGCGTGTAGTTAATGCACCACTACAGGTGTGGCACATGGCGCCCGCCACCACACGGCCAAAACCGACATCTGCTCCCCATCAAATCTGAAGCCGGATGTAAAAAGATGAATCCAATAACCAGATATTTTAATGTGAAAACCTGTACCTTCTGAGTAAAACCAGGTACATTGTGCGAGCAGTTTAAAGTGTGAACGACGGTTTTAAATCAAAATATGTCAAACTTTTAATGAGCTACCAGCCATGAAATTTTTTTTCTTCTCTTCCTTACTATGTGTGTAATTCCCGGATCTTCATGCCAATTAGCATTGTTTCTCAAGTGTGGAGTTGGATTTTTGGCTCTCAAGGGGAGAATGGGAAAAAATAATGCACGTCTTCACACCTGAACAGTCTTCAAGAGCACATCAGATGTGTGTGAATGGACATCCAAACACGCACGCTTGCTTGAAGATTGTCTCTGACGCACATAGCCACATAATGCACATCACACTGAGATGTTTTGCAGTGCAATTTAGCTCTATTCAGCCTGTCGACAGTCAGTCAGCTCCTGCTTTCACAGTTACTCAACGGATGACTTGGAGTATGAATTGGGCGTAATTGGCTAATCAGAATATGGAAGAATTTGAATGAGCAGATAAAAAGACTCAATATTTTTCTTAATATAATGCAAGGATAAGGGTGACTCATTTGATTCCATTCATTATTCATCAATGTAGACTTATTCAATTATTCAATTATATTAATTATATTATTTTATATTATATTATATTATATGTTGAATAGTCACACTTTTGACTCCTCTAATTATTTCTAATGTAGATTTATTGTCAATTTATTTGATTTATTAAATAAATACAGCAGAAAAAGTTTATTTGAAATAAATAAATGTTTGACTCCATTAAATATTTATCAATGTATATTTACTAATATAATATAATATAATATAATATAATATAATATAATATAATATAATAACAAATAAATCGCTTTTTAAACATTTATGGAGTTCATAGAAATTATTCTCCTTTAAGATGAGTTTGAAACCAACATACTTGCTTGAATAAACAATAATAATTCAATAAGCTTATAACCCTAATATCCTTAATATATAGCCCCTGTGACAAATAGACCCGATCTCTTCTATATGCTTTAATAGGCCAATGCTGCATATGAAAGCGCACAATAGGACATAAAAATGCAAATTTCCAAGAAACGATCTGCTCTAAGACTTGAACCCTACTGATGTTACAGAGAGCAGATCTGGTTACTGAGCGGAGACACCACGGTTTGCCCCACAGATGGGCCGCTTGATACTTAATACGCAAACGGACGGCGCAAGAGACCTCCGAGAGCTGCTAATGACTTTCGAAGCACACTAGAAACCCAACTCAAGTTTGATAGTGTCACAGTATTGAATGAACATACAGAACCTGTCCAAGACGTGCAAGTTTGGACTCATTGAACCTCGCCCCTAAACCTACCCATCACTGGGGTTTAGACAAATCTAGCCACCTTTTACAGATAGTGTTGGATCTACTCGATTTACACAATTGCATACCAGTCCAAGACATTACAACCAAACACAGATATTAATGATTGGGTGGGTCTTTTAGAAAATAAACAAACACATTTTTCACACTCTTACTGGTTTAGAATTGTAATTTTTGATATGTAGCCTATCTGATGGTCTTGAACATTTCCACGTAAATGTCATTTCCACCACAAATTTTGCATCGTCTCTGAAAACGTAATCAAACATTGAGATTACCATAATTTAGGTTAGTAAATGCTGTAGAATTAGGCTATTGTTCATGGTTAGTTCATGTTAACTAATGTAAACAAATGAAACCTGATTGTAAAGTGTTACCAGTTAAATTTCAAGTTTTACTGGAAAAGGGTGAAATCTCAACCTCTCAGACATACAAGTTTGTAGTTAAAGAAACCCCTGACTACAGGTTCAACACTTGCACTCATAAGGAATGTTTGACTGATATCAGCTTATCATTGTTGTTGAATAAAGGTTGTCGTGGTGTGCTTGTGTCAGACTCAGAGGAAATGACCCGGGCCAGTTTGTGTCTCACACTGACAGACTGTTACTCACACAGGGGGCCGGGGCCAGCCAAGAGGAACAGACAGGAGCAGTGACCTCCCTGTATATGTGTGTGTGTGTGTGTGTGTGTGTGTGTGTGTGTGTGTGTGTGTGTGTGTGTGTGTGTGTGTGTGTGTGTGAGACTGATGAAAGGTGAAATGTGTCCAATCCTGTATGCTACTGCCAGATGTAAGACAGCATGTCTGCAATGACAAGGTCTCTCTCCATTCTTCATCTCCATATAACAGTCCATTCAAGTCTATTAACAGTGTGAAGTTGACTCTGATAAACATTGCAATTTCAATATCCCATAATTCCTCAGCCTTCTGCTCACTGTTTTCTCACAGAAAATGTCTCACCTTTGGAAGAACAAAAGAAGAGAAAGAAAGTGAGTCGGGGGAGGGGTATCATCCCTCATTCCACGTGCCGTACAGAAACAAAACGCCCCTGAGATCTATTTCTGTGCTTTAACCTTGCACACACAGATGCTTCATTAGCCTATTTGATCCTTACCAAGTTACTGTGATACTGGACTGAGCTGCAGTGCTCACAGATTGTTTTAATATTGCAGATACATCACACATAACCAATAAATTAACTGAATTTGACTGAAGAGCTCTTGAACTGTAATTCTCCACGATACACTGGCAGCTGCACAACAAACATGGTATTTCCTCCCTGGGTCCTCGGCCAGATGGGATATTAAGAATTGTCTAGCTAGAAATGTACCTGCTAATTGTATGTTAATTACAAATGGATCAATCCACAATCCTCCAGTGCACTATAAACCTGCTATATAGACCCAATCAATGTAGAACAAATCAACGCAAAACAACCTAATTTAAAGTCAATGTGTCTTGCCATTTGAAACCCATTTTAATAGCTAGATGTATTTAAGATTGAAATCTAATATTAAGCATGGAAACACATTTTTTGGTTGGTTTTATCCATAGGAAATCAATTGTTATCTACCTTGTCTAAATAGCTTGATAAGGTGGCACTAAAAACTAAAATATACAAGTGAATTAAAGCATCACAACATTGTTGTGAAAAAAAGAAAATTGTGTTAAAAAGGTTTATTTTTATGCTAGATCCATCACACTTGTATTTCTTTCATGTAGCACCCATGTGTGACGGAGGTGTAATCAGCCCCTTTTGACTTGGCAAGTGGGCCGACTCAAAGAGGACTACATGATGAAGTAAAGACAAAACTCCATAACTTCTTATAATTACCAATCAGCTCTGAAGCCCAGCACTAATTACACACCAGTGTGTCTAGGGCAGACAAGCAGGTCATCTCCTCTGCGGTTCCAGACAAAGAACTTTTATTATCTCTTCTGCTGAAATTAGACTATGATTGTTTTAAGATTGAAAGAGAGGCCAGGATCAGTTTAAGGATATAAAACGACAAGTTTGGGAGAAAGGAATATGATGTTCACATTTTTTTTTAAAGGGTAACTAAACCCTAAACCAACTTTTTTTAGTTAATGATCTGTAAGAATGGGGCTTTATTAGTGCTGTTCATTGATTCGAGTAACTTTTTTGACATTTGGGTATAAAGTGTTTTAATTTTACAATATATGGTGTAAAAACGTCTGAGTGCTGCCCTCTTAAGGTTGAACGGTGGCTACTGCAGTTGAATTTTCCTATTGGATGTTTGCGGTGGCAAGTGACGTAAGCAGTGGCAGGTGACGTAAGCAGGTTCCAGCTCACCACGCCCCTGGTACGAGCTCACCACGCCCTTGGTACGAGCTGGCGTAGATTTATCTGTAGGCTATTGTACAGTGGTCAGGAGGGTACGTAGGTGTAGTGTTGCTGGTTGCAACAGCACTGCTGGACTGCATAGCTTTCCAGCAGACTTGGAAATTAGGCGCCAGTGTTTGCATGCACTTGGCCTGGAAGACCGTGAGTGTGAAACCAGCATTTTGCGCGTGATTGCTTCTCCAACGCAATAGAGGTGGAAATGGGCTTCTCCACACAGCTCGCGCTGAAAAGCGACGCACTGTCAAACGCTGCTCCTCCTGCATGGACTCCACCACCGCAGCGGCGTCTTGATGTGAGTGATCATATATATTTTAATCACAATTTATGGTTAGGCTAAAGTTAATCCTTTGGGGTCGACAAACGCGTCGGCGCATTTTGATGAATTTTTTCACATAGCGGCAAAATATGAATATGCCTATAGAGAGCGCGTGCTATTGACATCAACTCGATAAAACTCATCAGATGCATGTACTTTACGTCGTCTTGCGACCCTGTGAGTCACTCTCCATTTTAGAGAGTCTGACAGCAGGTCTCAGGTGCACGCCCCCCCCGCTCACGGTTCATCCCCTCTATCTCCGCTGGTGTCTGCCCTCTTTTCTAGCATTTTTCAAATATTGCCAGTGGGTGGAGTCGGGCTCTGACCAGGGGTTTAGTTACCCTTTAATGCATCATCATCATCATCATTTTTAGTTTGTTTGGACTTCATAGTTTTAAAATGGAATTAGCAAATGAGTCTGTTCTGAAAGGGAAAAACGATGCTACAGTAAACGCAAATAATAAAATCCTCCTAAATGCAACCAAAAAGTGCAACCAAAAAATAGAGTTGTGAGTTAAACCCTATGCAATAACTATCCTCCAGAATGGCTGATGCAAGGTAGATTTTAGCAAAGCAAGCTCGGCCACAGGTGGTGTATAGATATATACATATATATATGGGAAAAATTGAGAGGAGAAAGAAGGGCAGATAGTAAAGACCTTCAATCAGAGAGTCTGGCTGGTCGAGTGGGTTTGCTATACGTATGTAAAGGTCAAGCCTGCACTTTTTAAAATGAAATAACACAAAAAAAGAAAAGGTCACCTCATCATTTCACTTGAAATAGTCATAAAGGAAGCAGATCAGACAAAAGTGTAAAATCTCATGAAACTCAATCCATTGAGCGGTAGAGACAGTCACAGCAATAACAATGACTCTGTTGGGACTTCTTTTTACAGTCAATGCTATACAACTTATAGAAAATCCTTAGAAATGAGTGCAACTTTACACCAATATATTAAAATTGTGTCCGATACCAACGTCGAGAATCGATAAATAGACAATATTAACATGCTATGCTATCTATACTGAGTAAATTAATAATGTAGCACTAAAACTACAAGTGAATTTAGGCATCATAACATTATAATGAAAAATAAATATTAATTTTGTGGTATGCTACAGATTACCTTTAACAGTGTTAATATATAATCAGTGTTTTAAAGATTAACTTGAATGTTAGATTATGACAAAGGTAGTCTAAATAGTTATCCGAAATGTGATGCATCTCTAACAAAAACAAAAGTTTCAGCATTAAATGTCCCAAGCACACAATTAGTTAGCCTATATGACAGACTTGCGCTGCACATGTTGCACTGTAATTTCCTTTTTGAAGTAATTTCAATCATATTTCAAGCAATTCAAAACCATCACGGTGAACGCATCTGAAGTGTCTCAGCTGAAGGAAATAATTTTTTTATCGGCATTAATATATCGGGCAAATTTTCTTATTGTGCCGATAACGATAAAAATGAACATATATCGGCCGATACCGATATGGTGGCCGATATATAGTGCATCCCTATAATGAACTATCATACATCATGTGTGCTTTTGAAATTTGAGATTACCTTGTATATATATATTCACATGAAGTGTAAAAAAAGGTATGCAGTAAACATGAAACCATACACACAGCAGTAGGTAATATGGTGCATCTGGTAAGGAAGATCAGTGGCTGTGTAAATGACATGAGACAGAGGTTTAGATGAGGTCATCTGCTCTCTTTCCAGATCAGGATGAAAATATGAACTCAGCATCTGTTATTTCACTAAGGCAGAAAATCACCTGGACCACTAAGAGCGTAAAGTCTATTTTTAGCCATAATTATGCAATCATTCCATGCATGCTAGAGCCAAAAAGAATGATATGGGTTTTAAATGGGATTTCCATGATATGCACACACACATCCACACATGCTTCGCCTGGGCTGGAGTTGGCAGGGTCTGGTGATATGATCACCCCAGGGCCTGTACTATCTGACAGGCTTATCATCCAACACGCTCACAAGATCAATCAAAACTACATGTTTCTCTGTCTTTGCCTTCTTTCGCTCCACACCCATCGCGTTTCATCAGCAAGGAGCATCATTCAGAGAAAGGCTCCGGGACGGGAAGATGGATGAGATTGTTCTGAGAGAGAGACAGAGGACGTGGCCCAACAGTGACGATGCCAATAAGAGAGACCTCGGTTCAGGCAGGAGTGTGAAGCATCCTTACACACATACACACTCGAAACTCAATCTAACACTCTTCACAAAAGCCAGTTCCTTTTGGCAAGTCTCTCTAAAGGTTGTCCTCCATCTGGAGACCCATTAAACTTGAAGGCTGTGATACACTGACTGCCCAATTCACTCGCACAGATCCATATGGCTGTTAGCGCTCTCGGGACCGACATTTCATCTGACCCTCGACGGCCAGGGGGTGCAGAGGTAAACTTGTGCCAGCTTTTTCCATGTAAATTAAAAATCTAATTGAGAGTTTGGAACAGATTCTTTAGAACAAGGTGAATTACAAATAATTCTCAATTTGGCCCATGCAAATTAAAGCTGAGGATGTGATTTCTTCTTGTAAATATTTTCTGTTTTTCATTATATCTCTGAATCTGTTGGATCTATAGATGCTAAAAATGAATGTCTGAGTGAGAGTGAGTGAATGAGTGAGTGGGAGGTGAAATCTCTCAGTCTCCTCCCATGCTGATCCACAGACTGGAAATTACACAGAGCATCTGTCCCCATACGGGCTCCTGACCATGGCCATAAAATGCACTGCTCCCATGAGCCTCAGCACTTCAGCTGAGTTTAGAGTTTTAGAGATTACCGAGGAAATAAATACATTAACATCCAGTTTTGATTTTAATAGTTGGCTGACTCTTACACCTTGCGAATTTAGCCCAGCAGTAGATAAATTCTTAGCATGAGAACAAAATCTTTAAGTAAAATCAAAGTTACCATTTGTTAACAACATTAAGTTTATTGCACTTTTTTGACTATTTTGGATTTAATGCTGATGAAGAAAATGATGAAACTCTGAAAACTCATTAAATTGAGTAAGACCATTTATAGTGTTATATAATAAAATAGTTTAAAATATATTCATTTATTTAAAAAAGAAATTACGGCTACACTGTAAAAAAAAATCCGTTAAATTTACGGTAAAAAACTGGCAGCTGTGGTTGTCAGAAATTTACTGTAAAAAATACGGTAGCAACATTTTAAGTTTTACAGTCTTAACTTAAATTTACTGTAATTTTTTTTATTTCATTATCTGATTTAATATTAATTTACCGATCTATTGAAGTACTAATGTCTGTTTTATACTATTGTAATACACTAACAACCACCAATCTCAGTGGTGAAGAGAGGGTTAGGCTAACCCTAACCCACATAATGAATCAAAGCTCATCACAAGCAGCTTTTCCACAAGTTGAGAAAGTTAATACTAAAATAAAGATGCGGCACAGTGTCATTCACACAAATACTAAACACCATCATGTTAACAAACATAAAATAAAAAAAATGCAATAAACATTAATTTAACAACATTAAATGAAACATAAAACCCTACTGTACATAACTGATTAGAAAAAAACTAATAAAAACTATGAAGAAACACAGTTATTTCAACAAAAATACATAAAATGAAGTGAAGTGTCCCGCAGGGAATTGTGGGAATATCAATTTACGTTTTTTCACTGTAAATTATACAATGACTTAAAATGTTATGATATTAGACTGTAAAATGACATTAAATATATGATCTATCACAGTTATTCACCGTGTATAGTAACCAATTAACAGTTTTTTACTGTAACAGTCTTTTACTGTTAAATCCAATGATTCACATAATTTCTTTCCATCCTTTACTATTAATGTTTACGGTTTGTTCAATAAAGACATGAAAGACTAATTTTACAGCCATTTTATGCAGAAATCCATGTAAAATAAAGGGTTCAAGTACCTTTTCCCAGCAACTATATATTACATCCACCATAATGTAACCTATTATTATTACAACTGTCTCATGGGTATTTGCAGTCTTGTTTTTTACAACACTGCAGAAAATAACACTTATTTTTTTCCTCAAAAGCTGTCATTTTGAAAGGTTACCTGATATAATTTAGTGTTTACCTCCCCCACAAATCATGTCATCTATAATAAGACTTTAAATGACATCACATTTTACATCATGATGGATAAACAGCAGCCAATCACAGAGCCAGTCAGATCTGCCAGCCAATTTAAGGTGAAATAGCTCAGATCTTACAATCCAAAACCTGATATTGCTGATGGAACACAAACACACAGAAGTCCTCTGAGACTGAGAGTAAGAAAGAGCGAGGGAGAGAGAGTACGGGAAGTCATTGTAATGTGGCTAACAAAGAAAGAAGAATACATTTCCATGGTGAGCCCGTTGAGGGGCGAACACTCACACTAAACTCATAAATCTCACAGACCACCGGGGCTAAAAAGGCTGTGCTGCCAAGAATAGTGTCAAAATTGTCAAGGGGCGTGAAATTGCAGTGTAGGCGTGTGTTTGTGTTTATTCATGTCCGCTTGTTGTTGTGACTTCAAAAGTAACACGGTGCAACATCTTCTATGATTTCTTCTTGCGAACATAAAAGCTCAAAAATGTAAATTGCTGAATACCAGAAAAGGAAACATCTGAGGCAACACTTCCTTGACACACTTTCTTTTCCGCTTGGGAATTTACTCCACGGAGAGTAGATCCAGATTTCCTTTTCCTTTCAACCTTCCTTAGTACCTTCATCCTTCCTGGAGACATTGCACTATTTCTTTCTCTTCCCTTTCTGGTTTTCTTCTATCGAGAGTTGCATTCGGCTGCTAAAACACCAAAGCGACCAACATGTGACATATAAAAAGTCATCTCATGTCAAGAAAAAAAGCAAACCGTAACCCGCCAGACACATACACACGATGTCTAGGGTATCAAATGTCTTGGGTGTCAAAGCGGCAGCACGCCACTGGAAAAACGATGCCAGCCCCTCTTCACTCTATATTGCCACAAAATAGCAAGCGTGTGTACAAGATTCGCAATCATAGGCAGTACCTCACTGCTGACAAGTCACTCTAAACACAAGCCCACTGTTTTGAACCAGAAGAGATCAAACTTCTTTAACCTCAATTCAGCCACCGACAGGGATAATCTCCCAGATTGGCATCCACACAGACAAAAGGCACGTTTTAACATCTAATTAGGGACCAAAGACATTTTGTACAACAGCTTAATGAGGCTGCGATAAGAGTATCATGAAAATATTATTTTGCACGCTTGATGCTCGGAAAGGAGCAGGGTCTCTGACCTCCTGTGCAGCACTGGAACATGGGTAATTCTCAACTCAGAGAGGAGCGGAGCCAGAGGTTGAGCCAGTCTCAGACTAGCATCAACTTTGAACATTAGTGATGACCAAAAAGCAAAACGTTTTCCCATTGTAGCAGTGAACATTGTGCTATTGTGCAATCTGTTGCGTGTCCAATGGGTGCCAACTAAAGGTTTGGAAATATAGTGATATTATTCAGTGATATAATATGATATATCATGATGAATGTTCCTTCTGCAACTATTTGAAATGGTCTTTATTCAATTCTGGAAATCGCACCTTATCCAGGCTTGCTTCCTTCTTGCAGCTCTCACTTGCAGCTACATACCGTAAAGACAAGTTTCACCAGTGTGTGCAATCCCAAATTCTCATCCTCCAAGCATCTTGTACAACAGTTGGACCCAAATTAACAAGAATACTAGCACAGTTGTAAAGGGTGTGCGCTGCAAAACTTGCTTTGATCCCAGACAAATGCTTCCAGGTAAGTCCCCAATGCAGTTGGGGATTCATCACACACAACAAAGAGTTCTCCTAAAGAACTCTTCCCACAAAACTGTGCAGATCTATAAAATTGAACAACTTCTAGAATCAAACTAAATGTCTTAGAAGACACTTCTCAAAACGGACAGGTTGAAGACTCATGGGCAAGCATTCCGACATGTAGCTTTGGGCAACCAGAGTTTGAATCCCAACTTGTTGTCCTTTCCATTCCCGCCCACCTCAATCTCTTCCACTTCGGTTTCTATCCACTCCCTGATTGTTGTTATCAAATTAGGGCAAAAAGGCCAATAATAAATCTTTAAAACACTACATTTTCCCCATCCAATACTTGTAGGGGTACTTGTAGTGTCCTGTCCCTTGAAACAACTGGTCCTACATGTGTTATTCTCAAGTTGCTTTGGATAAACAAGTCTAAATGAATACAGTAAAGGATCCATTCTGAATCTGAATGAGTTGCAGAGAAAAGATTGTGAAGAAATGTCTAGGGAAGGTGAAAACTTGTGTTTTAACCCATGGAAATCCCATCTGATCTTATAACTCAACTTCACAAGGGTCTCAGGATATTCAAGAGTAGGTTAAACAAGTCGACTTACCTGGGCAATCTCGTAAAGCAGCTTGTAGTGCTCCTCTCTCTTCTGCAGCGTGCACAGGTTACAGCCCATCTCGCCGTCGCGGGTCCCCCAACAGATCTCTGGCAGTAGTGCACGCAAACAGGCACCCTGGGGATTTCCCTCAAATGTTGAGTAACGTCTTTCATCAGTGGGTACCTTTCACCCGTTCTTCTTTGTGTAAAAATCACGCATTGACCAGGCTGCCTGATGTAGCAGAATTCCTTGTGTATGACTGTGTGTGTGCATGCATCGTACCCCCTCGATCTCCTTGTGTCTCTCTCATCCACACTAGCTGACTAGCAGTCATCCACACACGCTGTACTAAACCCCTCTTCATAGAGACACACCCCCCTTATCTCTCTCTCTCTCTCTCTCTCTCTCTCTCTCTCTGTCTCTCTCAGTGCACATGACTACACCTACTCTAGCTCATGAATAATAATGAGTATCTGTTGGATATTCATTAAAAGATGATGTAGAAGGTGCTGTGACTGTGTTAACTGGGTATTTATCACAATAAGGCATTAAATAAGATAGTAATGACCACCAACTAAACAACTACAAATACATCTCATATTCAGGTAACCCTAATTTATTGATTGATTGATTGATGTTGTTTTTTTCACAGTCATTAGAGAGTATGCAGTTTTTTCAAGAATAGGGATCTGACTTGTGAATGGAGAATAAATACTTTCGGTTTTCAATATTTTCAGTCAAGTGTGAATTATTGTTGTCTAAAGGGATTTCAACCATTTTGTGAACACTGTGTCCAATCCAGACATGATGCAATATTGCAATAACAGAAAAAAGTATGTCCTTTATGTAAATCAGAGTTTTAACCAGCTGCGATTGGTTTTTATGTCTGCTGTGTGGGTCAGCCTTGCCGACTGAGAAATATCATATGTATATTAATCATTTAATATCTTCTCGGCTGTGACTGTATCGCTTTGTGTACCAGATTTGGCCACCTTTTATCTGCCTGCAACCTTCGGCTGCAATTTGCCTCCCTAGTGGTAGTTGTAATGAACTTTCAATGTGTTCATGAATCACGTTGGAAAACAAAGCAAAACGACAGAAAGCAAAACAACCATCCATTTAAAAAAGGTATCAGGACTTGCTCAAGTTGGATCCGAAAATCGTATATCCCACATAATAGTCTGTCATAAGCATTAAAATGGCGCTAGACAAACTGGTTGGGTCACTCTGTCATCAATTGCATTATAATTTACAATATTTTGGCCATCAGCCACCCTGCTCTCAATATCAACACTGACATTTTAAACTATAGTATTGGTTGACCACTGTATACATAAAGCCACATATCCTGGACAGGGGCAAGAAATCAACTGAAAAACCCTCATTGGATGACCACTATTCTGAATATTGCAGGGGGACATCTGCAACTCATACTCTATGGTGATTATGGTCCTGCTGTATTTACCCACACGTGTCAGTGTTTGATAAATTAGATTAATGTTGAAAGACAATGGTCCAGTAAATATGCAAAAGAAACGGGAAGAGACACAGACCTCTATTGATTGTCCTCAAATTAGTTTCCAGATTCACAGAGAGAGTAAAAGAGAGACACGCTGTGATGACAGTATACCATAGAGGCAGTTGTCCACTGGCTGCGAGACTGCTCTCTTGGGAAGCAATAATCCGATTTGCAGAGCTTTAATTTCACTCAGTGGGTTTGGAAAGAATCTGAGCCAACTTTGCCCAAACAGGAGTTTCTCCCTTCCAAATACTCCCTCAACAACCCTCCACAACGTGTGCCAGGAGATACTGAATTCTGGAAGGTGCTTACTAACTCCATTTCCCTCCTTTCATGTTAACTCTTTCCTCGCCATTGACAGACTTTTCCATCATTTATGAGACAACGCTTCCCCCGCCATTGACGTAATTATATGGCTTTCCGATTTTTACGCATCTTCTGAAAGAGAACAGAATCTCCGGATCAAAACAGGCAAAAAAGAAGAGTTAGAATAAAAGTTGCTTTTTTTAAGCAGCAGCTCTATTCTTTTGATATATTGCATGTTCAAATATTCATGCAACAAAATATTCTGGGGGCCATGTACGTTCTGTTCAAAAATGCTGGCGCTGGCTGACTGGCAACTTCTTTTGAAAACGCTAGAGAGGAAAGAGTTTAAGAGGCTCCAAACAGCCTATAATCGGAGATGGTTGATCAAGACATTAAATAAAATAAATAAATAAATCACAACAATTACTGCTAATAATAATAACCACAACAAAAAAATACTACTATAATATTGTTTGAAAGGTAAAAGCTATAAAACAAACCATGTTTATTCAATCACAAAACATCACCTACTACTGGTAATGAATCACTAACTAAACAGAACCATGAACCATCAAAGGGTTTCTTTTCCATTTAATCAGATTCCATTTCATTCAATGCCATTCCATTCTATTCTATCCCTTTCCACTCTAATTCAAAGTTCTAATCCATATTCACCAAGGAGGGAAAGGTCATCTGCAGGGATCAGAAGGCGCTGTAGCAGATAACATCAGCTGGTGACACCACGGGTCACTGAAGATGACCCCAAAAGGTGACATCATCAGGGATAAAAGTGCCTAGAGATGCTACAAAAAGGTGACCGCACGTATCAATTGGGTGTCTGAAAGCCCTGAAACTGCTTAATAGTATGTCTGAGTTAGCAAAAACAGCTAAAGCAATGCCCATCAATTGGTTAAGATTAGCATTCATACCTCTACTCTCATTTGATCTGCGCTTAAGACAGCAGGGGTGCGTGATCTTTCATGTATACCGTTCAGGCACCTTGAGAACTGCACTTCTGTTCTTTTGCAAGCAAGGGCAGGGGAAGATGTGAAACACCCTTCAGTGTCATTCACACAGTTAAGACGAGTCATCAGTTTAGAGATACAAAATCCAGCAGACATCACCATCTGGGCCTCTGATTCCTTCGAGCATGATACAAGTTGTTCATAAAAGTCCCATGTGTTAAAATAATAAATAAATGAAGTTAATTATGGTCTAGAGCCATTAATCATGCAACAAATATCTACTGGATGGTCTTTACCTATAATTAGGGATCATTATGAAGACAATACTGCATTACGTAATTGATATATATTATTTAAGGGCTATTTGAGACCCTCAAGTGTTGACGTATGTGAACACCTTTAGATGACCGTTTACACAGTACATATACTGGAAAACACAGACTAAAATGATGCACCCTGAGCAGGTGGTGTTTGAATGGAGATATCAGCATGACTGAGGGCTAATGTGCCATGTATCTCAATGCCCAAAAAACATCAATTATTTAAACCTATGAATCATTAATTGGAGCAAAAACACCAGTATAGCTGTTGTTAGAGCCCAGGTTGAGGGGATGAAACGTGAAAACACTCCAAATAGAGATGCTTCAAAGAGCGATGATGTTGAAAATGCATGAATACTTTAGGCAGCAAGAGTTCTGGATGAATACAATAAAAAAAAAAATCACAGAACTCAAGACTATCTGTTACAACAATATGCAATATTAACTTATGAAATATTAATACAGTAGGCTACCACAAAGATGGGATTCAGGATCTACTGTAATTTAAAACTAGATGAGCCAGATGTTTGTATTGTAGTGGTCTCAGACTTTTAGATCCAATGCATATTATCTAGTGTTCAATTTGTCAATTTTTACATAAGCACATTGTAAATCATGATTTAAAAAAAAATATATATAAACATTTTATATAGTTGATTATGTTTAGCTGGTCTCTGATTTAAATTCAGTGAGTTATAGTTTAGTTATAGCTTGCACTTGCTAAATGACACAAAGCCATTTAGCAAGTGCTTAGTTTAGTGATTAGATTAGGTAAAGTCAATTTTCTACCTCACAATAAAAAAGAGATCATGAATCGTGTGCTAAAAATGTAATTCTTTCAGTTGATACAAAAGCATAGACAAATACTTGGACTTTCTGAATAGTGGTTTAAAAGTTTTCAACAGCAAGACCAACCAGAGTATTGCAATCCAGCCACAGTTGGAGCAAAACAAATAAAACTGATTTCAGATGTGTCCTACGGCCCGCCCCCCACCCATAGATGCAAAAGGACCCCAGGTCCTGTTATATGTCCTGATTCAAGTCAAAACTGAAACTCATCTGCATCACACAGCTGAGTCTCACTTTACGTTGTGGTCAGAATGACCGTCCCATTCCCATACACATTCAGACATAACCTGCCCTCACGGACCGCCCCAGTAGTGGCCCTAGGGCACGATAACCCAGCAACATAAACACACACACGCTGCTGGAGCCCTATTCCATCTCTGATGCTTTAACTCAATAGACCACTCCTCATAAAATCATTATGGGGCTTCCCTGGTGCCCCCTCCGGCTTCCACTCTCAGGTGGTCAGATTGGAAACAGCACTGGAGGGCCCCTTTACAGCCAAACAGCATCTGTGCCAAACGTGAGATGCCTGCCATTAAGAACTGAAATAAACTGCTCGCCATGGCCGAGATTGCTATTCGGTTTCATTTCAACAGCAGGGCTACCGTAAAATAATGCCGTCCTGTGTCTGACTCCATCCTTTTCTCTCTAGCAGTCTTTTTAAACTCATCTCTGTCTCCCTCTCCTGATTAGTTGAACGTCCGCTTGGTGTCAGGTTGCTCATGGCCAGCTGCCTGCTGTTGCTTCACGTTTGCCCCACATTTATTGTCTTAAATTAGATATTTCACACTTCCTACGCGGAGCGATTGTGAATCAATCTCACGAAAAACATGTTCTGGTCATATCACACCCAAAAAGAAGACTATATAAAAAAATATAATAGGCTATAATATAATATAATATAATATAATATAATATAATATAATATAATATAATATAATATAATATAATATAATATAATATAATATAATATAATATAATATAATATAATATAATATATGTAACAACAACAATTATAATTATTATTACATTTTTGTATATTATATTATATTATATTATTTTATATTATATTATAGCCAATTATAGCCTATTATAGTATCGCCTATTATATTGTAATAGTAGTATTTAATAACAATACTTTTTACTTAATATGATTTAATATTATATATTAAAAGTATTTAAATATTTATATATTATAATACTGTTTAATAATAATAAA
Organism: Leuciscus leuciscus; assembly: GCF_965113295.1. Classification (NCBI taxonomy): domain Eukaryota; kingdom Metazoa; phylum Chordata; class Actinopteri; order Cypriniformes; family Leuciscidae; genus Leuciscus; species Leuciscus leuciscus. Next base: position 11,852,301 of record NC_138728.1, on the reverse strand, counting down.
TATTAGAATTATGATTACAATTTTAAAATAGAATATAAGGCCTTTTTTTTACCCTACTATTAAGATTATTTTTGCACTGTGCCATTATTTTAAAAGACAACTACAAATATTTTCTCAATTAAATCTTATTACTGTATCTTTACTGGATGTTTTACTCATAATTTTGTTTGTCATTCTCATTTCTTTATATTTTGATGGAAAATATATGTAATAAATGCAAATTAATCATTTATGTTATGAAATTATAATTAATATTAAAAATTAATATTACATTTAGAGTTAGTCTATAGCTTTATGAAATATAAAAAATAACACAAGCCTATGGTATATCTTCATATAGATAGCTAAGCAAACATATGTCTACACCAGCTGTTCATCAATAATGCCATAGCTTATAACTTGATTATTGTTGTGCATGATAGATCAAATGGGCAGAAGCTACAACTCAAGTAAACAAACAGGACAGTGTTTCTCTCTCTTTCCTAATCTTCCTCTCAACTCTTTCTTCCATCTGTGTGTCCAGCGCAGTGAATCTGATATTTATCAGAGGTGTGGTTAAAAGCCAAAACAGCCTAATCTAAGCCTACCCAACAGAGAGAGCTGGAGGCTTGGGGTCAGATTTGTCACACTCCAGCAAGCCCCTCTCTGGGTTTAAAGGAGATATTCAGATATTCACATGTACTTCCGTTTAGTTCCAGCTGGTCGTGATCTCCTCTTCCTCCTCACTGGCCGGGTGGTGCGCGTCTGTTCCTGCGATAAGACGACACTTCCATTGTCTCTTCCTTCCTCCCTGGACACTCTTTTATCCACAACTCAGCCGTATAAGCTCAAACACATAAGCTTTCCCCCTAAAAGCTAAACTTTATCACACCGAGGATTTACATACAAAAGAGGCCTTTATGTTGAAGGTAAGCAGAAGGCGACAATATGCACAGTCAGCAGGGGCTTGAAGTGGCGTGTGGCATCTCTCCTGAGAGAAAGTAAAACAGTAGGAGGTGCATTAAGCTGGATGTGTTGGATTTTAAGAGCTCAGGTCTGGTCAGGAGCTGTAGTGCTCACTAAATTCATTTGAAACTCTTTCTCTGGGACCAGCCAGCTAGCAGGGGACAAATCAATACTCCACATAACAGTCTGGATGGAACAAGGGCTTCGGATCCTGTGGATCTGGCTAAAACAGATCTATACGTCCAATCTAAACAAATCCAAACACACAGCTCTATACTATCAGACGGCCCATTGCTGCAGTAAACAGCCCAATAAAACTTTTACTGGCCTTGTTCCCCAGGGCGAAGTAGCATCTAAATGATACAATGACCTATCTGACACATTTGTGATCCAATTTTACTGCCATCATGGGCCACAGTAATTGTTGAGGAGCATGTAACATGGTTATGGTTAGCACTCCTCCTTGTATGGTCAATACAAAGCTAGTTTTGACCCTTCATGCAACCATTTAGTTTTACACTTTTTTTACACATTGATCAAATAAAATATGTTGAAGTGCATCCCATTAGCACTAGATTGTTAAAAAATATTAGAATAAAATAAAAATAAATAGTTATTGATTATATATGTCTAAAATAAATAAATAAATACATTTTAATATAAATAAATACATTTATAATATAGATGCTAGTACCAGGCTGGACTCCCTTTTGCCCTCAGCACTTCAGATTCTTCACAGAATGGATTTAACAAGGTGCTGGAACATTCCTCAGAGATTCTGGTCCATATTGACATGAGTGCATCACGCAGTTGCTGCAGATTTGTCGGCTGCACATCCATGATGCGAAACTCTAGTTCCACCACATCCCAAAGGTGCTCTATGAGATTGAGATTTGGTGACTGAGGAGGCCGTTTGAGTTTAGTGAACTCATTGTCATGTTCAAGGAACCAGTTTGAGATGATTTGAGCTTTGTGACATGGTGCGTCATCCTGCTGGAAGTAGCCATCAGAAGATGGGAACACTGTGGTCATGAAGAAATGGACAACAATACTCAGGTAGGATGTGGTGTTTAAACAATTCTCAATTGGTACAAAGGGTCCCAAAGTGTGCCAAGAAAATGTCCTTGTGTCAAGAAAATGTTTCGCTGCCTATTGCACAAAAAGCCCATGGTTAAAAATATGAAAATAAAATATATATTCAATATAAGAAAGAAAGAAAGAAAGAAAGAAAGAAAGAAATAGCCATACGGCTGTGACATTGAGTGAAGCTTGACCTAAGGTTTGAGCTCATGCCCTTCTTCAATATGCTAATAGTATGGTGTGGGACACTATCAGCTTACAGGCCCATCCACAGCCTCACTGAATACAAACACACACACACGCGCGCGCGCACACGCACACACACACACACACACACACACACACACACACACACACACACACACACACACACACACACACACACACACACACTTAACCTTATGGAACGCACACAAAATCATTCAATAAAACTAGACACTTCTGCAGAGAAAGAACCTATTGAAATGTTTTTGTGCTGCAAACAATGGCAGCAAAAGGAAAGAGCCGAAGGGGAAAGCGAATGTGGCCCTGGGGAATTATTCCTCATTTAAAGATAACCACATAAAAGCCCCAGACTCAAAATGTGAGTAAAAAAAAACAAAAAAACAACATCATTTAAAAACAGTAAAATTTCAGGACTTGAAAAAGGAGAGCTTAATATTTTAAAGCTACGGAAAGATGCTAAAGCTTTTCGGGAGAATCTCTTAACATTCAAAATTACAACCTTCTTCGGATATCAAATATTACAACTCAACAGATTTTTGAGAATCAACCATGTCTTCTCCAATAACCATGCACTTTACAACTGAGATTCGCAAATACTATGATGGGTAAAGTGCGACAGTAAACATTTTATTGGAAAAGCAACAAACGCACCATAAAACAAAACATCTTTATTACCAGTCCAAAAGCCCTCAACCTGAACGAACGTGAAGTTTTGCTAAGAACCTTGTAAAATAAACAGAATTCCTCAAGCAATGGCCTACCAAGCAAACCCATCTCCAAAGTTGAAAATCGATATTTGAGAAGGGCCTAGGCAAAGATGCTTGCATGGAAATCCACTTGATGGAGTGCAGGCTGTTATGATTTTTCTTTCTCTCTCCCTCTTCAAAATTGTTCCCCCAGCCTTGTTGCGGTTGTCATAGCAACCCTGCTGTATGACGGAGTTGGTGACAGAGAGGTGGAGAGGTGAGATTTATCTCAGAAATGGGTTTTGGAGCTGCAACGGTGCTCCTCGCTTTCCTGCGAGTGCTGCGTAAAGCATGAATACGTTTATTTAAAACAGGCCTGACAGATGACATATGCTTATATGGCCATATCTTCACATGCCATGGATGGTCGGAGCGCTTGATGAAAGGAATAGCTTTTATCCTTCTAAAAGCACGTATAGAGGTTGACTGATCCAGAGACAGCAGAATAAAGGCTGTAAGTGACAGTTGTTTTATCTCTGAGGTAGTGATTGCTCCTCGTTTTATCGTCGTCGAGACAGATGTCATTGTGCATTTGCCATCAGCAACAATCCCCTTAACAGTGAGTGTGCTGTGCATCTGCTCTTGTTATACTTTCCATATAATACATCACATTCACAGAAAAAATAGTTCACCATCAAAAGAAAACTATCATGTCCAATGACTTTTATATCTAACTACACTGTATTTTAAACACACACACACACACACACACACACACACACACACACACACACACACACACACACACACACACACACACACACACGTACATTCACATGCATACATCCATGCACACATGCATACTGTACATCCCTACACATACATACACACATACACACACACACACACACACACACACACACACACACACACACACACACACACACACACACACACACACACACACACACACACACACACACATAAATACTGTACATACATACATACATACACACACACACACATATTTTAATCACATAGGGATTCAGTGCTTTGAATCCCATCAACAGCCATGAATCATCCGGGTTTTACACGGTATTGGCTTCAGAGCAGGAGAATCAAAGTTCTCCCCAAATGGTCTGCCAGTCTCTTCATATTAAAGGGATAGTTCACCCAAAAATGAAAATTCTGTCAGTAATTACTCACCCTCATGTTGTTCCAACCCCGTAAGACCTTCGTTCGTCTTCGGAACACAAATAAGGGATTGAAACTTGCCGGCCCAGAAAAGTTATTAAAGACATCGTTAATATATATTTACATTTACATTTTTATTCATTTAGCTGACGCTTTTATCCAAAGCGACTTACAATTGCTATATATGTCAGAGGTCGCACGCCTCTGGAGCAACTAGGGGTTAAGTGTCTTGCTCAGGGACACATTGGTGTCTCACAGTGGATTCGAACCCGGGTCTCTCACACCAAAGGCATGTGTTTTCACAATGGTGTGGATGCTATCCTTAAAGTTATCTTTAGTTATCGTCCTTGGTGTGAACGGTCCTCCAGTCTTATGTATATCTATTCTTTTGTCTAGTTCATTTTGCAGCTTATTGATTCTAAAAACCACCTAATTAGACATGAAGAAGCCCTCTGATCCTCTTTGAAGCACTTCCAAGCAGACATGACCCCGATAACACATAGAAAGTGTGAGAAAATCTTGCTTAATAGTTTAAATAACATTTTTCCCACCTCTGGCTGCCTCTGAATCACTTATGACCCATTGAGTTGATGTTTAACCACCTATTCACTCACTATATTCAAGGCTCTTACTCTAAAGACCTTCAGAAGAGTTACAGATGGCAAGCAATTACCCTGGAGGACAATAAGGCATGAAACCTCACAAAAGCTGTCACTGTAAGAGCAGGTATAGACTTTGTGTTATCACACGGCTCAGTGCAGACACATATCACAGAACTCTAGTTCAACAGACATTTGATCTTAAGAACCGTGCCCATTCATGCACAGCATACTGCAAACCATTCTGCAACTGATAAAGTAAATGCAGTATAGGCGGCTTAGTGGTATTTTGCCTTAACGCGATCCTTTACCTTCAAATACCTTCAGCGACATATTTTCAGAAAGATAATAAATGACAGTACCAATGCAACTCCAGTTCATCAATTACTCTCACCATAGGCTCATTTGACTCAGTCTGCTGCCTTATGAGAGCATTAGAAGCCTTCCTATTCTTTGTGTCTAATTAAAACCTGATTTATAACATAGCTGGAGACCTCACAGACCATAAGTCCCAGGGTCAGGGGCGGTCAGTGAGACGCCCATCAACCAGGAAGTGAATACCTCACTGATCTGGGAATGACATATGTAATGGAACAAAGAATTGTGGGATCAGGTGCTTCGGCCTGAACTGTACATGGGATTTTGTGCACCTGCAGCCCACCCCCTCGATTTGGTCCCAGGACAGCCATTTGCTCATTGGCCTGTTACGTCCAATAGCAGCTGCAGTAATTGGCTATTTCAGGGCCGTGAAGGTTGAGCTAGCAAGGGGAGACAGGCCAAGCAAGCCAGATGTCAGTAACAAACACAGCCCTCATTTATCAATTACCACAACCAACATGTGAGTGACATAATCACAGTCTGGCCATGTGTCACCAAGAACATCTTACATATTTCCTGTTGAACATGTTTTTGTTTTTGTTTTTTGCAGATATAAAGATTAAGCATGAGAATTGTAAGTAACTATATACTTAAATATATACTAATCAATAAATAAATCAATAATAAATCAATAGATAAATTAAATTATATGGGTATTCGATATTATATTCGAATATTCTGTTTTTCTCTCATATCATAATTCAGACTGTAAGAGTTTTTCTTATATTTTACATTTGGAAAATCATTTTTATTTAATTTCTTTATTTTTTTTATTTCAGATTTCAAAAAATGTAATGAAAAAAAATGGGGGGAAATTACATAAAACAATTTCCACATTTTAAATGTAAAAAATTAAAATGGACAATTAAAAAAACTGAAATCTGAATGAAAATGACTTTATCCCTTAATTTCTGGCCTGGTTTTGGCATTGCTTCTTGTCTGCTTGAGTAGTTTGTCTCAGCTGACCGCTTCAACACAGCACAAGCTGTCGTACATGATAAAATATCCCTGATTTCCAAAAGGCATTGGGCTTTTAAATTAAATTTTCAGCTTTGGTGATAATGCCTCCATTTGTGTGCATGTGTGTGTCGGGGTGTCTGTTATCGAAGGTCACTATCACTATAGTCCTGCTGCTGGTCAGATGATCAACTTTTATGACTACTCACAGAGAACCAGCATTACTAAGAGATGGAAGGAAAACACCATCTCAGAGTCTCCTAATTAAAATATTAGACTCTCAGGAATAAGGGTCTCCAGTGATGTCAAACAGATATAGCCGCTTTAATAAGCAAGATTGTGATTATGGCAAATGGCAGAGCCCTGCTTTATTCTTTCTCTCATTAAAGACGATAATTGCACCACACATCAAATAAAAACAGGCAGGAGGGTATAAGGGCCTAAGCATGTTTAATATTGTTACTTTTTTCCGGTGCAATTTTAACTTGACACATTTGCTAACAGCATAGCAGCATCCATTACGGAAGGCTTGATAAATTACGGAGGTCCGAATTGCAGTGGCAGAATAAATTTCAATTACTCCATTATCTAAAATTGGATTTCTCTGAAACCCACAAATACACACGGACACATGTATCCACCCCCCGAGCGCACAGAAAAAGCACAGATGCAAAAAAAAAAACATTCACTGAAAGGTCACCCAGAATCGAGACTTTGATGTGGTCAACAAAGTTGGTCAAAATCAAACGATTCGTATAAAGCATTAGCATCTCGCAATTCTTTGAAGATGAGCAAGTGTCTTTGGACCGCCGCCTGTGCTGTGTTTGATTGTGAAAACTGCTGGTCTCTCTATAATTTGGGGTTATTTCCCAACAAGCATTGTCCACTGATTATCTGCTGGAAAAGCAGTGGATCTCTCGGATAAATCAATTGCTAAAAGTACAGACTACCAAAAAGAACAAAAGTACATAGTGGATTTACAATAAGGATAACAGGTTTTGTTTTGAAAAACTCATCAATGGCTGGGAAGCGTTGTGCCATATAAATGACGTAAAATCTCCAATGGTTAACAGCCACTCTACATCTACTTGGAACATCCATGAGAAGAGAAGATGAAGATGAGAAGAAGCTATGCCAGATTTGTGAACAAACTCAGTTGAACCAGAGTCTTTGCACCCAAATAAGAGGAAAAAACACTTGAAATCTGATCTGGCAGATTTCTAAGGCACAAAAAAGACAGACAGATAGATAGATCTTTAACTGAAAACGAGATACACAACAAACTCACAATAATGAAGCTGGATGTGCACAAGGTGAACCCAAGAATCAGTAACAATTGATCTTGGACCGAAAGCCATTGCTTTTCAATACAGCTCCTCCAAGATGGTTAGTCTGACTGCTAATCTTCACTAAAAAGCTGTCTGGATTGCCTCCTGAGAACAGACAACAAACTTGCAACTAATGGTGTATCTCCTGAATGGAATACAGCTTTAACCACAAAAACATTAACAATTAGGCTAAGGTTAAGGATAGACGGATGGGAAATCTATTCACATGCCTGAGACCACACTGAGCCTAAAGTCCTACAATAACATAAAATGGGAAGGAAACGGCAGTGCAGCTAATGTAATCAGATAATTAGCATAATTAGCATTGATAACAATAACCAGAATTACCAAAACCAACACCAATTCATTCATTGTATTTGAAAGGAAAATGCGCTGTAAACGGTAGACCAATCACAACAGACTGGGCTGTCTGGCCAATCAGAGCACTGTAAGCTCGTGGAAAGGAGGGATTTAGAGAGACTGATACATCCATAGAGTCGTTTGAGAATCATTGAAAAATGTGGTGATGTGCAATGTATATTATGAGAAAATTTAAGTGTTTAAAATGTAAAGCTGTTGTAGGAGACTCCAATTCAAAACCAGGAGCCTTTAAAAAAGCATAATAGGGGCACTAAGTTAAAACATACTGTATTTTTTAAAGATTTTTTTTTTTATGCCTTTTATCAAGAAAGTTCGACGCCCTGGGCCTTGAACTCGGGTCGCCCAAAGCTAAAAAAAAATTAAAATTGTCAGGTCACTGACCACTAGGCTATTGAGACTAGATTTTTTTTGCAATTTGATAAATATGGAGTGGATGGATGGAGCTTAAACAGCATCAATTTGAGAAATATTATCCTAGAACCTCAGTGTGTCAGAAATATGGGGGGAACAGAATCCGACGGCAAAAAAACAGCTGTCGGAATCCGTTCCCCCACTCCCATTATGAGAGGTGTTGATTTAATGGCTTAAAAAATGCTGATTCTATTTTGTGTGTGGATGGAGCTTAACGTGCATCAGTTTAAAGATTTTTATTTTTTTTTTGCCTTTTATTATGATAGGATAGTATAGTATCTAGAAAGTTTGACAAGCCGGGACTTGAACTCGGGTCTGAAAAACAATGAATATCAGTGCAGAGTGCACTGACCACTAGGCTATTGGGTCTAGCATTTAACTGCAATGTGATAAATATTAGAACCTCATTGTGTAAGAAACATAGGGGGAACAGAATCCGACGGCAAATAGTTCAGCTGTCGAAATCCGTTCGACGTGTGTGTGGATGGAGCTTAACTTGCATCAGTTTAAAGAATATATTTGTTTGCCTTTTATTATGATAGGACAGTATAGTATCAAGAATTTGACGTGGCTTATTTGATGTGGCAGTAGTCTATTTTACAGTAAAAACTATAATCCATCCAAAACTAGTCAACGAAATGTTGTCTTTTTCATATTTCGTCTGTAACATATCGTTTTTATGATATATTAGGCCATATAAATGTTAATTTGCAGTTTAATAAGTTGCTTATACAAAGACATTTTATTTCAACATATTTAAGTCGATTTTTACTCATCTCAGGCTAGCAATATAGTTTGGTAAAAGCTGTTCATTCATTCACACACAGAAACGCGATTTAAATTTAAACAGTGTTTTTGTGGTTTACATACACTATTCCATATCGCTACTAGAACAAAGCACTTTAAGGGATACTTCACCTCTGGAAAGATAATAATAATAATAATAATTCATTACATTTAAATAGCGCTTTTCTCAGCACTCAAAGCGCTTTACATAGAAGGGGGGAATCTCCTCAACCACCACCAATGTGCAGCATCCACTTGGATGATGCGACGGCAGCCATATTGCGCCAGAACGCCCACCACACACCAGCTTACTGGTGGAGAGGAGACAGTGATGAAGCCAATCAGTATATGGGGATGATTAGGAGGCCATGATGGACAGAGGCCAAGGGGCAAATTTGGCCAGGATGCCGGGGTTACACCCCTACTCTTTCGAAAGACATCCTGGGATTTTTAATGACCACAGAGAGTCAGGACCTTGGTTTTACGTCTCATCCGAAGGACGGTGCTCTTTGACAGTATAGAGTCCCCATCACTATACTGGGGCATTAGGACCCACACAGACCACAGGGTGAGCGCCCCCTGCTGGCCTCACTAACACCTCTTCCAGCAGTAACCTGGTTTTCTCAGGAGGTCTCCCATCCAGGTACTAACCAGGGCTGCGTTTCCCAAAAGCATCGTAAGCCTAAGTTGATCGTAAAAACGATCGTACGACTGATCTTAATATTACGGTCTGTTTCCCAAAAGCATCGTAGCTTAAGTAGCACTTGAAAATCTTCGTAGAACTACGAGTGCTCTGGAGTAATCGTACATCCCCAAGTGCATCGTAAGAAGACAGATTTATGAGGACACCTGCAGGACAACCGGCAGATTACACTTTTATCTAGATTTAACAGATTACACTGCAAAGTGAGTACAAATATAAGGTTTTGATTGTACTTTTTTATTGTACACTTTATTGTACTTTTTTTTTTAATGAATGTATAAATTAAATAATAAAAAAGGGAAGAAAAAATACACATCTAAATTAAATTAATGAACAAAATAAAATCATAAAAGAACGAAGCAATGTGGGAAATATACTTCAAAGACTGGGCAAAATATGGATGAATAATAAATAAAAAAATCGGTCAATGACTTGCTGACGTGCACGAAAACCAGCCATGTATTGGGCATTTCTTGCGGACCTCCTTCCTTGATCTTTGAACACCCCGGGTTGCAGTTAGTTTGCAATGTCCACCCAGATGTTTTGTTTTTCCTTATTTGTATGGTGTCCTTTAAATCTGTTAAAAATAACATCTTTGTTTCGCCTCTAAAATTAGGCCTACATTAATTTAATCTTTTTTGAAAGGTATCTTTTCTTGTTTGTCTTTTTGTTCATACATTTTGTCAGTAGGCTATCTCTGCCTGAATGTAGACTTTAGACTTGTCTTGATTGCTAATCCACAGATGATGATTATTAGGTTAAACCTAATAATTAAGGCTAAACGTTCAGAATACGATTCCATATAAGGTTGTATTTCAGCACTTCGCGAATGGACAGCGACTCTTAAGTAGCACGTAAAACGCGTTCTCGCGCGTTCATGTTAAGTGCACTTTTGGGAAACGCTCGTGGAATTGCTGCGAGCGTTCGTAACCTTGCACGTAGAAAGCGCTCTTAAGAGCTAAGATACATTGTTATCGGGAAACCCGGCCCAGGCTCAGCCCTGCTTAGCTTCAGTGGGCAACTGGTCTTGGGCTACAGGGTGACATGGCTGCTGACAATGTGAATGTGTATTTAAAATAGGTCATTTATGTATAAGAAATGTGAAGAAATTTTTGAATCTGGAGCTTTCTAAGCTGAGAAAAGCCAGAAAATGTATTTTTGGCTTATGTGGATGAAAGACAACAACTCCCAGAATGCACTTGCTTCGCTGCTCTACGAGGCCACTCCCAAGCCACGCCTCCCGGTTAGAGAGCGCAGTTGAAAACAACAAAGTTAGGCTACTAGTGAGTCTCCGTGACGAGTTTGCCCGGGATATCGAGATCGCCCAAAATGTCCGGGATTCGGCTTTTGCGTTCTACAGTCGCCATTCATCATGTTTACTGTGGCGAGCAGGACGAGGCTGAGGGCTTCGGGAGAACGGCGCGAGGCGGTGGCGTCATTAATGAGACGCACCAGTCTCCTATCTCTCACGGAGGAGCGGGAATTTTCTCAGCAATGTTAAAACGCACATCAACTGATCACTTGTTTAGCGTTCATGTAAACACTACATTCAGATTCACCAATCGGAATGAATTCAGTTAGATTGAAACAAAAGGTGTGCATGTAAACAATGAATGGCGACTGCAGAAAGCAAAAGCCGAATCCCGGACATTTTGGACGATCTCGACGGCCGGACATGTCCGGGAAAAAGATGATGGTAACCCATAATACTCAGCTTTCTCCTACTACTCAGCTTTCTCCACAGAACAAGAGCCTGCTAGCTTAGCTTCCAAAGAAAGACAGCTGAAACTATGTGTACATTCTGTGAGTGAGATCCCACCTCCTATGGGCGGGTTGAAAACCGGCGGGACAGCTCCTCCTACTAGCTGTAGTCTTTAGCCTCTGGCCAGAAAATCCTCAGATGACGCAAAATGACGATTTTTGCGTCATCGGAGGATTTTTTCCAGACAAAAAATACATAAATCTCTCATCTCAGGGGGATATGAGGGTGGAAAGCATGGTAATACCACAATACTACAGGTTTTCTACAAATACAAAGCTTAATGCTAAATCCTGAAGTATCCCTTTAAGAATAGCACTTACTATTCAATCCTCAGCTGGACCCGTTGCTCCTCGAAATGAAAATAAACCAGCACTTCTGAGGTAAATTTTCCAGGATTATTATTACGATATTATTCCTCACAGCGTCGCAACGTAAAGTACACTAATATGATTAAACTTGGTGTATTTTATCGAGCTGATGTGGGCGTTCACGGGTTTGCATGTATTGCCTCAGATCATTTGCGTTTGAATAGCGTGCGCTCTCTGTGGGCGTGGTCACATTAGCAGATAACGAGCTGTAATGAGCTGTACTGAGAAGGACTGACATCTCTCTCTTTTCATACAGATTACATAAATAGAGAATATTATTTTAGTTTTGAATTAGGTAATTTAAAAGCAGACAATTAAATGATTATAAAGATATATAGTTAGAGAACAGTTTATTTTTTCATATTTCTTAAGTCAGTATTGACTATAATGATGGAGTATTTTAAGTCTATTTTGCTGCTATGTGAAAAAAATCAAGCAAAACGCGCTGGTGCATTTGCCTACCCCACAGGGTTAGGGCAAGTCACTGTACAAGCAAAACCTTCTCTTTTTTTTACACTGGTCAATTTTTAGTTTTTTGCTTCAATAACATCTTACAAACTCCACCTCTTCCAAAATACAAGGACATGTGTGTAATATTAAACTAAAGCCATGCTGGGGTATAGTACCACAAATAGTGAACCATACTGGCACCTCTGACATTCTGTGTTCAACATAGCCTGCTGTGATTCAGGATGCACCAATTCTTATCTGGTATACTATATAGTACAGAACAGATGCATGTTAGGATACTGACTTGAACATTTAAGCTGTTTATGTGATGCAGACAAACTTATGGCTATTTAGAAGTGGTTTACTGCAGACACAGCCATTAAACAAAACATAAAATGCACTGAAATTATGGAAGGCAATATGACCTTTCATTCCACTAGAGATATTTACTGTAATTGAGTGTTATGTTGCCTAAGCCATGAGACATCTGGTTTCATTAAACACACTGAGGCACTCAGCAATATCATTTCATACAAAGCAAACACAATTTCGCCAAGAAAGCGGAGTGTTTACGATGATTAAAGGTGGATAAATGTGAGCAATTCTAATGAGAATAAGTTACTGAGGAAAAACTGATGATTCACCTCAAAATGGTATTTTGACCTTGTCATGGTTAGGGCTTCGGAATGCCATGGGTGGGACGGACCAGATGTTGATCGTCCTCTCTGGAACAGATTCAGCTTCACCCCTAAATCCCAACAGGGTTACTCTTGGGCCAGAGGTCATTGGATAATCCACACACGAAATCTGCCTATATTCAAACTAGAGGTATGAGGCATGTGTGATGGGATAGATGGAATGGGACTTAGGCATCTGTTACCTGATATATATATATATATATATCTTTTAAAACAAGACCCGATAGCTATAAAACATGTATTTACATGCAATAAAGCTTTTTATTAACAGGCTCCTACCACATCCAAAGCTGAACCTTATGAATAAAATCAATTACATTATACACACACTCTATTACGAACAGTCCCATATATCTCCAACGACTCACAAATAGGCATTATATTAAAGTGCGGGCACTGTAATGCATCATTGTCTGACATAATTAGCCTGACATGGACCTTATGACCTCTACACAATGCTCTCAAATACCATGAGGTCACCAGCACCTGGTGTGTCCTAGTGAAGCGGTAATAAGCAAAAAATATTAAATATTAAAAATATGAATACAACAAGGTTCAGTTGTACTATTTACATCCAACATAAATTAACAATGCTTTGATACTTGTGTGAGTTTAAGAGTTGTGTAAAGCTAATTGCTAATACTGGTCCTTCTCACAACTCCCTGCCAAAGCCATAGAAGCAAACACCATAAGCATATCTAGCAAAACGACCTAGAGGTGTGGAGCAGCTGAGGGAATATATAAATATATATATATATAAAAAATATTTGTTATCATTTCAGTTATTAACACTTGACTGAATGACTCTTGAAATAGAAGAACTTTACACAATCTCATAAGTGTGTTTATATGAGATTATAAAACATAATTGCTATAGCCACCATCTAAAATAATACTGAAAGCTTTATATCGTCATAAAAATAGTTATGGCAGAGATATAGAGATATAACAAACATTATTTTTGAAGTTTAGAGGGGTGATAATTGTCCAGCTGATGCAGCCAGATACGTTTTAACCTGATTTATATATCGAATAAACCCGGACATCTATATGGTGTATAGCGTTTGCACTTTATAGAGTCGAGGCCCGCGTTTAATGGAAAGTGCTCAGCTCACATCCATGCTCTCGCTCTCATTTTCTCTGAGTGATTAAGCTCAATTAACTCATCTCATTAAGGTTAATGATCTACTCCACCATTCTCCATTTCATGCTCTTGGGTGGAGGGGCAGCATAGACTGAAGTTGACATCCGTTATCTTCCAGTGAAAAGGGAACAAATCATTTTCTCTCAAATGACTTCTGTATTGTTTTCCTATAATTATAGAATGTGCTTTAATTATTTGATTCTGCTGTCTCCATTGCTCCTTTATTGCAGAAACATTGGTGGAATGTTGTGTTTTCTTCAGCGGTGGCCATTTCAGTCAATGTAGCTTTTAAAAACCCAACGCTCGTTTATAGGCTTTGTTTGGTACAGCAAAATTTGCACACCCAGTATAGAAGTATAGTACTTGTGCTATTTTTGCAGTACGTTTCCAGGGCACAATATGTACATTTTCAGTATGCACAGAATGAGGGATAAGCTACTATATTTGGCACAAGGTGCAGTAATCCTACAGAATTAGAAAAGTGCAATGCGTTTGACTTGACCTTCCATTTCCAGTGTAAGGAATGAACCTGAAATGATTATTACATCTCCTTGACCCATTATTTGATTAGAATGACAAATATTAAGCCATTATATATATAGGCCTATAGGGCTGACAAATGACAAATTATTATATATAAAAATTATTATATATTAACTTTTTCATTTTACAGTGAAATTATACAATAATAATAATGTTATTTCTTATAAATATTAGTATAGTCATTATACACTCACCTAAAGGATTATTAGGAACACCTGTTCAATTTCTCATTAATGCAATTATCTAATCAACCAATCACATGGCAGTTGCTTCAATGCATTTAGGGGTGTGGTCCTGGTCAAGGCAATCTCCTGAACTCCAAACTGAATGTCAGAATGGGAAAAAAAGGTGATTTAAGCAATTTTGAGCGTGGCAAGGTTGTTGGTGCCAGACGGGCCGGTCTGAGTATTTCACAATCTGCTCAGTTACTGGGATTTTCACGCACAACCATTTCTAGGGTTTACAAAGAATGGTGTGAAAAGGGAAAAACATCCAGTATGCGGCAGTCCTGTGGGCGAAAATACCTTGTTGATGCTAGAGGTCAGAGGAGAATAGGCCGACTGATTCAAGCTGATAGAAGAGCAAATTTGACTGAAATAACCACTCTTTACAACCGAGGTATGCAGCAAAGCATTTGTGAAGCCACAACACGCACAACCTTGAGGCGGATGGGCTACAACAGCAGAAGACCCCACCGGGTACCACTCATCTCCACTACAAATAGGAAAAAGAGGCTACAATTTGCACGAGCTCAACAAAATTGGACAGTTGAAGACTGGAAAAATGTTGCCTGGTCTGATGAGTCTCGATTTCTGTTGAGACATTCAGATGGTAGAGTCAGAATTTGGCGTAAACAGAATGAGAACATGGATCCATCATGCCTTGTTACCACTGTGCAGGCTGGTGGTGGTGGTGTAATGGTGTGGGGGATGTTTTCTTGGCACACTTTAGGCCCCTTAGTGCCAATTGGGCATTGTTTAAATGCCACGGCCTACCTGAGCATTGTTTCTGACCATGTCCATCCCTTTATGACCACCATGTACCCATCCTCTGATGGCTACTTCCAGCAGGATAATGCACCATGTCACAAAGCTCGAATCATTTCAAATTGGTTTCTTGAACATGACAATGAGTTCACTGTACTAAAATGGCCCCCACAGTCACCAGATCTCAACCTAATAGAGCATCTTTGGGATGTGGTGGAACGGGAGCTTCGTGCCCTGGATGTGCATCCCACAAATCTCCATCAACTGTAAGATGCTATCCTATCAATATGGGCCAACATTTCTAAAGAATGCTTTCAGCACCTTGTTGAATCAATGCCACGTAGAATTAAGGCAGTTCTGAAGGCGAAAGGGGGTCAAACACAGTATTAGTATGGTGTTCCTTATAATCCTTTAGGTGAGTGTAGTTTGTCTATATTATATCATATTATATAATATTATATTATACTATATAATATTATATTGACACATTGTGCAGCCTTACTAACAAGTGCAGCAAACCTGGAGCTGGAAAAAAGAAAGAAAAAACCTTTTAAATCGCAATCAATTTCCCCCCAAAATCATGCAGCCCTAGTCTATACTGAATAGTACACAGAAGCACTTCACTAATATTCCTTTCCGAACATAGCATTGCCCTTAGCAGAATCCACATATCCCAGCATGCACTTACGTATTCATCTCTATTCTACAGAGGATCCTGAGCTGGAAAAATCACCTATGCAACCATGAATACTTGAGACGAATATTTAATGCTTTCTACAGCCAGTGGCTAAAAATAAAATGTTACAGATTGCAAAAAACATGAGTTATTAAGGAGCAGATTAGATTACTGTGCTTTCAAGGACATCGTTATTCTTCCCACAAGCAGAGCAGGTGTTTCTAAAATGCACCCTGCCTCAGATGCAGGGAGATTTGGGAGTTTTCCTCCTCTTCGTAGTGAAAAATGTGAGAATATTTCATTAATTGCTGGCAGGTCCACTGGGAAAACAACATTTTAACGCTCATTAACAGGGCATAATGGTGTAGAGGGCAAATCCTTTCTGTAGTAACCTGTGAGGACGTGAGGTTGCGTATAACACACAGAAGAACCTATAATGACAGACATGAGCTGGAAAAGGCTCACAGTGTTTTATTAACTAATCCTGAACAACATTCATCCTCATCTTTTCCCCAAGGTACCATCTTTCCACAGGGGTTGATTTCCTGCTATTTTTGTGTTCTGTTTGAACCGAGGACATCCTTCATAAAGCTTCGCATTATCTCTGGAGACTCCTCTGGAGCTGTCAGTGAAAAATACACACTTTGTTGCCAGACAAAAGAGCGTTTCAGGGAGCATTTTTTCTCTCTGCTGGGGAGACAGTGAAATGGCGAGGAGATTGTTACCTCCAGCACTGTCATGCTCACTAAAAAGAAAGAACGAGAAAGCAAAGAGAAAGAGAAAGGAAGAGAATGAGATTTCTGGGGGGGCAATATGCCCCCTGAATGTGAAACAATAGCTCAGTTCAACTGATACTGCACAATATCAGGGGTTCGATCCCTGGGTTAAGGCTTGAAGCCCCCAGAGAAAGTCAAAACAAAAGGCTGGATCTTAAAAGTACATGTAGAAGCATCTATTTATCTTTCAGCTTGGTTTTCTAACATTTCAGTAACCACAAAAGTTAGTCTGGGCTCATTTTCATCAGGTAAATAGACACTTTAAGTGCGAAGGTAACCATAGCAACAGCAGACTCCAGCACTTTTGTTAGGATCATTATCAGATAGTTCATCGACAAAACATAAATACTGTCATTGCTTATTGTATTATTTATAGATTTATAGATTTACATTTCACTCAATGGTAGTGTTTTGTTTAGAAAAGTTGTGTCCACAATTATACACTATGCACTTATACGCACGTAAAATTGGGATACTCCTAAAATCTTTAGGTTTGGTTCATATGTGCTAACTAATTTGTGCCTTGAAAACTTTCCTTTCAAGAAGTAATTCTATAATTTGTTAGAATGTTAAATGTTAGAAATCTTATTAGCACTTAAAATGGAGGAAACTCGCTACACATAGGCTACAAATAGCATTTCACATATGAGCAGCAGACTCAACTGACTCCAATACAATTCGATATTAGCATGTTGCTAAGCTAACAACACAATACTTAAGCATATACACACTGCTCACAAAAACTCCTTCGATGAAAACATTTCAATGAGCATATTTTAAAATGCATTTTGGGATTACATCTGTGTAGGACACGTGCAAATCTGCCTTAGCATGTTGCTAAGCAAACAAAGCAATGTTTTAACGAGCATAAACATAGGCTACAGCTCATATTAAGTGAAATACTATTTCACTCCAAATTTCAATGGAATATAAGTGGATTTATAAATATTTAAGTATTCAATGGATTTATGAAAGAAATCTCCCACATCCTCCATCATGGATGAACATTTTCAACAGTCTCATTCACAATGCATTCTGGGATCTCCTAATCAGCGAAGAACACATGCACCAAAATGAAGAAATTTACATGGCAGCATAAATAACAGTATATATTCCTTCATTTTCATAAAACCTCTGTGACAGAAGAGCCTGTGATGCCTAAAATGCTAATTTACCTTCGATCTGAAAAGGTCTGGTTGATTAGGAACAAAGTTCTAATTGCAAAAACTGCTAATCGTAAGGCTTTAATCGTCTAATCTACCACCTAACCTAATTTAAGCGACTCCAGACGGAGAGAGCAACTGGCGTAAAAGCTCTTAACCATTAGTAACAGAATGGACAAACAATACTGTTTTAATTGAATTTACATGCTTCAGAGTCACATCACATTCTCCTAATCGAACCCCAGCCAGTCTTCGCCTTCAGAGTGTCTGCTTGTAAGAGACAGACAGCAAAGTCGAGACTAGAGCTAATTATACATCCCTGTATGAGGAATTCCTGCAGAATCAGGCGGGGGAGCATCTTCCCAGATGATTAATTAGGCACTAGTGTGTGTGTGTGTGTGTGTGTGTGTGTGTGTGTGTGTGTGTGTGTGTGTGTGTGTGTGTGTGTGTGTGTGTGTGTGTGTGTGTGTGTGTGTGTGTGTGTGTGCGCGCGTGTGTGGATGAAATGGAAACTGATAAGATTCAAATCAAAGTCTGGATCTCAATGACTGTAAAAGCAGATATGCTCATACATATACTGCCTTTAGGTGTCTTGTCTTCAAACAAAGCATACCACAGAGATGACACACCCAGTATCGTTATAAGGGGCTGATGGGATTGCGGAACGGTGAAGGTGGTTCTCACCACAGCGCCACTTATTAGTGCAGTCCACTATGTGGGTACATTTTAATGTCTTCTCCACAGCAGATGAGGTTCAATAAAGGCTACATGGCCATTAAAAATGCATTAATCTCAATTAGGTGATGAGTTTGGTGATTTCCCACAGAATATCCATTATCCACTCAATTCACAACAATGGATACTTACTCACATGTCTCACAGGTGTTCTGCGTGTGTGTTTTGGTGGGACAAGGTCTTCTCACATTAACTGATACACGTGTGAAAGCAATTCATAGCTAAACAAAGACTAAATAAATACAGTGATGGTTAAAGTTGCAATGTAATTGAACAAGCATTAGAGCTTTTATTTGTCCTTGTTACACATGTTATATCAACATAGTAATGCAAGTAATATATGCATAATTACATTAAATAAACCCTAAACCAAACCTTAACTCTATAGTCAGTAGGCTACATGTTGTTAATTATTACTCAGTACTTAAATATAAAATTACACAGTAACAAAGACACCTTAAAATAAAGTGTAACCCAGTTTTTCTTCCATATTGTGACCTGCATTCTTGGTTGTTGATTGGATGGAGGCAGGATGGCTGAATTTGAGTTGGCCGTAAATTGTAAGAAATCGACGGGGTTTAAGCCGACTAAGGCCTGGTTTCACAGACAGGGCTTATAGGATTAGTACAATTAGGACATTTAAGTAGCTTTTATAAACATTACTAAGAGAAAATCATTACTGGAGTGCAGCTTGAGACAAAACAAAATATTGTCATATTTTAAGATATGACAGTGCAAGTTTCTTTCAGTTAAAACAGCTCGAACATGCATTTTAGTCTGGGACTATAGCTTAAGCCTTGTCTGTGAAAGCGGGGGTAAATGTTTGAAAAAGTCTGGCATACGTCATCAAAGTCTGTCTTTCACCGGAAGATCAAGTTGATAAAAAAAAGGTAAGAAGTAAAACATGCATGGATGAATCAATCACAATAAGATCAATTAGTTGCATAATAGAAAACAGAGTGAATTGCATGCCAACTTTAAGGTTAACTTATTTCCATGTCCACGGAAGTTAAACTCATTTGACCGCATCTGTTACAGAAAATAATTTTGCCTTAATTTTTTTTCATCTACATTTATTATTCAACAATGTGAATACACCTCTTTTAGCCATGATTTTCATTTCTGAACTTTGACATTTACGCTATGACCATAGAATGAATGACCCCTGAAGAACCCCATGACTATTCCAAAGTCTTTTAAAATATCAGATAATTTGATCTGACATGGAAGGTTAGTTCAGGTTATAAAATGTCACATGCGACAACCATCCTGAATGTTTTTTGTTTTACTATTTGAGGTTAGCCTGGAAATCCAGACCTAAATCTAAAAGATTAATGGTCTGGTGTCGACTAATGAAAATCGGCCAGCTCGATGGGCGGCACCAAGCATGCATTTGAAAATCTCACTGCACGCAATTGGATAACACTATGACCAATCACAACAATAAACCCTATATGCTTAGCTACCAGCGGAGCTAACTGGTAGATTATACTCTCTTACCATATCCGGTCGGCAAAACAGCAAAAACGTCCTTCTTGCAAAGGAACAATTCGAGCGGCGTCTTCTGTTCCTGTTTTAGATAAAAAAGCCAAGTCTAACTCGTTCATTGTAGCGGCCAAAGCCGTTTCAAACAACTGGTATTCATCATAGACTGTAAAAAATTTGGACTAAGCGTCTGTGACGTCACCCATAGACTTTCTGAAGAACGGGTTTGAAGCCGTTTATGGGGTGGTATGGGCGGCGCCATCTTGGAAAATCTTGGGAAATCCTAACCTAACCTTCTGGCCAATCCATATATGGGTAAAAGGGCGGGCTTTGTGTGAGACTGGAACGATGTCATTTTCGCGTGAAGAAAGCAACATAAACAACAATGGATGACATACAGCAGATCTTGTTCTTGCTTCCCGGCATGTTTGTCACAAGAAGCCAAGCGCCGACATTAGGCGTTTCTCGATAGCAAGTACGCAAAGTTCGGACTTAATTGCCAAGTCCGACTCAGGAGAATGATTCCAGAGGACGCGAGTCCGGTTATTCTGCGTCACTCAGCTCGCTCTGCTACTCCGGTTATCTCTGTATGTATATTTTAGGCAACAATAAAACGAAATATGTTATAAAACACCACACTGCCTCTTTTCGTTTTAATTGAAAGAAATCTTAAACATTATAGCCACACAAATGTGGTTCAGGCAACGCGTAACGTTATTGATTATATTCACTGCATAACGTTAGCCTATTTATAACAAAACGAAATATAAAACACAACCCTGCCTCTTTTCGTTTAAATATAATATAAAAATATTAAACATTTTAATATGGTCCAGGCAATATGTGCATTTGTACTAAACAACAGATGTTGCAGTAAACAACATTACAGATCATCTTCGTTGTATTAAAATTTAAAAAGACAAAACTCAACCCAGTCTCTTTTTGTTAAATTTCAGTTTTATCAATATATTATTAGCCATTATAAAAGTATTAAGTGAAAGGTACAAGAAGCTATACAAATAAAGCAAACAATTCAGTCAAACATACAAAGTCAGCGCTCTAGTCTAACCATACAACGGTAAAGTTAAATAGCTTATAAAGTTATGAAACTTCACTTAGCCCTCAGCCAAAACGATTGGCCAGGGAACAAATTATAGATTCACGAGACCAAAAATCGCCCGTTAGATATACACAAGACAAATTATATCTCATGTTTAACCACAACAGAGTCAGCGGCAAACGTCAGAACGACTAGCCGAGGAAAGGCTGTACCAGGCGGGGTACATGAGCGCCGAGCGCCGAGCGCCCGGTGATCGTCTGGATCTCAACTGGATAAAATGTTCATAAATCTTTATAAATAAACCACAGATTTGAGCTTTAAACAACTACATTCTCGCCTGAAAAACTCTTAAAACTACATTTCATGATACAAAAACAGTAGTATTATATTTCAACTGTATATTAAAAAATGGCGCTTCTTATGTTGTCATTCTCCTCGGCGCAGCCTATGCTCGTTATCAGCTGTCAATCAAGCTGTCAATCAAAGTTAACCACGCCCTTATTTGTCATACATTTTATATCTAAATACGATCTAAACTAACGAGTTAGAAAAAAATTCACCCCCCTCACAGTTGTCAGGCACTCGGAACCTATCGAAAAATACAATAAAAGTCCATGGGACCAACCTGTAAAATGAATTTATTGCTGTCAAAATCGGACATTTTAACATGGGGGTATATGGACATTTGCTCCCTTTTGGGACCTCCCCCTAGCGGATTTTCGATGTATTGCAGTTTTTCGCACTTCCGGGTAGGCTTCATTTTTCAGATTAGAATGTTGCCGCTTGGTATTCATCCATAGGCATCTCGCAATGTTTACTAATGACTTCGACGTCACACGCTGACGTCATCTGTTTAGCTCGCCTCTGGCCCGCCTATATCAGATAACCCGATGTGATTGGTGCAGCTCAGATCGAGTGGCATGAGCATGTATTATTCGACACCAGAGTAACTCGCTGAGCAAATTCAACTTGTGCTCTCGCGAGAACTCTGGAATACCAGGGTAATTTGAGGTAGGAGTGCATGGAAACCAACAAGAGCTTAACTTGTTATAAACCCATATAACTCCAAAGCACTACATAATGCATGACTATCACTGTAACACACACTTCAGCTCATCTGGTGCGCAGTGATGAACACGAGTGACATCTCCACCGTCGATCTGTCTCCCTCACAAGCTGCTCTCAGATTGTCAGACCTGTCATTTTGCTTCCTGTCACTGTAGGCGAGTGATGACAATTCCTGTGCCTTGAGTTTACAGTACACCCCCCCTCTCGCCTCTCTTTCTCTGTGATGGAGGGGCTTTTAATAAGGTAAAATACTGCTGTAGAGAAGACTGCAGGAATTATCTGACAGGAAACGCTCACTTCGAACACACAGTTTTGACATTTTAGACAAATTCAAGCTCAGTAATTCCAACAGGGTGAGAGAAAGAAGTTGAGCTTGAAAAAAATTATTCCATCCAAACCTCTCCAAGGATTAGCTCACCCATAAGGTTTTTTGTCTTCATGAAAGCACGAATTAAGGGGGAAATGCCTCATTTCTATTTATATCTTAATACATTTGTTGTGCCAAGCTGCTCATACAAATATATATCTGAGCCTTCGGGAATCAAAAACTGACCACAGAATACAAAACAGACAGATTCACTTTAATGCTCCCTGCCTTCACAGTCTGTATCCATCCTCAAAACTAATTCAAGGGTTGGATTTTTGAGAACATCATTCTGTTCCCAGCATGACATGAACAGACCTGCACTGTGTTAGACCGGCCTCAGAGATGCATCTGAACACACACATGCACACACAGCATCAGACAGACTGAGAGTGTGAGAGTGTTGGTGAGAGGTTACTAGATAAGAGGACAGTGACTCTCAACAATGACATACTGCACTCTTTCATTGTCTCTCTCTCTTTGTCTCTCATATTCACCCTTTCCACTGAAATGCTTATGTTGATGCTCATATTAAGCCCAGAACACACACAAAAAAAGATGGTTTAGCCCAGTATAATAATTAAACTTACTATAATTATGTTCAAATGTTTAAAGTATTACTATGTGTGTACCATTGTTATAATGAATAAATATGACATAAATAAATATGAATAAATTCCTAATAATTATTCTTTTTTTATTACTTTTTTCCAGATGAATCAACCAAATGCCTCAGACAATACTGGTTGACATTTTGAAGGTTTAAGAGACCGATGCAGAACCAGTTTATCCAGTCTCACAACCACCTTTCTTCATGGAAATGGGACTGAGACAAATTGGGTTTCCACAGCACTATGTTTGTGGGAAAAGGGTAAAACATAAACATGAATTGAGGCTATCTTTGTCCATAACTATCACTAGCAAGTCAAAATGAAATAAATTAAAACCAAATGCCATTTTGATGTGCCTTAACAGAGTATTAACTCAATCAAGTACAGCCGGTTATCTGGTCTTGGCTGTTGATGCTTTAGGCTGGATATAATCAGTGGTTCAGAACTCATTTCAGAATTCTGGGTAATCCTTAATTACGCTGGGAGATGATGGTGTTGATTGCCATCCGCCTTGCCAAGCTTCGTGCAGGAGTGGAAAATTGTGATTTGGAAGGAAGAGCCAATGGAGGTAAAGGGTCTCGCAGCAGGCGAATACGGGCAAAGTGCTGACAAGCCAGAGAAAAGATTTGAAAAGCAATATCAGACTGAGCACACAAAAAAAACTCAATATTTTCTCTAAAGGAGGTGAGCTTCAATTGTGGGCCGTAAAACGCAATCGATCACCCCTGTAGAGTCACGAGTTAAATGAATTTATACAACACATTTGGTTCTCCGAAGGCTTCATTTTCAGATCTGCCTGTTCGTTGCAATTGGGGGTGAGAAATGCTGTTAGATGATCCTAAAAAAGATGTCACGAACAAGCAGATCAGCATGGGATATGTTGAAGTCGAGGCACAGAGGAACACGTAGCGCTTCTTTACTGTGCAAACAATCCAATAAAAACGTCGGCACAACCAGCAATTACGTACATATATGACACCCCCTGCCAAACCAATAAAACTACAGGGGGTTTGACAAGCGCCGTAACGCTTTGGTGTGTATTATGAATGACAATCCGCATCAAACCGGCCCAGGAGGGTTGTATAAGTCATATATGTCCTCACCGAGACCCCGCTGAACCCTGAGATTCAGCGGCCCACTTCTCGAAAAATGCTTGCCGCTGCACCGCAGGCCCTGCCACACACATACAGTGATTTATGATCGTCTGTCAGAGCTAATACGGCCTATTTTACATGCTCCCAACCAAGCAAAAGGAGAGCCAGACTCATCCACCAGTGCCCCCATTCTGCCTTTCTGCCACAATGACGTGCCTAAATAACAGACATTGCGATGGCTGATGAAACATTGAATGTATGGAGCACAGATTCACACTTGATCTGCATAAAATGCATCTGTAGGCGGACACAGAACTATCTGGAAGAGAAAAGGCAGACATGCTTTAAATCTACATCTTTATAACTCCTCTTTATTGAAGTGTGTTGCTAAAAATTCAAATTAGGTGTTTTTGTATAATGGTCAGTTACAGTGCTGGGAATCTCACTAACTTTGAATTTTGTTCAGTGCAAGAAACTCAATCAAAAGTCTCAATGTAATCTCAATGCTGTCTTGAAGAAACAACTGAGATATGAACGAGATACACACCCAGCCAACACAATCAATTCATATCAATTCACATCCACACAACTTACATAACTTGCATTCTATGGTAATGCACAAACACTTTACCTTACACATAGCCATTAGGCCTATATTAAAAAAAGGACTTCCACAACCAAAACAACAAAACTTCTGAATGATAAAACAGGATTAAACTAAACACACATATCCATAATCACACCACATCAAGATGGCCACGTGTGGTGTTGGAGGAGTTGTGTAAATCTGTGTTCTGTATGTCACTGCCAGTGCTGCTTCATTATGAGGCCTAATGATGAAATTTAATTAGTGGTTTATGAAGCAAGATTTGTATGGAATATGAAGTGTTTACAGGCCTACACACACATGCTCATTATGCACACAAAAACTAATCTCTCTCTGTAATGCAGATTAACTATTCTATACAAACTATTACAATCATCTCCACAAATATAGGCACAATATGGACCATTTTGAAGTACATTTCATATTTACACAATTAGACGGGCTAGTGTTTTATCATTCTAGACATTATAATACAATATAATTGCATAAATAATTTGAATAAAATACCTACAGTAAAACGGAAAAGGATTCATTGTTCTGGCTCTATTGGTCTACTGGTTATGTTATGCTGACATCTACTGGATGAATCCGAGCATCAAGGCAGTGAGCCTTTTGTTAAATGGCGGTACATTTGAAATTATAAAATGAAAACATTGCAATGTTTCAACATTTAACAGGTGTAAATAAAACATTTTTCCCAAAAAGAATGTGAGATGAACAGAAAAAAACTCACTCATTTCGCTTCCAATGTTGAGTTGCTTTTATGGACTTAAAAGATGTGATATATAAATATCGCACGTGAAGCACGCTGTGTTCAGGCGTCCTCGCAGATGTAGCCTACCACTAATGGCCAGTAGAGGACGTTTATTAAATTAATTTAGACTGCTTATGGATTTATAAATAAATTGAAGACTGTTGTTAACACTGCCTTAAGAGACTAAATACGTTTTTGAACAAAATAAATTACACACATTCCTTCCCAAACGTGAATAATTAAGAACTATCTTGCTAACAAGTTAGCAAGTTAAATAAGGACTAAATAGTACCACTAGGATGTGTGTTTATGTGCTTGAAGAATCAGACTGTTCAGTTCAGTTAGGCTAGTCCTTAAATAGCAATTTGCAATTAAACATAAAGTGAAATTGGTTTGGTGTTTTAATGAACGAATAAACTTGAGACATTTGAAGTGTTTAAAACTAAATTTCTTGCTAATTGTTACATAGATAGGCCTAATTTATCAGACATGTATACACAATAGTCCTCGCAACAAAAGATTTGTGTCTCCGATTTAAAAAACGTGCCACTAAGAGTAACTAGGGTGTTTAAGAAAAAAAAAATCAGCATATCAACATGATTCAAACATTCTTTGTTTTCAGATAGAAACTTTAATGGTATGATTTTAACAGGGTTATGAAATATGGTAGTTTCAATCACATTTATGAGATGAAAACTAGGAAGGAAGACAAAAGAAAAGCAATTTGTTTAATGTTTTCAATGTTTACTGATATTCAGATGAAAATTGCAGTGTACTGTAAATGTTTAGCAAAATAGTAGCAAGAAAGTCACTTTAAAATCAAACAGTGACAAATGCAGTGCATCTGCTGACATTGAAACAAATGACCAACAAAACATGTTTTTTAATAAATATGTCTTATGGATAACAGATGGAAAGTCATCAAAAAAATTATACTATATATTTATTTTACAACACCATTTCATTAGTTGATTGTGGGCATTTTGTAAGGCAAATCAAGAGGGTAAATACAAACAATGTTTTATATTTTACACTCCCAAACAAACTTTATCTTCACCATGAAAATCATCCCTGTAAGGAAATGCAATCAGACTACATTAGGATTGTTTTTCAGAAGCCGATTTTGTTGTCTTGTTGTTTGCCTACAGGCCTAAATGCATCCAGCCCAGAGCCAGCAGCAAGACAGAGGCAACGCTGAGAGATTCAGCACCCAGAGCTGCTTTACCTGAACACAATACAAAACAATAATAAGAAAGACAAGTATAACGGTTAGATCTGTGGAACAGTGTCAGTCTGAAAATACTGAAAAGGATAAGACTACATGAGAGGGATTTCCGATCTTGAAGTGAAATATACTTTAAATTATGTTGAACTTTTTGCCATCAACATTGGGGTAGGAAAATAATGAATCAGGTGGATATATTTTTTTTAATCATCCTTATTGATTAGTGAAAGAAAGTATTCACCTTGTACTCTGATCTGTGATATGGGTCCATCACCTCCCTCACAGCGGGCTCGGACCTCTATGACATAATCGCCGGTCTCTGGCATGGGAAAGTCGATGTAGTGCCTGCCGGTGGTGTAAAGCTTCCCATAACGCTCTCCTTCCTTTCGGAACAAAATCTGAAAGAAAGATACAAATGGTTACAATATTTCTAAAGTATCAATACACACAACAAAATCAGTGAAAATTAAATAAAATAAAAAAATATAAAATGATAAATTGAAATAAGAGTATTAAAATAAGGTTCTAGTAAAATAAAATAAAATACATTCAAATAAATGCATTCAAATAAGGTTCCAGGAATAAAATAGAACTAAATAAAAAATTGTATAAAGGATGAATTAAAATAAAGGCAATAAAATAAGGTTCCAGAAAAAAAAAAAAAGATGAATTGAAATAAAGGTATGAAAATAAGGTTCTAGTAATAAAATAAAACAAGTATTAAGATTAACAAGACATTACTGAATGTGTCAACAGAATACTAGGTAAAATATAACCGACTCACCTTGTAACCCTCCACATAGGACTCATTCCAGTAGTTATAGATGTGATCCCAATACAGATAGAGCCATTTGCGTGTAAAGCTGACATATTTGTATACTCTCAAATTACGACTTGGAGCTGGAAAGACAATACACATATTATCAGTACATTTAAGATCTCGTTTCAAATGTAAGGCCTGTATAAACCCATGGGCAAGTGATGTGAAGTGCAAATCTCTTACGGGGTCTCCTGGTGAACATTTCACAGTGCTCGCTGGGCGGTCCGAGCCCGGCTCCGTTGAACGCTCGTACCTCTATAAGGTAATGAGAGTCAGGCCGCATGTTCTCCAGGCGCGTTTGGTTGATCATTCTATGCACAATGACTCTCGAGGCAGCAGCCTCATTATCATCGTACTTTCTCCAGTAACGAATCTAGACACCAAATGAAGAGACATGAGGATCAAAACTTCATGATTATTTTCTATTATTCCACTTAGGACTCACCTGGTATCCGTCGACCCACTTTGGCGGTGCCTGGTAGACTGGTAACCACCAGACCAAAGCCTCTGTAGAGGTGACCTGGCGGGCGTAGACGTCTAATGGAGCTTCAGTCGGTGCTGAGAGAGATATTACATGTGTTAAAGTTGCTTGATGTTTTGAGTGGTGTATAAAGACCTTACAAAAAGAACCGTGATGTTTTTATTACCTTAGAATGAGCCATTTCTATCTACATAAACCACAGGTCCCCTTACATGTTAAGTCGCCTTTTTGCACCACCATGTTTCTACAGTAGCCCTAAATGGACAAACTTCTCTACAGAGCGAGTTTCTTGACTGGCTACACTCTGCTGTCTCAGACGACGACATGTTTGTCCTGTTTTGGGCACCGTAGCTTATTCGAAAGGGTGGGGTGAGCCCAACCCCATGGTTGCGAATCGCAAGATGCCGCTAAAATCTACACACTGCACCTTTAAAGCAAGGATACTTCAACTACTTTATGAGCAAATACCAAGAGGTGGATACCATCAAACCTTCTCACCTAGGCGTGGCGAGAAGACCACTGCTATAAGACTTGGGGGTCCTTCTCCTTTACTGTTGAAGGTGCTCACTTTGACCTGTATCTCTGTGTCTGGGGTCATGCTCTCTTTGTAGACATAGCGTCTCGTCTCAGGATCCTCCATGATTGACCATTTCCACTCTTTATCCTCATGCGGCTTGAACGCCACAGCGTAGCCAAATTTTTTACCGAAGAAGAACTGAGGTTTCACAGGCTGCAATGGAATCAAGGACATGAGGTTACACATCAGAAATTTGCCACTGAACGCTAATCAACATATATAGCATAAATACTGCAACATATGAACACGTACAGTCCAGGTCACGATTAGCTCTCCGGTTATTCCCACCTGACCAATGACGTCAGAAGGAGCTACTGTAGGTACTGAGATAAGAGAAAGCCTGGGTGAGTATATGTGCCTCACAGAACTGATTTTACAAAAACACTTATATATCTATGTTATATTAAATTTGATTATTTTAATACATTTTTATTAAATATTGAAAGCTGTACTCTTTCTAAATAAACTCACTGGCATCCCATGTCTTGATTTTAATGGACGGACGGCTGTTTTCCCCAGCTCCAAATTCATTGATGGCATAAACACGGAATTCATATTGCATCCAGGGGTAAAGGTCAACAATGGTTGCTGACTCTGTAGATCCATTCAAAAACACAGGAGCTGGGAAAACAACATTTGTTCACTCTTTGTTCTTATCAAGTTTAGAACATGATCACAAGAGCAAAACACACTAAGATCACATTAAAAAATGCATTACGGTCTTCACAAGATCTTCTCAAATGTGACAGAAGAAGTCAAATCGAATGAACTATATTCTAAAACAGAAAGCAAATACTCACAAAAAACTTCCATTCTGTATTGTTTTACTGTTTTCTAAGAAAATTAGCCGGAAATGTTTAAGATATGCGTTTCGTCTCCCTTTAGTGGACTCACAAGTGGATGCAGTTTTCCAGTCCTCTGGATCCAGGGCGTAAAAGTCTCGTGTTTGTACAACATGCTGGATGAGGGGACTGCCGTGGTCTGATCCCAGACACCATCGCAGTTTTACTGTCGTGACTCCAATCTCTTCCACACGGATGCCACCCGGAGGACCAGGCAAACCTGAAGCGAAAACGGTAGATATTCGTGACAATGTCATGATGGTCTATTTGATGTAAATAATAATGCAATAATACAAACAGTTAGTTGTTAAACAGATAAACATCACCTCATTGTTTTTAAAGAGGCCATATTTTATTCTTTTACAAAGTCTTGATTTTGTTTTTGGGGACTACTAGAGTAGTTTTTCATGCTTGAATGTTTTTTCACATATTTTACATTATTGCAGCTCACTTCTAGCCTGGAAATCCAGACCTAAATCTAAAAGATTAATGGTCTGGTGCCGAATGAAAATCGGCCAGCTCGAGGGGCGGCACCTAGGCGGCACCAAGCATGCATTTGAAAATCTCACAGCACGCAATTGGATAACACTACGACCAATCACAACAATAAACCCCATACGCTTAGCTACCAGCGGAGCTAACTGGTAGATTAGACTCTTCCGGTCGGAAAAACAGCAAAAACACCCTTCTTGCAAAGGAACGATTCGAGCGCCGTCTTCTGTTCCTCTTTTGGGAAAAAGTCAAGTCTAACTCGTTCATTGTAGCGGCCAAAGCCGTTTCAAACAACTGGTATTCATTACCATCTTGCAATGTTTCCTGATGGCTTCGACGTCACAGCGCTGTCGTCATCTGTTTAGCTCGCCTCTGGCCCGCCTATATCAGATAACCCGATGTGATTGGTGCAGCTCAGATCGAGGGGCATATTTAATGAGCTCCATTGCTCGACACCAGAGTAACTCGCTGAGCAAATTCAACTTGTGCTCTCGCGAGAACTCTGGTTTACCAGGGTAGCTCACTTCATGTTCTGCCAGTAATGCTCTGTTCACTTCCTGTCTCTACGAAGCTCCTCCTTCTGAAAAGTGCAATGTGCTCTGATTGGTCGGCTGGATCAGTGTGTTATGATTGGTCAAATGCTTCAAGGGTGTTTCAGAAATGTCACGCCTCTTACCATATTAACACTGGATTTGGGGTGTAAAAAACAACATCTCTTGGACAACACACTCAACCAGGCCTCACCCCTTTTATTGTGCAAACCTTGGGCAGGAATTATTTAAATTAGGAATATTGTGACACGTACATTCCCGGAAGAAAATTCAAGACTACAAATCGAGGTGTTTCAGGGAGTTCAGAGTTATTCTCTAATATAGAGAATAACTCCCTTTGGAATGGGCTTTGGGCTTTGTAACTTTTCATGCTCAAACAGCAACATCACATACTAAAGAAAGTTGAAAATGTAGAAAGTATAATAGGTCCTCTTTAACATTTATCTTCAAATTTTTTATCATATGCACATATCATAAGCTAGGACACACACAGGTGAAATCACCAACCTTTGACAAAAACTTCAGCTTCTGCGGTGGCGTTGTCCACTATAGTCTGAGCTGTGCAGATATAGTGTCCTGCATGCCTCACCTGAATATTCTTGATCAGCAGGTCTCCACTGTGCTCATTACCCTGCAAACACACACACAAACAATGAATGTCCTCCTGTATTTCCCATCAACAGAACTGGGATTCTTGCCTCTACTCACCATGAGCTGCTCGTAGTGTTCAAAGTCTGTGTAGAAGTTGATGAAGTAGGAATCGACAGTCCAGATGAAGGTGATGTCCAGGCTGGGGTCATATGATGCAGAGCACTGGAGAACTATACTGTCACCAACAACTGCCTCAGTGTCTGATGGAGCCTCAGTAATCTTGGTGGCCTCTGAGAAAATTAAATAAACGCAAATGCATACACCTCATATTAACTGAGAGGCTATATGGAATATCGATAAAAGTGAAAAACATATAAAATGAATATTTACAAAAGTGACCAGTCACAAAATCCTAATAGATTTACATACATTTTAACCTAAAATCTTTATGCTGATAAAAGAGTAAATAAAATACATCAACTATCTAAATGCACTATTCAGCCCATAATAATTATATTTATAAGATAATCTAAATTAATTTCAGCAAATTATGTTAAAAGATTCTAACGTTAATTAATTAATTATGGTCAAAAAAAAAATAAAAAAATAAAAAAATAAATAAATAAATAAAAAAAAAAAAAAAAAAAAAAAAAAAAAAAAAAAATTAGTGTAGGTGAGGAGATTTGAATTTTGTCTGACCGGTGATAGTGAGGGTCCCTGTGCTGTTGGATTTGCCACGGTCATTCTCAGCGTAACAGGTGTACGAGCCCTCATCACTTTTTGTTGCGTTCAGAATCTCCAGACTTCCATCATCCCAAATTAACATCCTGAAAAATAAGGATGAAAAGAGATGATGATGATGCTAACTGTGGCTAAGCTTATATCATCACCACAACACTATGATTTACCTGTAAGTAAAATGCATATATTTAAAATGGACTGACTAACCTTGAAGAGTTGGTCAGTGACTCTGAGCCTCGTTTCCAGATGAACTTGGGTTTTGGAGCAGCACGGGGGTTGCACTCTATGACCACACGTCCATTTTCAGCCCCTAGCAGAACCTTCTTTACTGGATTATAAATGAATGTTGGTGCACAGGCTGTGAAGAGACCATTGGAGACACTCAACCTTCAAAAATAGTTATGTGCCTTTTTTAAATACACCTTCAGAAAAGTGCAGCTCTTTCTATTTTTCTATGTAAACTACTACTTCAGAAGCACGACAGTAAAGAAGTATTTAAAAGCTTACAGACGACCCGAAGCTCTGCGCTGGCATAGATGGTCCCCCATTCATTCTCAGCAATGCACTGATACATGCCTGAATCCTCAAACGAGAGGCTGGAGAACTTCAGCTCCCCTTTGCCGTACTGGAGATCAGAAAAAATTTTGCAGAACACACAGGATTACCTGACATAAAACATACTGAACTACTCGAAGTTCTCATATGGGTTTTCCACAGCAAATAAAACAGGGTATTAACCGAATAGCCATCCTTCAGCCAGCGTATCCATGGTTGGGGCTTCCCCACGGCAACACATCTGAGAGTGAGCTCACTACCAACATCTTTCTCTGTGTCATTGATGTGCTCAGCCCACTCTGGAGCACCTGAGGAAACAATATAATATAATATAATTAGTTCTGTCAAATCGATTAAAAATCGATTAATCACAATGGACATATATATATAACATATATAATATGTGTGTATGTTTATATATATATATATATATATATATATATATATATATATATATACATACACACACATGCATACGCACACACACACCCACAAACACACGCACTTTATATTATAATATAATCTAAAATAATATAATATTAGTTCTGTCAAATCAATTAATCACGATTAATCGCATCTAACATATATGTAATATGTGCATATATATATATATATATATATACATACTGTATATATATATATACACACACACACACACACACATATATATATATACTGTATATATATATGTGCGTGTTTACAAACTTTTGTTAGATGCGATTAATCGTTTTGACAGCACTTTACAATATAATATAATATAATATTATTAGTTTTGTCAAATCAATTAATTGCACCTAACATATATATATATAATGTGTGTGTCTGTGTATATATACTGTGTGTATATATATATATATATATATATACATATACACACACACGCATATATATACACACTTTGGTTAGATGCAATTCATATAATGAAATGCTTTCTGTAGTTGTATAAAAGACATGTTTATCCACCAAATACATAAAACAGAACTAAACCAGAGTCTGTTGAATTTTGAGTTTGTGTTACCCTCCACATAGAGCCACTGTCGATACCAGTCCATTCCCTTAACGTTGAGCGTCTCACACTCGTAGCTGCCCTCGTCCTCGTACTGAACATTAAGCAGGTGCAGTAAAGCTCCATTCATGCTGACCTCATAGTTGGGCGGGAGATCAGCGTCTAACTTCCTCCAGCGGATATGTGGGAGAGGACTGAAAGGTATAAAGATTAAGTTTATATGGTTAGAAGCAACCCTAAAACGAGTGAAGAACAAATCTAATGCTATTGTGCGAGTAACAATGCTTCATTAACAAAACAGTACTATGGTATTACAATGTTTTAAGGACATGTGCCATGATTATATAATGATATTCTTTGAAATACTGTTAATACTATGGTGTATTCCTTCAGAACCATTGTAATGTAATATGAAAGTAGCATGGTATCACCGTTCAGACAATATGAACAGCATCCACATTTGCTGACTCACTTTCCAAGGGCAAAGCACTCCAGAGTGATGTTCTGTGCCACCAAAGCATAAGTCTTGGGAAATTTCACACGGATATCAGCAGGATATCGCTTCACCTCCTCTGTATAAAGGGCAGAGATGAAAAGCTAGGTCATAATTGACCTTTAGAAACAACAGTGCTCTCAGTAAGGCAGTTATGAGTAAAATCTTGGTATTGTGGGTAATGAGAAAGCACTCACTCTCTATTTGTGGAATCAGAGGAATCGGCATGCTGAAAACACTCTTGCCGATGGTGGGACTTGAAACAAAACAGGAATAATTCCCGACGTCCGATGCCTCGACTTTAGCGATGTACAGATTCCCAGTGGTCTGAGACACGAAACGCCTCTGGTCTGGGAGGATGAAGTTGGGGAAGTCGTTGTAGATCCAGCGGAACATCACCTCACCTGGGAGACAAACAAAACAATTGACAGAAATGAGATTTAATTTTTTTGGAAGGCAAGTGTAAATTAATCATCTTTTTTAGCACATATTTTTTACTATGTATGATTGTTAGGCAACTATGGAAGCTTGTTTCCTCCATGGAGTAAAAAGTCACAATTACCTTTTTTTTTTATTCCATAATGGGAAAAAAAAAGCTTTCATAAGTAAAAGTTATTTATTGGCTAAAAGCCAAATATTTTAGTTAGATTTACTCACTTTTTTCAATAAATGAATATAAAATTATTTACATTTATTTTAATGATTACTTATTTCATTTTAAATGTAGTTTTTAATTGTATTTAAAATTGTGTGCAACATAAATTCCATTAAAAGTTAGCATAGATTCACAAATGTTTTTTTTTGTGTTTTTTTTTTACTGAATCATGGTGGTTGTATAAATCTACTAGGGAACTACTAAGAAGGGATCTGTATGTGATCAGGTCTTACTTGGATATCGAGAGGGAGGAGAACACAGCAGGACGGCCCCCTGTCCCTCTTTAACATTCACCGGCTCTCTCTCATCTGTAGGGAACTGGTTCAGGTCTGCGGCCCGAAAAATAAAAATAAATGAACTGAGGAGAGGATCTGACAAAAGAGACATCTGGTAACAGTTCACAGCCTTTACAAACATAACAAGTCCTGCCCGTCACACACATCCAAATTTGACGGAGGCCTCTTTGCTGATGACGGTGCCGTAGACGTTCTTGGCCACACACACATATTTCCCAGCATGCTTGCTCTTTTCTGGGTTGGTGATGAGCAGGTTTCCTCCCACCAGGCTGAAGTGCTCATCAGGCTGTTCCATTAGTTTAATTTCCCAGTTGTTTAACCACCATCTGTGAAACACAGGCTTTCATTAATGAGCTTTTTCTCAAAGATTCTTCTTGCAAGTGATAAACACCTCTCTGCAAAAGGGATTTTCCCATACAGACAGAGGTCATGACAAACAAAGCTCGGGATCAGGAAAGAAAACATTACTTGATGATGGCCGGTGGGTTGGCCCGCACTCTGCAGTTCATGGAGATTTTGTTCTCTGGTGAATCCTCTGCGTACACTGTGTCTAGAGGCTCCTCCTCGAATATAGGGCCGAAGCCTGTGGCCTCCTCTGATGGACACGACATGAGCCAGCATTATACTCAATCTACAAAAACCTAACCTAAACCTAACTAACAACAACTGTAAGTGAAAGTTAAAGACTTACTGTCAAAAATTCTGGGTTCAAATATCCTGGGTTTAATTGCAGCTGGAGTGGGAAGAGAACAAATCAAAATGATTTTAATTCGACTTCATTTACTTGGACAGCAAGGGACACTAGATATCATTTTTACTGGTAATTCATTTTGTACAAATTCAGGTGAATCACACTAACATACACACATAATTTATCATTTGGTATGTTTATTAAGCGGTTTTCTTCATGGGGATTATTGACTGCATCAACTGCATTTTGCATAGAGTACATAAAAAATACTTTTACATAAAGTTAATTCTCATGACTATGGACTAATCCTAACCGAAACTCTATAAGAAAACTTTTTTTTAGATTTTCAGAGATAAGAATACAATCCAGTACCAATCTTGTTTAATGTCATTTTCTACTTTTGAAGACATTCCTATAAATACATTTGGATAAATTATTGGGATGATTCCGTTGCTAAAATTTAGCCAAGTAAACACACACAAACACACACTCAGTTCCTCACCGGCCATTAAGAAGAAGTAAGAGAGAACACACAGAAACATGGCTGGGGTCACCATCTTGTCGATCTGACAGTTAAAAACCAGGCCTGATAAAGAGAAAGAGAAAAAGAGAGAGTGTGTGAGGAGGGTGAAGTGCTGTGTAGCTGTCTTGCTCTGATGTAGCAGGCTATAGCTGTGTCCAAAATGGAAATATAAGCAATTTATCACAGCCTACCAACATAATGAACAGTGAATCAGCAAACTGCCTCATCTATTTCACATAAGCGCATATGAACACATTAGTTGGCTATACACACATATTGTAATGCAGTTCTAAGAATGATAATGCAATCTTGAAAACGCATGCAAGCATCTCTTTATCTGATGTTCCTGCTCTTTTACACTAACCCTTGCACAAGGTTAGAAACATTTTTTGTCTGCCTTGTAAGACGTGTCCATTCATTATGCATCTCAAGAACCGGCAACTCTCACGCACATGCAGTTTCGTCCTTGAGCATGTGCTTGTCTGTCTGCATGTTTGGCCATCCAGCTCTCAAAAGACTGTCCTTGTAGCAAGTTATGCACATGCTGTCTACTTCTATCCATGGTATTTTCACCAATCTCTTCTAATCTCATTGCATCCTCTGATCTGCTGTCTGCTCTTGTCCTGCACACTGGGATTTAGGTCACTGCATGCCTGTAAGCTCATTCTAAGGGAGTGGCAGTAAAAAATCTAGCAGCTGCCTGATTCCAAAATATCTTTAAACACAATTAAATACTTTACATTTTAATTTAACAGAGCAATACAAATCATGCCTGATGTCATTGCCCCTTCCCTCACTATTTTTCGCAAAACTATTATGCAGTGAATTATGAATGAATGATAATGCCAACGTATTATTAAATATATATATTCAAGCCCTAATAATAATCTAAAAACTGCGTCATGGTGGATGATAACTGATGATAACTATTTAGCGCCGCCCCCCGACATAACACTGTCATTACAATCTACCTTTATTGTTACTAGGAAACCGAGGACTAACTTCTGTCCCGTTTAAACTTTACACAAGTAAATATCATGTAATTAACTCGCATCACAGCTTGTTTCAGCAGAACAATTAGAAAATGTATCAGTATTTTAACACATTATTTCACAATAATTTGTATGAATCCACACCTTTATTTATTCATTTTGTTTGTATTCATTTGTAATTTAATTGTAATATTTAGGCTATTCTTATTTTATTATGTATTTTGTTTATTTATTTTATGTAATTTTAATGTTAAACGGATGACATCAACTGGACTCATCCACCCTGTTCTTCTGCATTGCGGTATTCCAAAACTGCGCGGAACACCTCCATCCAGACTTTAGCATGCAGAATAAACTCCTGAAGGTCACAGACAGATCATATTTTTCAACAGAATTCCCAACATATCATTATATCAGCAGCAAACTTACCGGAAGAATGTGTTAAATCCTTCGTCAAACCCACAGAGCTGGATCAGAACCACCGCATCGTCCCGCAGTCCAGCGGGGAGACAGACAGACACATGGCCCGCGCGCGCCAGCCTGCTATTGGATGAGAGCGGATACTGCGCATGCCAGGACTGATGCTCTCGGAGTCCATGTGCTGATGCAGTGGGTCTCAAACTGATGGTCAAGGTGATTTTACGGCATTTGCGAATGATTCAGACTGTATATGGATTCAGAATGTATATGGACTAAGATATTTGGTGATTTAAGGTAATGAGAGGCTTATCCACACACATCTGTTCAAATCCACTGGATTAAATTCTTACACACAGGGGGAGGGAGAGAAATTGATTTTTGTTGTTTATATGGAGTAACATCAATGCAGGGAGGAACGTTATGCCACTATATATATATATATATATATATATATATATATATATATATATATATATATATATATTTTTTATTTATTTATTTATTTATTTATTTATATTTATATATTTATATATATATATATTTATATATATATGTGTATATATATATATATATACAGTGCCCTCCACAATTATTGAACCCCCTGGTAAATATGATCAAAATTGGCTGTAAAAAATAAATCTGCATCGATTATCCTTGTGATCTTTCATTCAAAAAATTTGCAAAATTCTAACCTTTCATTGAAGTAAAAGAATTGAAAGTGGGGGGAAATCACATTATGAAATAAATGTTTTTCTCCAAAACATGTTGGCCACAATTATTGAAACCCCTAGAATTTTTTACGAGTAAAATATCTCTGAAGTATATTCCCATTAATATTTACCTTTTTTAGTACACCAGGGTGACTAGGA
This sequence comes from Leuciscus leuciscus, assembly GCF_965113295.1. Lineage (NCBI taxonomy): Eukaryota > Metazoa > Chordata > Actinopteri > Cypriniformes > Leuciscidae > Leuciscus > Leuciscus leuciscus. The sequence goes on along the minus strand of NC_138728.1, from coordinate 11,813,464 downwards.
ACATGAAACTGTCCAGCTATGACTTCGTGTTTCACAGGAGTTTAAATATGAGGAAACACAAAGGCCAAATCCCCTTAATCATCCATCACAATGAGTAAAACCACAGAATACAGTTCTGATGCGTAGCAAAAGATTGTTGAGCATCACAAACTAGAAAGTGGCTGTAAGACAATAGCTAAAGAATTGAAAATCCCCATTTTGACCATCAGGGCAATAATTAAGAAGTTATAACCAACTAAAGATGTTATGAATCTGCCAGGAAAAGGACGTGTGTCTATACTGTCTTAATGCACGGCGAGTATGAAAGTTTGAGTGGCCAAAGACTCTCCAAGGATCACAGATGGAGAATTGCAGAGATTAGTTGAGTCTTAGGGTCAGAAAGCCTAAAAAAAAAATTATCAAACAACCCCTACATCCCCACATGTTGTTTGGGAGGGTTTAAAAAAAAAACCTCCTCGCTCATCCAAAAACAAATTCCAGCAAATTTAATTGTCAGACACGACTGGATCTTCAAACAACACAGGGTTCTGTGGTCAGATGAGACTAAAACAGAGCTTTTTGGCAGCAAACACACTAGATGGGTTTGGTGAACACAAGGATAAAAAGTACCCCATGTGTACAATTTAATATACCATTGGATCTTTAATGTTGTGGGCATATTTTTCTGCTGGAGGTCCTGGACTTCTTGTTCAGATACATGGCATTGTGGATTCTATCAAATATCAACAGATAAAAAATCAAAACCTGACGCCTTCTGCTAGAAATCTTATAATGGGCCGTGGTTGGATCTTCCATCAGGACAACGATCCAAAACAAACATCAAAATCAAAACAAAAATTTGTTGTGGAGCACAAAATGAAGCTTCTGCCATGACCGTCTCAGTCCCCTGACCTGATGAGTGGGCTGAACTGAAGAGAAGAAGCACCAACATGGATCTGGGAATCTGAAGGATCTGGAGAGATTCTGTGTGGAGGAATGGTCTCTGATCTCTTGTCAGTTATTCTCCAAACTCATCAGGCATTATAGGAGAAGACTCAGAGCTGTTATCTTGGCAAAAGGAGATTGCAAAAAGTATTTAATAAAAGGGTTTCAATAATTGTGGCCAACGTGTTTTGGAGAAAAACATTTATTTCATAATGTGATTTCCCCCCACTTTCAATTCTTTTACTTCAATGAAAGGTTAGAATTTTGCACATTTTTTGAATGAAAGATCACAAGGATAATCGATGCAGATTTATTTTTTACAGCCCATTTTGATCATATTTACCAGGGGGTTCAATAATTGTGGAGGGCACTGTATATATATATATATATATATACACACACACACACACACACACACACACACACACACACACACATATATATATATATATATATATATATATATACATATACATATATATCTATATCTATATCTATACACACACACAAACAGTATTTATATAAATTCAAATCCAAGAGAATTAATCCAATCGGATAAAAAGGCCAAAAGGCTTGAGGCTATTTTACTCTCCAGGGCAGACACATAAAACCTGAATGTGTACTGTAACATTTAGGGGTCAGTGGGGTAAGTTGAGCTACTGTTTGCTTAAGTTGTCCTACTTACTAATCTAATGTACCTAATTATATATTGTACAGGATTTTCTGCTATATTGTTTGGCCATAGAAACATGACATTTTTTCTCAGTCAATAAGAGAATTGAACTTGCCCCACCTTAGAGGTAACTGCGTCAGGTGGTAAGTTGGGTCATTGGAGGACAATTTTCATTTTAAATAAAAATATGAACACAAATTAGCTTATACAAAAATGCATTATCCACATTTTGATGCACAATATTAACAGTAAAAAGAAACATAATATATATATATATATATATATATATATTATTAACATATAATGAATACATTAATAATAAAACAGCCATGAGAAAGTTTAATATTATTTAAATCAAAAGAAAATGTTTTTAAAAAAGTAAAGAATGTTTACAAAAAAAATTAATACATTAATATTAAAACAGCCATGAGAAAGTTTAATATTATTTAAATCAAAAGAAACAAAATGTTTGTTTTTTTTAAGTAAAGAATGTTTACAAAAAAAAAAAAAAGAGAGAGAGAGAGAGAGAGAGGCTTTAGCTTTGACTTTAAAAATCCCTTCGGCATGCAAAAAACTATTTAATTTTTTTCTTATTTGTGAAGTCACTGTGAATAAATGTTCTTTGATTAAGATAATTATTGTGTACAAGGAATAACATCAAAAACAGACAGATGGTAGTGAAATCCGGAAACCAACATTTATTTTAATTCTTTTATATACAAAATATTTTTTTGTTTGTTTTGCGATTATATTATAGAGTAAACCATTTCACAGCCTTTCATGCTTTAATTTCATGTAGCTTTAACATTAACCAGAATATTATTTCACACACTACGTTTCATCCGTCTTTGCCCCCTCTGACAAAAACGCTTCAAAAGATTCTGCACCCACAGCAGTGCAATCCGGCCTCCTTCTTTGGGGATGCGTCCATTTCTTCTCTTATTTTTCCTACAGAAAAATGTCATAAGCTAGCTGGCCAAATAGAAAAGAAAACAACAGTGCCATTAAAAGAATAAGAGCTGATACGTGTGTGTGAATTCAGGTGGAACACTGTGCGGTTTACTGCAGTGCTACCTTACAGTACGTATACTCAATCATCAGTTGATCCCTGTTTTTCTCACTCATGGGGTTCAGGAAATGGGGGTGTTGTCACTTTTCAACTGGGTTCCTTTCTTCACCCAAAGTGACTTACAGTACATACATTGCTGGGACAGTCCCTCTAGAGCATCCTGGGATTTTGCGTGAAGGGCGTGATAGGATATCTGATAGGATAGCTCAGCAGCTTTCCCCTGCATCCTTTCATGTGTCTAAAATCATTTTGGCTGGATATTTACAAAGCAAATGTCATATCTATACATTAAAAAGCAGACAATTCCAAACTAAAAAACTTGATGCAAGTTATGACAAGCTAAATCATGAAAATCAAGGGCCTTGCCAAAAAACAGAGGCTCGCCCCATATATACAGTGCACAGACATCCTCAAACACACATTCACAGCCATCACACACACACACACACACTCAAACGCACACATGTACATATGCATGCCTGCATAAACCGCACATACTCCAGCCATATTTGACGGCAGCACCACTGCCGACCGTGTGTTCAGTGAAGCCCTGATTTCACTACACTCGACAGCTTGTAATACTTCATAACATGCAATAACATGGTTTAAAAAACAGTTACATGTGAGAATGTGTATATTTCTGCCTACTGGTGTCGCATATGTTGAGATTTTTCCAAGGACAGGCTACTGTAAATACCACAGTCGGATGTTTCCATCGCCTCTATGAGTTGCCATCAATGTGTCAGATCTGACCAATCAACAGCAGTTCACTCATTACAGAAAAGTGGCAGTATTTTTAGCTGTCAATAAGGGGAATGAGATGCCCCTCACCCCAATTTGAGGTGATTTCTGTGGCAGCTGAGTATGTGACATCATTTCCTGAAGTCTTGCGGTCTTCAGTCAGCCCTGGACTTCGGTATCCCTTGCAGTACTGATATAAAAGGACTCAAAGCGATGAGAGGGACTCGTTTTTTGATTATAGAATAATGTTTTCTACCAAGGCACTAAGGAACCGTGCTGAGGGGCCTTCGTTGCATCCCATACTGTAAAACCACACCAAGGGCGGTGTGAATTCTGGCGCCCAACGCGGGGCTACGGGTGGCTACATGGCTGACTGGGGGGCTTTCCTTCACAAAAACCGTCCTGGGTGAAGTGAACCTTAACTTAAAGTCGGTCACTGACTTTTCTTCAGGGATAAAACATCGAAAGAGGTTCGCCGTGAATAAATATAAGGGTGCAAAATGAACCACAAAAGAACTGAAAAAGGACAAAACCACGTCTGCGTGCTTGTGTGTCAAAAACATGCTACCTCATCCCTGATGACCAGTTTTAAATTCTGTGATTTTTTCGTTTATTCGAAACTTCTGTCTGCCAAAAAGACGCCTAAGAACAGCTTTTACACGTATTACATACTTCACAACAATGCCCACAAAGACATTGATGCCTGAAATGTGCATTATACCGATTTTAACACTGACGACAGAACGTAACAGGCATTAGCTGTGAAGCAAAAGTGGCATCAATACAGTCAGACGAGGTTCACTGTCTCCACAAAGCTGGCTAAAGGTGCGGTCACATTAGCGAAATTTTGGCGAAATTTCACATGCAAAAAGGTCCATTGAATATTGTTAATATGTGGCATGTGGCGAAATCTTTCTCCCTTACACAAAATTCCCACGTTCCCAGTGAAATGACTGGTTTTCACCTGTGAAAATTCAGTGAACAACAGTAAATGTGACCACACCTTAATGCTAATTCGCAGAAGGCATGATGTCAATAACTGATTCCATGCGTGTCCAGGGTACAAGATGGTGTGATATAATGCCATCTGACAGTAAATAGGGCCATGTTAATAAAATAGTTTCTTATATATGTCAATTTATATATTCCTATACACATATATTAATATATATGTATGCTTGCAATAAGATAATATGCTTATTACGTCTTAAAGTCATGTGATGTTCACTCTGACCAATCGCGGTGAAGCTAGGACTGGCCCTCTGCTTGCATTTTGCATAATTTCTCACTGTCTTACATCAGGGGAGTTTGTTTTATTTCTTTTTCTGTGTGATGTCAGGGGGTCACAGTGCAATAGAGAATGTTCTCCAAAAGATGGTGTGACAAGGGGGAGGGGCGTTGGATGGGTCAAAGGTCATGAGGCGTATCCAGGTAGTCACACAAAGGAGTTCATGGCATTGACCGGGGAAGGAGCCTCCGAACTCTCGTTGCCCTCCGCCGTGTCTTTTTCCTTCTTCCCGCTGTACTGTCCGATGAACGAGCCGTCCTCGTTGAACTGGCCGTCTCCTCCCTCGCCGTAATCTACCAGGCTGTCGTCACTGTCGTCCTTCTTGACCGTGCCATTGGATGGGGTCCGGCTGCCCTTCAGGGGCTTGTGATCCTCCGTGTCACTGATGTAAAGAGCAGAGACAAGGGGGAGGGGAGGATATTACAAACAGCACAATTTAAAACTAGATATTGGAGATTGTCCATTTCCAACATGCTGTTTAGTGCAGGTATTTTCACGACAGTCCATAAATGCGTCTCTCCTACATCCGGGAGGTAGTAGATGGTAATAACTGGTCAAAACGTGCATTTGAAAGGGTAAGTTAGGGCACATTCATCATAATGCATAAACCACTTCTCTCAAAACAGAAAAAATAAATAAAACAGAAAATGACCACTTAGGATTTCTAAACAAATGCAGCAAAATAATAATATAAATGAAGTAAAATCACAATAAGCAATCAAAAAATACAAATAACTATGCTCTTTTTTTTTTTTCAGACTTGGTTGGAACTAAAGGTTGGATTTGGCTTGTCCATGAGATTTACAGCTATTCGTTTAATGATCTACTGTAACTAAGAGATGAATAATGGTGGAATTTATGCATGCAAGATTTGCAAAGCCCCTCTTACCTTTCTAAAGACCTGAACTCCCCCCAATATCAAAACACACAAGAGGAACAAATGAGACAGACTGACATGTTTGACAATGAGGTTATTACTTTGCATTAAAGACAAACGTATGCAGTGACATTATACACAACAAATGATGGACTTTATGAACAGGACATGGACTGTTAATACAAAGACAAAAAAACCAAACATGACTGATGACTTCAATTGCAATTCTGATTTGGCATATTCAGAAGCTGAAATTTAATTTGAACGATTTAAGGGTCCAAACATTTTATATATAATATTTATTTCAAATATTTGAATTTATGTCCTGAATTAGCTACTGTAAGCTGAGACCAGTTCATCAGTCATTTCCAATCATATCTACTGCATTGCAACAGCAATATGACAATATGACCAGACATATTACTAGAAATTCACACAAATACAAAATAATAAATTAAAAAGAATAATAAATATCAATGACAATACATATTAATGATGACACAAAACAAAATCACAGCAATAAATCCAGCATTAATGTAAATCAGGAAGGCAATTGATTTGACATTTAAAATGTGTTAAATAAATAAAAATGTAAAATGAAGAATTAAAATAAAAATGTAAAATAATTGTATACAGTCATATAGTACACAGCTTTGGTTAATGATTGTTATTAATGTATAAAAAGGGTTGCTCCTGCTTTCCTCAAGCTGTTTGTGGAGGGGCCACAGATGTTTGCATTCATCTCAGAGGAATGAAAAAATTACATTCTGAATCCCTGAGCAAGAGAAGTAAGTTTGCTTTCAATGAGTCGTGAAACCACAACAAAATCACCAGTGCAATTTAAACATTTAGTTCTTATGATTTCTGTCTAGTGATATAAATACATGTAACTGTAGTAGTTCTCCTCACCTATACTCCCCAAATGTCCCATCATCCTCTTTCATGGGCTGGATCTCTGGGTCTTGATGGGCATCTTCTTTTTCTTTCACTATGTGATTGGAAAATGCATGGCATTAAAGTTTGGATTTTCGTTCAAAATAGTTCACGTGGTCAAAGCCACGAATTTGCTTATTTGTCAGTAGAATCTTGTCGCATATTAGTGGTCTTAGGATTTTTTACCACATGGATGTGCTTAAATATCTCGCATCAATTTTGTACATTCACATACCCGGATATTTGCCTCCTTTGTTCCTCTTTATGAAGCAAACGATGAGGAGCACCAGGATCAGTAAAGCAATGGCACACATCAGCCCGATAAACCAGCCCTGCGTGGCAATGTCAACCTGCTTGCTGGTCATGGCTGTACATGCACACACAAAAGAGACAGGAAGCAGATACAAAATGAACCAATTCTCAGTTTTCTTTAACTTGAAATGTTATGGTTAATGCATCTCTCAAATGTCACCCCCCCAAAAAAATTAAAATTGTGTCATCAACAGTAAAACAGAAATGAACATGGGTTGAACATCTAAATCACAGCAACAAAATCAGAAGTCTCATTGGTATTACGCTAACAAGAAATGACCACCATGGATTCGAGGAAGTGCATTGTGCATTTAAAATCCTCTGAAGACCTCTGTAGGATGTAAAAAAAAAAAAAAAAAAAAAAAGGAAGGAAGGAAGGAAAGAAAGAAAGAAGGAAGGAAGAAAAGATGGACAATTCTGGCATGCATCTACATGTCCAAAAACCTGTCTGGACTCCAAGCATGTCTAATTTGTTAATATTCCAAACCAAAACTACAGCTGATGTCTGGAACTGAGACTGGGCGGGGCTTCACGGGTGAGTGACAGGTGAGGTGGATTCTGGCGATCTACAGACATGCTCTCCTCACCTGGAACTGTAATCATCAGAACATCTGTACTGTGGACCGTTGCGTCTGAGTGGTCTTTGGCTACCAACCGAACCCTATAAGGCATCCCCGGCTTTAGTCCTCTAATCTGATATGTCCGAGTGCCATTTACAAACTCTGTTTTCCAGGGTTCATTACCTGGAGAGAAGGACCGACGGCAGGGGAGAGATTATTGCAAAACCAATTACTCCAAAAAAAGTGAACTGAATGCTACAGTAGAATTTGTTCTTTAAAGGAATTGTTCAAAATCACGTTCTGTCATCATTTACTCGCCCTCAAGTTGTTCCAAACCTGTATGAATTTCTTTCTTCTGCTGAACACAAAAGAAGATATTTTTAAGAATAATGGGTAACCAAACAGTTGATGGACCTCATTGACTTCCATAGTATTGAAAAAAATATTATGGAAGTCAATAGGGCCCATCAACTTCTTGGTTCTCCAAAATATCTTCTTTTGTGTTCAGCAGAAGACAGAAATTCAGACAGCTTTGGAACAACTTGAGGGTGAGTAAATGATGAAAGAATTTTCATTTTTGGGTCAACTACTCTAAGTCACTTGTACTTTTAATCAGAAAAACTGAAAAAAAAAATGTGTTTCTTTATTTATTTTTATGTTGTTTTAAAGCATAATAAAATGTTGAGTTAATAAAAGTACAGGAATCTATCAAAACAATTTTTATTCTGATATTAGACAATAAATAGTAGAAAATAACTTGATCTATGAACTTTGACTATGAATTATAATGTACTAAGGCTATATAGAGACGCACTGCAGTAGTGAAATTGTAAGGAGGAAAGTCTTACTGTTAGCAACAACATATTCCACATAAACATTCCTATCCGGCAAAGAGTTTTCCCAGCTTATTACAGCATGGCCCTCCTCCACCGAGGAGTTCACGCTCCCAAACATCCGAGCAGCGGGCGGCACTGATCAGACAAGGAAAAGTACAATTGATGTAAGAATTTAGAGAGAAGTTGCCACAAAAATCCTATATATTTCGATGTCTTGCGGCCCCAAAAAAAGTGTGTGGACTTAATATAGAAGGTAGTTCTGATCAAATCTTTAGCATAATTTGCTTATATGCCACTAGTTTTGATATTTGATAACTAATACAATAAAATTCACATTTTAAGTGTTCTTTTTGGGGCTACTAGACCTTTTTTCAATTATTCGCACAATCGTTCAAAAGTTTGGGGTTGGTGAGATTTAAAAAATGATGTCAAAAATACAGTAAAACAGTAATGTTGTGAAATATGATTACAATTTAAAATAACTTTTCCATATTAATGTTTTAATAAATGCCACTTTTGATTAATATAATATGTCCTTGATAGAATAAATAAATAAATAAACTGCAGACCCCAAACTTTTGAATCTACACTAGTTAAAGGGATAACTGTCATCACTTTCCTTTTATATTATAGATCATGAGTGAAACTGTATCCGACACCTTGTGAGGTATTAGACAGTATATTGTCAACAGTTTCCTGTTCAACACAGTATCACACAAGCATAACAATCGAGGAACGAGAGAAGGTGACGGGACAGGAGTGTGTGTACCCTTGTGAAACGGGGACTGCAAAGATTGAGTGACAGAGGGGGTTGGTGGTGGAGAAGGGGGGGCTGATCCTGGAGGAATACAGAGAATAGTGAAACACACAACATGACACAAAACATTAGAGAGAGAGAAAACAAGGCAGCGAAAGAGAAATGCAGATCTGAGTTAACAGCATGCAGGAACGTGCAGTTTACTGGTGCAATGAGAGCTGCAGAGAGGACCCTGAGATCACGGCAGCCAGATTTGGGTTTGTCTCATCATCATACGTTCAAACATTACTCTATACTGAAAAACATCTAAAGTCCTTGTCTAAACTAATTAAAGGGATAGTTCAGCCCAAAATGAAACTTCTGGCATTTTTTCCTCAGCCTTTGATTTTAAAATGATTTCTATTATGAAAATTATCGCACCTTTTCCACAATAACCACAGCTGTTAACCTCCAAAAAAGACAACAAAAGTAGACCATATGACTTCTGTGCAATAGTTAGTCTTCTGAAGTGATACGATACTGTAGATTTGCTGTGACGAAAGGACCCAAATTTAAGTCAGTATTCACTGATAATCATCCCATACAGTGAGTTGTTAACAACCGAGTCAATAAGATGATTCAGTTCAATTTATGAATCATTTCAATTCATGAACTAATCATTTAGTCCAATTTGTGAACTTCATCATCACTGAAAAGAAGTGACTCAGAAGAACGATTCATTCACTGATCCGGTTCTCGAGTTCACCGGACTCACTGACTGATACAGTCACAACAGTTCACTGGGTGGAAAGATGAGTGAATAACAATAAAAAAAATTTTTTGGAGCTTAACAGACTTGGTCACAATACTGTACAACTGTTGTCATATGGAAAAGAGCTTCATGAAGATTCATCAAAAATGATCCTTTTGTGTTCCACAGAAAAACAGACAAACAGGTGTTCAAGTATTAAAGCTACAGCATTTACTTTTGAGTGAACTATTCCTTTAACAACAGATGTTCTAGCTAAGCCCTAATGAAAGCAGTGGGATGGAATTTGCATTTCTTGGTAACATGACTCTCCATGACATATGGAGCAGGCCAGGTCAGGTGTAAAGCTTTTTGGCCTGAGGAAGTTCATGCATATGTATCTATCTCCTTTCAGTGCTACAGTGGCTTTCTAGTCTCATAGCTGATGCTTGACCAGCATGCATTCTCATCAGCCCGATACTGGTGTTACCTTTACCCGCCTTTACTGCGGGATGCCGAATTAACGCTTCAAAGAAAAGAGAGAGATAGAGACAAAAGAAGACAAAAGTAGAGTGGATGTAAGTAGTGGCCACCTGACGACCAATCATTTAAAGATAGAATGTTTCCAAAAGTGTAAATCACAAAATATGATGCTGTTGAAAGGTTCATTTGTATTCAATTCAAACAAACCCCAAAACAAAGAAGTTTTAATCATGGAACCCAACAGGCCAGAGCACCATAACACATTTAAGGCAACGATCTAAAGCAACTTTCAGTTTCACAGAACAAAATAGAACAAAAATTGGAGAATTTTAAATATATATATATTAAAAATGTGTTTAATGTTTAATCAGTTTAATAAATTCAACTTAATCCGCATTTTGTCTTCTTTTCCAGTGGTAATCTAAATATTTTTCAAACAAAACAGATATTGGCATAAGATATTGGAAGTAAGAATTAAGTTTGGTTTTCTTACCAAAGTGGCTAAAAAATGAATACAAATATTAAATATTTAGCAAAGCTGTATGCTTAAAATAAGGCAAAAAATACTGATAAAGAACATAATCACAGACTAAAGTGAATGGCATTTAAATAAGTGGCTAATATTGCCTTGAAAACAAACAAACAAATAAATAAATAAGGCTAGGTGTTAAGTTTGTGTATTAAATCTATTCATATACAACCCTAAAAGCACTGAAAGTATTAACACTGTAGTCATGCAACATGGAATGACATCAAGATCACTCAGATTCAGGAATCTGAGGACTGGATTCCTCAGTTGAAACAAACCTTTGTATACGTTTTATTCTCCTTGCAATTTATACAAAGCCACCGATGAGAATAAAATACTGCATCTGGATCCTTGCATCGAATGCTGAAAATATTATATTGTAAAATCAGTCACAAAGCTAGTCCTCACCTTCGTCCATGATCGTGACAGCCTCTTCTGTGATGGTGGGGCCAGAGCCCTTGACAGTCATGGCATTCAGATAGAACTTGTAGCGCGTGCTGTACTTGAGGTTGTCGAGAGTGACGCTGGTCTCGTTTGCTAGTAGAAGCAGCTCTTTGAGAGGCCCAAGTTCATCAGTCGTATTGACTACAAGCAGAGAGTTAAAACAGAAAAGGTGAAAAGTATAAGCAATCTGTATCTTTTCATGAATCAGCAACAGATTCCCATCCAACATGCTGTGGTTTTAGACCTACTAGACTGGTATTTGAGCAAGTATCCAGTCAGGTGGCCGTTATCTTCCAGAGGTGGTGCCCATTCCACAATCAGTGAGTCCAGGTTCAGATTTCGGACTTTTAAATGTTTAGGAGGCCCGGGAACTTAAACAAAAACACAATTTATATAATTTAAACTCATTTAAATGACAATAATATTCCATACTTTGACAAATGAGTCCATATAGTATAAGAGTAAAAGTAAGTACACACTACTGTACCTCCCTCTGGTGTTTCAAATTGCTGATCGGAGCTGGTGGGTCCGTCTCCTTTCCCATTGAAGGCTCTAATGTTGAGGGCGTACTGGCTGTAGGGATTAAGGCCGGGCAGACGACCCTCTGTCTCGGTCCCGCTGAAGATGAGCACCTGTGGCCTTTCATGCTCAAAGTCTTGCTTATGTAAGCTTCTCATCTTCCAATAACTCACCTACAAAATGTACGACACATTAGACTGTTTGCAGCTCAAATGTCAACATATTTAGGTAGATGACCATAACTGGTGTAGAATATTTAACGTAAACGTATTTTAAGTGTTCAGTAAGTACCTTATATCCCTTCAGTCGACCTTGGACTGTTGAAAGAGGAACAGCGTCCCAGCGAACTTCAGCAACTGTCCCATTCTGAACTGAAACTTGAATATTCTCTGGGGCCACAGTTGGTGCTGAGATGACAAAATACATGCTGTACATAAAAATATTGAATGCGTTTTTTTAAATTAAAATTTGGAATGGAACTACTTCTTAGTAAACAACATTTTTCTGACTCTGTCCACCACCTCTGATGTAAACTTTCAGTGATTTTGTCGCAGTGCAATATATAATATAATATAATATAATATAATATAATATAATATATCAAATAAATGTCAAGTTTGGGCATGAAACTCTAGATGGCGCGGGCTGATAGGTCCTTAACTCATTTGGTAGCGATCGCATCGTCATCTACATAGCACAGCTGATTGGTTGCTGTTGCAAATACCAGTAGTGTTGCCATTAAGAGTCTGCAGCTCACTTTCAGAAACCCTCCACCTTCCCCAGCTCCACCTATATAGATCTGCTATGGGGGTTATTTCATGGATGTTACAGCAGCAGCATGTCTTGCATGCTCACAGCAATGTCTGTGAATGTATTGGCAGTAGTAAGTCTCGGTACTTGCTCTGCAGCGGTGTAGCAGATCTATTCTGCCAAGACCAAATACAGTAACATTGCCATATCCATTACCATTCCAATGCCAATCTCTCCGAGAGTTGTCATGACAGAACATTATATATTCACATTTTGTGAATAGAAATGTTATACAAAATAATTACATATTATATAATAATATATTACATAATAATTAAAACAATATGAATGGAAATAAATTTGAGTGCTTTCTGCAGCTCACTCACAGTCCTCTCCTGAGTATCCAAGCACCACCTCTGGTCTGGGGCCAGACCCGTAGTCATTGACCGCCTGTACGGTGACTTCATAGAGTGCAAAAGTGGGCGTTCCTGTCACCATGTATTGCGATACATTGGCCAGATCGACTGACGTCCAGCGATCCGCATCTTTCATACTCCAGCTAACCTTGTATTTTAGGCCTGGACCGTTCGACTCCAGCCCGGTCAGCTCCTGCTCACCAGATATTAAAAAGAAAAACAGGTTTACCAAACGCTTTGACATTTCATCATCTATTCCACTACATCTTTAATAGTGTCCAAATACTTTTAGGAGTCACTAGAAACTATATAAAAAAAGATAAATTAGTAGGTACTGTATTGAATCAAATCACATCAAAAGAGTTTTACCGTCCAAGTTATTGTCATACTGTCGGGTGACGTTCCAATGACTTCAACGTCTGATGGATTCATGTCAGGCTCTGTGAGGATCATAATCAGACTTTGAGCCATACAAATATAGGGACGTTTAAATATTTTAAAGCAATCTACTTCCTAATAAGGTCACTCACGTGCAGGGTTGGTCCGGTACTGGCTGGACGGCATGCTGGGTTCACTCAGATCTACGCTATTGAGTGCCAGAACCCTGAAAGAGTAATAAACATATGGGGACAGATCCAGTTGGGCTGTGGTGATGGTTCCAGAAACGCTGGTCATATTGTGCCATACTCCAGGCTCGTGGAGCGAATCTTCATATTGGATCAGGAACACTGAGGTAACCAGGGAAAAATGGATCAGAAGCTGTTGATGTATTATGTGCATCTCTATTTGATTTGACACAAGGAATCAAACAAAGTTCTGTTTTTAACTCACATTCAATAGGGCTATGGTGATCATCGCCAGGGGTCCATGTAAGCCGAACACTGCGCTCTCCCTGGTCCGTCAGCTCCAGGTCTGTGGGCCGGTCCGGTTTCTCTGAAAAAACAGATATTATGAGACACAAAACTCGATCCAGCGGAAGTGCACTAGACATTAGAAACATGCAACACAAGCCAAAATAAAATAACAAAAAATTACCACAAAACTTAAAAAAATGCCAGTCTGAAATCTCACATTCTGTTAAAGGCATGATTACAAGGCACAGCCAAACAGATCTCATGAGAAAACAAAACTATTTAACATTTTGGCAAATTCATAAGAATTTGTAAGATTTGAGTCATACGAAATATATCTAAGCATGAAGGTCCACCCCTAAACCAAACCCTCAGTGGGACAGTGGGAATTTATACAAATTCAGCTCTAATTTGTAGGTAAAGCTGAAACCATGCAGGTCTTTATTTTAAGTTTGAGTGTGCCTCATTTGTAAACAAGATGAAACTTAAAATCAAAATAGTCTTTAACAGTTTATTTATTAATAGGCAAAATCCACAAAACACATTCATAAGCACATATTAGGAAGATGAAGAGGGATAAACAAACAAACCCAAAAAATAAAAAATAAATAAAAAATATATACAAATGTGTAAAATGGGTTTGGGACCTGTTTGGGAACTTAAAGAAGTGAGCTTTACCCAGTACTATAGATGGTGTTGGTGTGGCCTCTGACAAGGAAAGCAGTTTTGAGGAAGTCAAAATTTAATTATACAGAAAAAATACAATTTCAACTCTTCAACAGCACCCATATAATCTGTATTAACAAAAGGAAGCCAAATTGTATATTGTACAGTTTTTAAAAGTGATGTATAAACTGAGCGTACCGACAACTGTGAGTGTGGCTCTGGCTGAATCTTGGTCCAAGGTGGTGTTTCTGATGCAGGTGTAGGTGCCCTCATCCTCCTCTGTCACGTCACGTATAGTCAGACTATCAGAGCCCACCTCAAATCTACACACATACACACCTGTTAGTCAAAAACTAGCAGATACATGCCACCTTTCAAAGCATTTAAACACACCTTTCAGAACTTTTAAGGTTTTCACTTTTCTCAAACTAAATTATGCTTTACATTATAGCTACATTACATTATATTATCATGTCAATATGGGCCAAAATCTCAGAGGAATGTTTCCAGCATCTTGTTAAATAGGTAGTTCTGAAGGCAAAATGGGGTCCGACCAAGGTGTGCTAGCAAGGTGTACCAATTAAACTGACCAGAAAGTGTATACTGTTAATGCTATAGAAACTGAAGTGGCAATAAAAATATATAATAATAAAATATAAAAAAACTGCTCCCTTGCTCTTATCATGTGCAGCGCTTAAGATGCTGAGCTCGGCTTTATATGGTGCTTATATTAAACAACATTTGCAGCACTGATTGCAGGTCATACCGAGAATCGTCAGGAAGCTCTTCGTTGTCTTTGAGCCATATCATGGAGGGGAAGAGAGTGGAGTCATGTTTGACCTTACACTCAAACACAACCATGCTGCTTCTTTGGACCACTTTATACCCAGGCTGTTTGAGGATCTGTGTAGGCTCTGTGGAAAGAGAGAACAACATGTCCCATCTTACTACTTCCTTTAGTCTAGTCTATTATTCCTTCCTTCATTCAATATATTACAAATACGCTGATTTAAGCTGGACAAATTCAATTTAGCTTTCACTCACCTTTCACTTCCAGGTAAATGTGATTCTCTTTGTTTCCAAGATTGTTAGAGGCCATGCAGGTGTATTTGCCGCTGTTTAGTGACTGAGCCACACTGATCTCTAAGGTACCGTTTTTATGAATGATGTACGAGTCGCTATCCAGTATGCTCTGACTGTCTTTAAACCTGGGGATCACAGACACATAATCAGCATGCAGCATTAACTCACAGAAAACACTTTTCTGGATATTAAAGACAAGCCTAAAATGAATGCTAAATAAAAATAAAAAAACTCACCATGTGATCTTTGGGAGGGGCGAGCCAAATGAAGCACAGTCTAATAGAGCCCTTCTGTTAGTGATGACTGAGTATACATGATTTGGAGGAGTCAGCACCCTTGGAGGTTCAGCTGAAACATAATAGAATATATTCAACAAAACATTTGAAAAATATAGAATAGAATAGAATAGAATAGAATAGAATAGAATAGAATAGAATAGAATAGAATAGAATAGAATAGAATAGAATAGAATAGAAATGCATAGAACTAACCCAGGACACTGACAAAGGCATTGGCCAGCAGGTAACCGTACTCATTGGAGGCGTTGCACTGGTAAACAGCACTTGAGCCTGTCTGAACATCAGTGAGGATGATTTCGTCATCTTTGATTTTCCGACTGGGGTCCTTATGTGAGTCTATCAAGAAATAACATCATCATTTATAATCATAGTAAAACTATAATCAAGCCATTCTTTTCAAAAAAGCTATGCTACACGCTACTAACAAGTAGTTAACTAAGTAACTAAGTAGCTAACTACATCTGAAGGGAGAAATAACTTTTGTCTGATTACCCTTAGATGATTTAATTTATTATTTAATCAGAGCAATATTTTCCATTGGTACAAACACTTTATGAGTTTATTAACATGTACAGTACTGTACGAACAAACTGATTAACTAGAATAAATCAGAACTTTTTACATATCAATATAAATTTTGTTACACGTTGAAAATAGTAGCTAGATACTGAAAAAGCTCATTTTTTTGTGACAAAAGCTCACAGAAAGTGGTTATGTGAGTGGGTGACATACTTTCAATGGGAATTCCGTTGACAGACCATGTGACCTTGGGTTGAGGATTGCCACCCACCCGGCAGGTGAGCATTCCGTTTTCTTTCGGGGCCAGGATGAGGTTCTGAGGGGCACTGATCCAAAAAGGAGCCGCTGTGGCGATGGAAGGAGAGAGTTCAAAATCAAATCGACAAAATTTGTAAATTTTATTTTAGAATGTTATTTTCCTGTGCCACACATTAGAATTAGTCAATCATATGTTGCAAAACAAATAGTAACAAATATTTTTGGATATTTGGCAAATCAGGGGTTATTATCTGAACAACAGGAAACACAAAGGGTCTTTTAAATCAGCTCAAGTCCATGAATGGTTCAGGATGGTGTCCAGGGGTCAGTGAATGATGTGACTAAACAGGATTTTTTAGATGTGACAGATGAAAAGACGTCCTGTGACAGACCTCTGACCACTACAGTGATGGTGTGATGGTTGCTCCCCAGGCGATTCTTGGCTAAACAGCGATAATCTCCCCCATCCGCTTCTGTCACCTCAACTATTTTCAGAGTTTTCTGGAAACTGTGAAATGAAAAACGGCTGCTTGGCAGCTCCCCGACCAACTTAGTCCAGGAGATTTCTGGTGTTGGACTGAAAAACACAAAAACACTCAAAAACTTTTGAACTGTTAGTCACATTTAAGCAAAACCTTTAATACAATCTGACCCCAATCAGAAGAACAACTACTAGCTACTCTTCGACCCAAGATATACCCATTTATCCACTTCCTGTTACTTACAGGCCATCAGCGAGGCATTCCAGCTCCAGCGTGTCTCCTTTCAGGACCATGGCGGTACTGTGCGCTCCTGGTGGGTGCATGAAAGTGGGCGCTCTCTCCCCAGATGGAGTGTCTAGAACAGGGATTGGTCACAATCAGAAAGACAAGTCTTGTAACCAGCCAGTTATTACCCAGGACTTATGTGAGGGGAAAAGATTCTATTTTGGTATGTAAAACCACACATGAACAAGCCAGATAAAAGGTGTACAAATAGCATATTGCTGATCAAATTTGATGCTATATAATGAAAAAGTTTGAAAATACACTTATTTTGATACTCCGATAAGTTCCCTGAAAGCCTTGTGACTTAATCGCCCTGATGTCTTTGATCAAGTGAACCTCATATTGGAATGACAAGAATTTTATCCTTCCATTGCTTCTTTTGGATGGACATGCATGGCCTTTAAAAGAGAATGGAAGGATCCAAATGAAAATATAATAGGAATGAACAATGTTTTCGTGAGATATTTTACAGAACTTTATATAGTGTTGTATAGAATGTACTATGCAACACTGATACATTTATTCAGTTCAATTAAAAAAAAGGAGGAAGTTTAGTGAACAACTGACCAGTAGGAGACACTGCCTAAATGTTAATTAGACAATTAAAAACAAAGAAAAAGGACTGATTACCATTCATATACAGTCATCTTGGAAATGTTTGTTGCAACAAACAATGCAAAATTAATTGTTTCAAATTTCCAGTCATTCCCATGATAGTCAACTCCTGTAGTGTTGGCTTCAGTCCTTTTGTCAGTTAAATCTGACTAAATCAGTTTTCATTAAAAAAGATGAAATGAAATGAATATTAATGCCAAGTGCGGTACAGAGGGAGACCTTCATAGAGATTAGGTTGTTTGAGGTCAGGGTTGGGACTCTACATAAGTGGGTTATATTTCTGGTTATAAGTGATATATTAGGTAATGAGCTATTCCTGGTTAGGCAGAAACACAAGTGATGGGAGGGATGAAGGCTGGGTTCACTTGGAGAAGTTCTGCTAGCACTCACCACCCCAAAAATCTGAGCCATTCAAAAAAGCTGCCAACACAGTGTCATTCATAGCTTCAACTGGAATACAACAGAAAATTATGAGCATGCAATGCTTTTACATTTACGGGTTTGGAAAAAGAAGGAAAAATCTGAGGAGGCATTTCAAACTAAAATTCTAAAAAATAAAATAAAATATCAAGGAATTATCTTCACTTCAGGGTTTTTCTTATGGCAGTAGATGTGAATAATTTGACAAATTAATTGGCACATTATATCATTTATTAAATATTTTCATAGATTTACAGCCCTAATAATAACAACAGAATTGTGACTCTGTATACACAGTATGTAAAATCTGATTCTGTATATATTGTGCAAGCTAAATTCAACATAAAACCTGATTTACATTGTTTGGAAGAGAAATCGGTGACAAAAAACACTTACTGTCCAGCACGTTGACTGTGATAGGCTGTTTCTGTTGGATAGTCTGAGTGTGTGGGAAGCGGGCATAGCAGATGTAGTCGTTTCTGGAGTCTTCCATGAGCACATTGGAGAAATATAGGTCTCCGTTTAAAGCCTGGGACACGCGACTGTTTTGGGGAAGTCTTTGGAAATCTGACAAAACGGAGTAGACAAATGTTGTCTGTATTTGATTTTTGGCGTTTTGCCACCCTTATCAAGAAGTATGAGAGCAGATAGAAGCATTTAAAGTAATGAAAAAACAACGAGCTAAACCTCCGACAGAGCAATGAATTTACATACTTGGGTTGCCATGTAAAGTATATGAAAACATAACCAAATTACATTTCAGTGGCTGTTTACACTAGGATGTGCTAGACAGCCGTGTGTGGTGTGTTATGCTGTGTTATTGTCATAAAAGCATATGAATATAGGTGATACTGTCTTACTGTTATCCATCCAGAAGATGATTGGAGGAGGCAGGCCAGCTGGGGGTCTGCATTGCAGTACTAAAGACATTCCCCTCTGTACAATGATTGGTTCATTTTTCTCTTTTGACCACAAGGGGGACCCTATGAAACAGAATTGGAGGCTCAATTAAAAAAGCTGACAGGAGACGACTGAAAAATATTTAAAAAAAACATTCCTGTGTCAATTTGATCAGTGCCTGTCTTACTTGACTGACGGATGACGATGTTATTGGACACGGCAGAGCCATGCTCGTTGCGGGCGATGCACTGATACACGCCCTCGTACGCCTCGGCCTTCTCTCCGCTGATGTCAATGACCAGAGTGCCTGAGCTGGGCTTCATAAAAACTTTTGAATCCTTTTCCACATCGAAATGAGTGCCGTTGCGTGTCCATGAAAAGCTAGAGTGAAAACAGAAAATCCATTAGGAGAGCATGCACACAGTGGCTTTACAATCAATATTTTTATTTATAACAACATTAATCATTCCTCACTTGTCAATCAAAGTTGTTTGCGTAAAGGAACAGTTCACCCAAAAAGTTTCCACCCTCACACACTCGTTCAGATAAATAAAGCATTATAAAAGAGGTCTATATGACCTTTGTGCAATATTTCCTAAAGCCATAAGATAGCTTTGTGTGCAAAAGAGTCCAAAATTTAACCTGTTATTCACTGATAATTGCAAATAAACCAGTTATATTTCAGTCTGTTCTTCGCACTAAGCTACTGTATGACTTCAAAAAACTTGCATTTTAGCACACAAAAGTCACTGAAAGATAATTTTATGATGCTTGTGTGTCCTTTAAGGTGTCTGGCAGTGTAAATCATCATCCGCTTTTGGTTGTATGGAAAAGAGCAGCTTGGACTTTCAGCCTAATACTTCCTTAAAATAAATAAAATAACAAATAACTAAATGATGACAAAATATCCACCATTTAAAGACCTGCATAATGTTTTAAGAAGAGGTGTTAAGCATCAGGCATCAGTCCACAGCAGCGGAATCTGCAGTAGCGGTAACCATGGTGATTCAAAGTGACACCCACCTGGGATGAGGCTTTCCTTTCGCTTCACAGTGGATAATGATGTTCTCCCGAGGGTCGATGATGTAATCCTTGGGGGACTGATGAGTTATTGTGGGAGGCTGAGGCACTGAAGCACAGAAACCAGTGTGAAGACAAGCATCTCTATTTCCCACACACACAACACACACACACCTTGACACAAACCAGCACAGATGCACCACCTTTGCAGAAACTGATTCTGCAAGAAAATATCTAAAAATATAAATGTGCCCAGCTTTAGTTTATCAATGTAACAGAACCCAGAGAGACAAACAACCAAAGAGCATGCAGCATGCAACACAAACTCTCATGAAAGTTCTTGTTGGCATGGCAGATCATAGCTATATTTTACATATAGCTTTATAGTTGGATTTTTTAATGTTTAATAAAAAATACAAGTTAGTATGCATATCAAAATCATAAACACTTCAAGCGGAAGAAAGCAAAAGACATTTACAGTAGATCTAATTCACAACAAATTTCACAGCAAATGTGCCCAGACTTACATCCCTCCAGAACTTTAGCTTTTTTGTCCAAATGAATCAGGAAATACATAAGCAGAGAGTAAAAGAGTTCAAATTAGTGTAAGAGAAGAAGAGAGAAGAGAAGATCAAACAAAATTATGTTCCCTCAGAGAAACTTCCGGAGGTGTGTTGGGCACTCATTACCCATCATGCAACGTTCATGCCATTTCATTCTCCTAATGCAGTTCGTATGGAAGCTGATTGTTTGTCGATGATTCATTGGCTTTACCACCCTGATAAGAGTGGTTCATGCATTAAAGACTCCAAAGATTGAAAAATGAGGAACGTTCTGTACTGAACAATATGATGGAGTTGAATTCTGTAACGATAAACTACTTCATCATTAAAAAGATGCTTCACTCTTTACCTATGCAATCTTTTGTAACATTATACATGTCTTTATTGTCAATTTAATGCATCTTTGCTGAAAAGAAAAGCGAAAAAATCGTACTGACCCCAAACTTTTGAACGGCAATGTATCTTATGCATTCATGTAGTTGATATCACAGCAACAGAGTGATAGAAATAGAAAGATGGAGGGAGAAAGAGTGACCAATGCTCTCTAAAAGTCCTTGTATATTCTGCTTACACAGTAGTGATGCTGACTTTACACACTGTCAGTATGTTAACGTGAAATGCATCTCTAGAGAACAGCAGCTGAGAAAAGAGAAACACTGCGAGGACTCCCAGTGACACACTCGACTGCATTTCCATGTTTATAATGAGGGGTATTTTACTGTTTTTTTAGTGTGCTTGAATGAATCTGGATTGAAAATCTTTAAAGGGGTCATGACATGGATTTATTTATTATTATTTTAATATGTTCCTTGAGGTTCACTTATAATTTTAAAGTTTTTGGCACACAAAACAAATTTTTGTGAACTAAACAAAAAAAAAGATTTCATTCTGACCGTCTGTCTGAAGTTTTTAGTGGTCAGCTCTTAAGGGCTTGTCAGTAGACAGCCACTGTTATGATTGGCTAACGTCACTGCATGGGAAACAGTATCAACGCCCACTCGCTATTGTACGTGTGTAAGTGTTTTGAAAATATTATGCATATAAAACCATAATTTACAGACAAAGCTTTATGAAATCGCATTTCGTTATGCAGCAGCTGTCAGATCCAACAAAGCTAACCGCTTCATCTGTCAAAAAAAGTTTATTTGTGAACTCTCCAACATTACACTGTACCTCGTTTATAAAACAAAATGCTCCGAACCAACATACGATCTGGGAGGCCATTCAAATAAACCATCCACTTGTTTCTGATGTTGCGATCCTTCTGAAGTCCGTTTAAACTGGACATGTTTAGCAAACGTTCTTTCACTCTTCCATTTGTCCTGTTGTCGCCAGTTTCAAGTGCATGGAGTATGTCAGAAACTGAATGCACATATGTATACTGTATCCAGTGTTGACAGCGTCAGTGATTATAATGAGTTTGATTTGTTTTTGACGTGACGCAATGCTCACATACAGTGTAGGCAAATGTCAGCTGTTAAGCCACTGAATGCAAGTGGGCGTGGTCTATGATTCCATTATGTATAACTATTCATCAATGTCTTGCTCTGGAGGCAGTCATATGCAAATGCATTTGCCCATATGACATCACAAATCTCACCATATTCAAACGAGCTGTTTTTGGAGCTATACTTTGTTTATAATGAGGAGGACGTTTTAAGCTATGAAACTTGCAGGATCTTCTTTAATTTTATTTCTAATCTTGTCTAAAAAGATCCATGACAGAATATCTTCATGTCAATCGCACATCTCGACTTAGTGAACTCATTTTAAAATAGGTTAGGCAGCTTTTTTGTGCACTGCTGTCAAATTAAATCTATATTAGTGGGAATTATTACATTTTATTACATCACGTCAGATTCAATTTTGGTCACTGCGCAATACTCACGATCTAGAGGCACTTCTAATCCAGTGGTCATGTGACCCAGCAGCAGCAGTAGCATAACAGCTCCTTCACAGAGCATGCAACTCCTCTTCCTATCCATGGCAAGGGTGCGTTACATGAAAATCCTTCCCCTCCAGGTCAAAGCAACTGGGCCTTGTGATTTGCACTCAATGTGACCATTCAAACATACAGTTTAGGGGCATCCAAGACTAGCCAGCGACTCTGAAAGAGAAAATAGATATAAAAACAATGACCTAAAAGCACAAACAGATGGCAAGATCTTTATTAGGAAATCCGTGCTGGAGACGGACAGCTCGCGTGGGCTTTGATCGTCCTGACATACACAAAGACATGTGAGGGCACTCAGCTGGAAGAGACTGGGACGCTGTGATGGCAGCACACCCTCAGCACTGGCATATGGATGTCAATACACATGGCTGAAGCACAAAATTACACAGCCTGCTGTCTGGTTCCTCAGAGGTGGATAAAGAGACCCCCAAAAAAGGACAAATACCTTTCCTGCTCCAGAAATCCTTTTGTTTTATCGTTCTGCTTTCTGCATGCACTGAATAGAAATTTATGAAGCACATTCTTTCAGATGGTACATAAGTACAATGCTCTTTAGAAAACAAAACAAAACCAAAAATAAAAAAAATGATGTGTGGATAGGAAAATAAAAATGTACATTTACAATCAATTGATTGAGACACTTACTAGCTATAACATCAATTATGTGTTTCCCAACCCTTTAATGTGGCATAAACATGTGTACCCACATGTAAAACACATCATGATTATGGTGGATGAGTGACTGCAATGTTTTTGCGATATAAACCCAAGTAAAAAGTTTTCAGTGAGGAAGGAGGTGTATAATGTGTCAGAGAAGTGAACTAGCATTGGTTGATCCTGCCGGTAGGTAGAGAGAGTGCTATCTGAGTGATTCTGCTGTGTAGCAGGCTGTGTCAGGGAAATGGGCTCTGCTTTGCATAATTCATGAGCTCAGAAACCTTGATGGAGTCATACAGCGAGAGAGAGAGAGAGAGAGAGAGAGAGAGAGAGAGAGAGAGAGAGAGAGAGAGAGAGAGAGAGAGAGAGAGAAACCGCGCATGATTCTGTGGAGCAAAAAATTTATCTCAAGGTGAAGGTTTCAGACATTCAAGACAGAGACAGGTTCTTCTGGATATCACATGCACAGTGAGCATCACTTGTGCCGGAATCTATCTATCTATATCACATTTCTCTGTGATTCAGGACTGGTTACCTAGATACACTTGTGGTGATAAATTTACAATAGAGGCCAGTTGCTTGGACACGGATTAAAATATGGTTTAAAAATGTAATTCTCTTCAGGTTAAGACAAGTCTTTAGGAGACCCTGATTTAACAGTCTCATTTAGGCTAGTGACATTAGAAAGAAATATATAGATAGGAAAATTCAAAATATTAACTTTATTAATTTTATAGTAATTCATGATCTAAAAGGCCTACAAAAACTCTTTAAGATGCCATCTGAGAAATCTAATTTTATTTACAAATCTATTGTTATTTATGGTTATCAAGTGTGGTGGGTCATGACCCAAAACAAAACAAAACAAAAAAGTGTGGATAGGAAAGTATTTAAAAATGCAACCAGTGCTCACTGAATACAGTCAAAAAAATAAATGACGGAAGTGAATAAAGAAACTCAAAGGCCTTCAGCACTTTTTGGGCTGAAGAAAAAGGCAAGACTCCCTAGATTTAGCACATTTTCAGTATTTCAGACTATGTGCACAGCATGTCTGATGGCTGCTATGGTGACAGTATGTGCTCAAGCGCCCTTTGGAAAAACCTGAACCGGTCAGTGGAGAGAGTGACAGTGACAATGTCTTAAATGGAAACTGTCAATCACATTTCCTGTTGCCACGCAATCAGCTTGACCTTTAGCTATTCTCAAACATAAGAATCGGTGAAAAAAAGCTAGTAAGCAATGTCATCTGTGCCTTTTAAAATGAGAGTATTATACCGTTTATACCAGGTATTAAGATGCGTTTTGGTTGATCGGATCACAAATAGTAGACCACACCGAACGCAGTCAGTGCATGTTAGAAATCAGGAATAGTGAGAAAACATTGTGCTTGGTACATTTTTCGTCTTCAAAACAAACTTGAGTCTTCAGCCGACAAAGTTTAAATCCCGTCTGGCTAGTGCGCTACCCATAATGTTTTTGTGGTTGCTCGAATGCATTCGACCACATGAGCGTTAATACTATGAAAGCAGTCCGATCATTTTCGACTACTTCTGGAAGCGGTCGAAAGTGGACAAGCTCCAATATGATTAGTGAGACTTCATGAAAAGTGAAAGGGTGAAGTTATTCAACACCGCAGACCCCGTTTACACCTGTATTTTTTTGCGTCGTCCACTTGTGATCTGATCGACCAAATGCATCTTCATACCAACTGTAAACAAGGCCATAGAGACAAAGTCTAGATTAATGTCTGTGTTGTCATATGGTAGAGATGTGCAGTCATGTATAGTCTGTCTGAATTACACATTTGCATAGCACAAACAACATTGTTTCTAATCGTTAAATGTTCAACACTTTTTCTCTGGCAATAATTCATGATTTATGTATGAATGAATTAACCAACAGATGTTCCCGAATTCAGGCTATTAACATTCTGGTCAAATTAACTGAATCAAGACAAACTAATGAAAAATTCCCTTACATCTCTTCATTTTTACATATATTTTCCTTATAGCTCTCAGATTTTTTTTAAAGATTGGAAAGTTTCATGAGATAGACTGCAGCATGTTAATAGTTTTTAATTGTTTTAAATGGTGGCTTGTAGCCCTGGCCCTTTGGCATAAGTATAGGCTACTTTAAAATAGCTCAGAGGGATGCTTTGGGTAACATTGGGTCTCACAAAACAGACAAAAAAAAACTGATTTAGATACTGTGCTGACTCATTCATCTCATGACAGAATCAATAGAGATGGAGGAGAGATACTGCACAGGAAATCTGATCTAATCACTCTCTGATTGGCTGGATGAAGGACTAAAGGCACAGGCATCTGTCCTAAATGATGGATCTTAATCTAGGGCAGCAGGGCTTCTGAGGCCCCTTTTCTGGATCAACTTGGCTAATGGCTTCTTTATTGGACGAAGACCACCCTGGATGGGCAAAAAAGATAAACAAACTAAAGGGAATATGTGTCATATGCTCTAAAAAGCCAGAGTCAAACTTTTTATCAACAATTTTCCATAAATGTCTAAATAAATATCTAAATATTTTATATTTAGAGCCATTCACATAACTTGAGTTATTATCTATGAGTCATTATGCAAATTCACTTTCACCAAGAGAAATTTTGCCGAAGGCTTTTCCAAAACCAGTCTATTTTAGTATTCATCTCAGCATAATCCCAGCATAAATTAAGAAGAATATATGCAAATGAATGTCATCATTTACATATGAATGGCCTTCTACTGTAAAAAAGTGAACAGAGACCATACCGTACAGTCAAAAGGACTTCATTCATACGGGTTTGTTTTGACCACATCCTACTGCTGCCTTTTGTGGGTTTGGCTCACTTGTTGTTTGTGTTGACAAGTGGTTATTCTCTTTCACGAGGAGGGAGATCAGAAGTCACTGTTGTCAAACTGTCTTTTTCGTATTTGAGTTTGTTTCTAGCTATTTAAACTACCTTTTAAACAAACCTTTGGTCCGTTACCATACCATAGTAAATAATGTTTGCTTTTTCTATTGAAATGTCTAGTTCGAAGTCAGAATACTGTAATTACATGAGTCCCTTTAATGAAACTTTCATCTATCCCGTGTACAAGGCAACAGAAGTGTGAGAACCATCGACAGAATGTCCATCTCATGTTGGGGAGGGTCTTTCAGACTGTGTGTACTGAGAAGGGCTGGCTATTACCATGAGAATGAGACACAAAATAAACGATTAGTGAAACTTATTCAACATTGCAGACATACTGCACATCTTATCGCCCCAATCCACACAAATACCATAAACCCCCTCAAATGTATATATTTTTTTAACAATAATATTATTTTATGACCCCCAAAAAGCCTAAAGAAGCACTTTAGAAGACAAAATTTGTCAGATTCATTATTTATTTAACTTTAGAAATAGAAAAACTTGATGGACAGACGTAAACACTCAAAGTCAATGGTTCATCAAAGCAAAACAAAACAACTAAAGACAAACCAAAGCACGAAAAATGAAAAAAAGAGAAAATACTATATAATATATAATGTTAGCTTTCTAATAATAGTCACTTGAGTCTATTCAGTTTATCAAATTAATAATTCCTCTTTACTTATAAACAATTCCGGTAATGTGTTGGATGGTTGGGTCGCAACTTAAAGTGTAACTTTGCCGATTTTCAATCCTCTTTGTATTGGTACAATGTCGGTAGTATACAGTATGTAAATGAACAATGTTTACTCGTTATCTGGACTGAGAAATTCATGTTTTTTTCAGATTTTCCATTGCAGCGTTCTCTCCATATTTACAATTCTTTGCAACCTTTAGCCTCTGCCTACAACACGCTGGATCCTTCAATGGAAGCCGAAAGTAATTCACTCCCGCTAAACATTTACTTTATGAATTCCTGCAACCGGAAACAAAACACGTCGATACTATTATGACTAAAAGTTTCTTAAGAAGTATTTTCTACTAAAGCAAGGCAGTATTTGACTCTGGACAAGTGTATCCATAGCAAACTGGCGGGGGTGGCCTTGGACGGCAACATGCCCAGTGCATTATGGGTGTTGAAGTTTTCCTACAGTCTTTTTTTTTTTTTTTTTTTTTTGTCAGGTAGCACAGAATTTCCTAAATGTTTTTGACTTTCTACTGCATAGGCAGCCAAGTTTTTTGAAAGCCCATTTTGCCAGTGGTGAAATACCCCTTTAAAACTTTTCAGAACTCAAAACAGAAACCTCAACTATCTGACCTCGGGAAAAACATCAAATTATATAATGTTTTTTCAAATCACCCTTTTAAAAGCAATTTAATTGGCAAGGTTAAGTACTGTATTTGTAAGCTCTCTCTTTTCATAGTTCACAGCCATCCGGAGAATGCACTCACAGAAAGAGTACATGGGAAACTTATTTCCTCTGATAGTACAAGTTTTTCTCAACAGCTCCTTCATTCTGAAGAAGACCTGAGTCAAGAGACCGAACCGGGCTGCTAATTTAACAATCACTCCGTGTCCACGGCAACACACTTATTACACACACATGCCTATTAAAAGACACACAAAACGCAGCCAAACCCATCCATCTTTTTAATGTAAATCCAAGGAGAGGACACTACTGAGAGAAGCCCTCTCAACAGCTCTCCTCTGTCATTGGAGACTGAAAAGAATGAACCGCTCTTTACTTTAGCACAGGACGCCTTCAGGCCAAACGAGAGGGGACATGATTAAATGTCTCTTTTCACACCAAAGTCTGAAGCCCTTAAAGAGGGAAAAACAGAAGAAACAGCAGCTTTATGCTAAAATCTTTTGCCGTTTTCAAAGGGTTAACGTTTGTTTACCAGCTCATGTGTGTTCTCTAGACAATAATGCTGTTTTGTTTTGCATTTTAATTCATAAAGTACCTCTGGGCCAATCAAATCCCTGTTTACTCAAACAGTTTATGGAAAAACATTGCTTTGACTTATTTGCAAGAGCACAAACGAAGAGGAATCAATGAGTCAAGAAAATTGATTGTCTGAACAAACTGAGCTGGTTTCACAGCATGCATCTCATTTCAGATGTTAACACTGTATGACACAACAAACAAATTTGTCTTTTAAAAGTCATAATTAGCCGTCAGCCGCACAGTAGGCTATAAGCTTACAAACGTTTAGCTGTTATTACTGAACTGCTCCGTTGGCAGTTTGTCTGCCATTACCTTGTTGCTATGTTCATAAACCAACAAATGACGGTTTCGGAAGCAATACAATGCTAAACCACAGCGCAGCATTGTTTTAGTAGTTCACTGCCAGGGTTTAGCATAGCGTTACTATCTAAATAAATGAGCTAACTTCATTTAACAGTGGTGGTGTGAAGTTATCCACAGCTAAAGGGTCACTTGTTCTTGCAGTGTCAGCAGAACGATAGAGCTTTCTTTCTCTCCTGAGCTTTGGGAAGTTGCTGATTGTCAGCAAGCTCCTGTCTGGCAACTCACGAACTGCATTGTTGCTTTATGCTGTTTATAGTTCAGTTAGGCTGAAAATACAGTGTGACCCAAACCACTCTGAGCAGAACTATTCACTTCAAATATAAAAGAACACACTCTAATATAACAATGGAAAAACTTGGGAAAATCTATGTAGATCTCAGATGTAAAGGTGCATGGGTTTCACATTGCTTTTAACTCATACTTGTGATGTGTTACAAAGTAAAATATACTTTGTCATATTAATCATTTTGCATAACATGTAAACAGTTCTCACATTTCGAAGCAAATTCACTCATAATTGTGATGTTTCAGAGTAAAATAATTAAAATAGCTGATAACAGATTTTGGATTCAGAATAGTATAGGATTCACAAAACCACATCTACTAGACCAAGGGCCACTTCAATCAAAATCACAGGATTTCATGTGGGAAATATAGTCTAGACTCCAGAGTAATAAATGATTCCCTGTGAGGGCCTGTTTTTCAAGTTTCTCCTACAGGTAAACACAAATCACTTGCATTGTTATCACAAAGCTCAGGATAATGTGGAGCACACAACGTCTAAAATTACCTAACTAGGGTTAAATTACCCACCTAGGTTGCAAAAAAAACAAAAACTCTATAATGTTAAAAAGTATGTCAGACTAAAATATACTGAAGACAAAGAAGTACTTCTTTGTCAATCCTTCAGAAACTACTACAAAGCATTATTTAATAAGCAGCCGGGAATGTCCAGAAATGACTCAATGGTTCCTGAACGCTGTGAGTCATAACTTCAGTCTACTGACTTCATTTCTGCAGTGCTTTTCCCTGAGCACATGTGTAACAGGGGGACGTTATGTTTTATTCAACACTGATTGTAAAGGAGATCTCAAATGTCCCACAATCTGTTGATCAGACTATATAATCTGCCTCAGTGCTGTTCTCTTGTATAAAATCTATTCTATCTTTCCATCAGTTATGAAACACTGAGATGGTGGGTCGAGCATTTCATAAAAGACCTCTTCTAAGAGAGGCCACAATACTGTAAACCAGACTTATTTGTATTCTGGAAAAACACAATGAGTGTGAGGGGCATCTCAATGACCAGACATGATGACTCTAGACAGATGAGAGAGGTCAAAGCGGTGAAAGAAGCATTTCTATAGTTCCAGCATGGTCTGAATGTGAATTATTGTTGCTATGGTGGTTCATATTTAGAAAAATTAATAAATAAAATTAATATACTTTAAAAATAAGTTACCAAAATAGTATATTTTCGGTCTTTGTTTAAAATACATCACACCCAGAGGTGCACATAACTGGTACGCATGTGTGGTAAAAATAAACAATGCGCAGCAGAAAACGCGGAGGGAAGCGCTTTTGAGCACCAACATTTTTGGGGAAAGGGACACGTTTACTTACTGGAGTAGGATTTTTCTACATCTCTGGTAAGATAGCATTCATGATGATAAGTGTGTTCATAATTAGGGGTGCAACGGATCACGTTTACTTGCACTTGAACGAACACATACGCACAAAAATATGTCAAAATACCCGTCTCTGCAAGAATTCTCTCTGTTATGTCATCAGTGAAAAGTTGAGAAAGAAAATGGTCAGTATATTCGTATGTATAATAGTAAATATTATATACATTTACTATTCTATTTCAGAATACAGGAGGAAAGGACAGAGAACAAGTCGTTATTAATTCATTTGTTTTAAGTACGAATTAAAAAATATGTTACCAATATAGAACCAATTCTATACTTTATTTTTGAATAATACATTTATTATTAAAAATTCATCCTTTATTTCATTCATTCATTCATTCACTATTCTATTTCTACACTATGTTCTATGATATCTCTTTTCACAGTTTATTTTAGAGAATACAGGAGGAAAGGATGGGTTGGCACACTGCTCTCTCTGTTCCATCTGTTCGGCGCTCAGATAAACTGTGGTCATCTGTCCACATGCTGTATGTGGGTGAACAGGAGCTTTTACAGTATGTGCCGATATATCACTGCCATTACACAGTTCAAAATGTGCTATGACGTAATACTTGTCATGTCATCTAATATATATATATATATATATATATGCTATTTATATATATGCTATATATATATATATATGATATATTTTAACAATATAGATTGTTTCAAAGCAGCTTTACAGTGATAATAGGAAATTACAGTAACAGTACAGATTGTTTTGGCTTTACAGCAGCTCTAGAATAAAGTTATTGTCCAGCTAAAGTTAGTTTTGATTGATTTATTCACTTCAATTGCAAAGACCATTAGTTATTAATTAGTTATTAGGGGCCGCTAACAAGACACCGTTCTAACAGAAAACCCTCAGTGCGCTCCGGCCGCCCATCAGCACAAAACAGTGCCTGGTGGCTTGAGAACGCAAACCCTGAAATAGGTTCCAAGGTGCAGGCCTTGAAAACGTTGTGAAAAAAAAAAAGGTTATCTCTGCGCAAACCTCAAAAACGCAAACCCGCGAAAACGCGTGCAAATGCACATCACGTGTTTAGTCCACAGGTATGCGCGTTTGAATATATATTTGCGCAGGCGTATAGTCCTTCTTTACAAACCAACCCTCAAAAAACTACTTGTCTGGCCTTAAACATTTAGAATACAGAATTATTTATCGCTTCCGTGTAGGCACGTGAGCCGTAATTATCCCGACAACGTTTTATCTGCAGGGAAGGGAAGGGAAGGAAGCCTTCACAGGGGAGAGACTAGTGGACACTTCAGGACTGTGTTGTAGTCAGTGTTGGGCAAGCTACTTGGAAAATGTAGTGAGCTAAGCTAGCAGTTACTCTACATTAAATGAAGCTTCACTACACTGAAGCTACCACCCTGGAAAATGTAACAAGCTATGCTACAGGAACATGGCAAAAGTAGTTCACTACATCTAAGCTATTTTTTTAAATTACATTTTTATATTGAACCAACTTCATTCCAAATCAATGCTATCTCAGTGATCAATAAAACTGTAAGGCAAGCATAATTGTTCAGTTCAATTTTTTATTCAACAACTGCTCCAAACCAATTTGGCAACAAAAACAAACAAACAAAAAACGTGATCCACATAATAACAAAACCAGGTGTCGAGAGTGTGCGTGTATTCATCTGTATGTGTAGCCTACGTATGCATATGCACAACATGTTTGCCTGGGTATGCACCAAGGTTATTTTCGTAAACGAAAACTGAAACTAAGACTAAAACTATTGGTCAAAAAACATTTTCGTAAACTGAAATAAAATAGAAATTTCAACATTAATGAAAAACTAAAACTAAACGAAACTAACAACAGTTACTGAAAAAATAACTGAAACAAAATAATAATTCGCAAAAATAAATAATCGTTTTCGTAATTAATAAGCTTCTGCAGCATCACGTGCATGACACGACGCTCTAAAAACGCGGCACTCAAGTTAAAATAAGTTCAACTTTTAAAAGACACGTATCGAGACCTTGCGCTTTTCCCCCACTGTGCCTCTCTTTTTCCCCACTGAAAAACAATTTTTTCCGTTTTTCAAAGCAAAACCGACTGTGTGAACCAGCCCTAAGAAGCAGAAAGGCCCAAATCTATTTCCATCTCATGCAAATACAGCTGTACCTTAATTCCAGGTATAAGAAGATAACCATCTCATGTGAAACTAGCCTAAACAAGATAGGCCTATACCACACATATTAGACAAGATACCACACTGAGCAGAAAACGTAAAAAACAAATAGCATGTCTATAGCCCAGAAATAGACGTAGGCTATTTGTCAGAGTAGAAGTATTCTATACTAAATGTCTGGTCTGAAGAGAACATTTGAATATGTGTATAACTATGATTATATGATTTTAAACGATGCAATAGACAGAAAGCATAAATGGATCAATACAAGAATAATGTTTGAAAGGATTAATAATTGAAATAACCTTAAAGAATAATCATAATAATCATACGCATATCTTTTTCTTATACATCACGTTTAACAAGATTTCATTTTTAATATTATTATATAATTTTTACTTTTTAGTTGCATTTGTTTGGTTCTTTGTTCATCCTCAAACAATTATTAAATTTTTATTATTGAAAGGTTTTCACAAGAGTTAAATGTAAACTGCAAACATTAAACTTTGCTGAAATGAAATGTCTTTAACTGGAAATGTTCTGTTAACTCTGCTAAACTATAATTACTAAAACTGAAACTGAAACTAAATACATAAAAACTAAATAGAAATGTGTTCACAAAATAAAAACTAAACTAAAACTAACAAAACCATTAATGAAACTAACTAAAACTAAACTGAAATTTATAGGAAATTTGAAAAAGATATTAAAATAAAAACTAATATAGAATAACTATAATAAAAAATAAAAAAACTATAATAACCTTGGTATGCACAATTTAGACTTGGCCATATTTGCAGGACTAACTGTAAGTTCATTTATAACTCAACTCAGCTCAAACCACAGTAGCAAAATAATTAAGACCTGCTCCAAACAGTACCAACATGGCAAAGAAAAATTACCACTAGATTCTGGCCAAGGCCCCTCTTTTGCAGGATGTGTTATTGAACCCATCGTCAATACTACGGCAAATGTACAAATATATAAATAAAACATCTAGGTGAACATCAGATTATGTGGTCATGTTTGATACCAGCCAATCAGAAAGATTATAGAGATGCACCGATTACAATTTTCTAGGCCAATTACGATTTTTCATTGAGTTTGACCCACCGATACAGATTAACAGGGGACCTTGGCGAAGTGGGGGCCCCACAAAGATATATTGATAGCCTATATATTGATATAGACGGCGGTGTTGTGTACAGAGTGAACAGCAACGGTTCTAGTACTGAGCCTTGTGGTACTCCATACTGAACTTTTGATCGATAAGACATCTCTTTATTCACTGCTACAAACTGATAACGATCAGATAAGTATGATTTAAACCATGCTAATGCACTATCCTCCTTTAGGTAGTTATTTACTGAAAATCTGACTTGCTAGCCATGGTCACCATTCACTTTAATGGAAAAGAGCAGCATGCACATTCTGCTTTTGTGTTCCAATGAAGAAAGTAATGTAAGTCATTCAGGTTTCACATGACTTGAGGGTGCGTAAATTACAGAATTTTCATTTTTGGTGAGTCAGATTGAAGAATCACCATGCAAATATATATCATAAAATGTGTCTCAGTCCACACAAAAAAAATAAAATAATTGACAGCATTATACGTCATAAAAACAACTGCCCAGCAGCATCATGCTCATGCACATGGCACAAGATCACTGTCTATTTCTATGTGCTCTTTTCTACAAAACACAGCTGAGCTCTAGAGAACACGTCTGTATATCCGCTCTAACGGGGCCAGACGCTCCCAGTAATGTCTAAGCACAGCAGGGATCATCATTAGGGAAAGATCACGTTCAAGTTCATTCATTTCAAGAAAAAACACAGTTTTAATCATAGCATCAGTGTCTGGAGCATGTAAAATGCTCCATGTATTCAACCAATCGCATGCAACTCCTTTGAACCACTATCAACTGCATTCCTAGCAAGAAGTCAAGCAGTGTGTGTTTTTAATACATTAGTCATGGCAGGAATATGAAGGATTCTGGATAATTTCGACAGAACTCAAATCAAAATATGGCATGAAAAAGTTTGCAATTTACAGTGAGGTAAAGATGTGTTCATATTTGATCTAGAGATTTGTCATTATTTATTCTACAGATTCATCATGTTTCACTGAATTTAATCAGATTAGATTATATAAGGCTTAACTGATCCATTGGCTTTTTTGGCGGAAGTGTCTCACATTGTTGCCTAACACTGCTGACAGCCAGGTTTGTGCCCTCAGAGGCCAAATCGAACACTTTGTATGACAGAGCAGCATATGCAGCTTCAGCACATTAATAGATCAGCACTTTCAAGTTTTTCCCTACAATGTGTACTATGTGTTTTTGTGTACTTCACACTTTTAGCTACTACCTTGCATCTGAATGTATTTATTATTTTGGTTTCAGATCCCTAAACATGAAAGTTGAAAATAGTTCACACACACACAAAAAAAAAATGTTGCCCCAAACTGAATCCATTTGATTTACTTTCTTCTGTGGAATGCAGATTACAACGAACTGGCACCGACACAAAATGACCCATAAACACTGTAACAATATGATTAAAAGTAATCTATGAATGTGTTAAAACAGAGGAACAGATCGAAATTTATGTTGACTTGGCATCCATGCTAGCTTGGCAAGAAGTGATGCCTGATTCATAAACAAATAGTTATTTTCAGATCTTTTCAATCAACTGATCCAGTTCAAATGCTCGTCTGAATGATTTGTTCAAGAATGATTTGTTCCTTAGTTCAAATAACCTAATGATTTAGTTACAGTGGTTCAAGTTATCATACAGTATGAACTCAGAATTTCACTTTTATGATACATATATGATTATTTTGGGTCCTTTTTAAAGAACCACTGCCCATTCTTGTTATTGAGGGAAAACAGACACATTTCACAGCTTTCAACATGGTAAAATATGTCAGCACAAAGCAACGTAAGCGGTCAGAATATGCTAATTTCTTTTTCTTTCAGTAACAGTTTTTAGTTGGTGAAGAGAGGAAGGATACATGTCATGAATCCAAACATATCAATTCTTAATCATTCTTTTTCATCTTTTTTCTTTTCATGTCTCTACTCTGTTCCTCTCTGTCTGGAAACAGCCACTGAATTACAAACAGTACATCAAAAAGTCAGTGAAAAATTAAATCCAGTGAGCCACATCTTACCCGTTTAGACAGTATGAAAGAGTGGATCCTCTCGTTCCGACCAGACGACAGCAGCTGTGAATGATGTGGACACTGTAAAAAACAAAACAAAAAGAACTCTGATATGACAAAGCAAATGACTGAGGAACGTGTCAAACGACTGACGGACATTAAGACTAAAGGACAAAAGACTTGCTGGATCACAGATGCACCAAAAAGTGAATAAAAAAAACACACACAAAATGTGTTATTTCATGCCCCACTGGGATTTCTAAACATTATTGCTTCTGTGCAAACACAAAGCCATGCTGTAGATCAGGAGAAAGACTGACAGAGAGACCTGCTTTCATCGACACCCCCCTTAGCACCTCTACATCACACGTGCGGGTTCATAGTCGTGCATACATTAGAGTTCTCCCTCGAGACGCACGTATTCATTCCACATTACCAGAAACACGGCCGCTGACACAGCTTCCCCCCTCCATCTTTTGATGGGAGACGGACCACAAAGACGCTGTGAGGGAGAGCTGCGTCGCTTTACTGCATTGTTTTCTCCAATTTAAAGCAAACTGAGGAAACCTCCAGCCTCTGGTGAAGCTGTCACACACAGCTGCTGTCTCACAGAGACCAGAAAGAGGGAGACTGAGAGAAAGAGAGAGAGAGAGAGAGAGAGAGAGAGAGAGAGAGAGAGAGAGAGGCAATAAAACAACAACAAAAAATTCACACTAACTACCTCCCACCTCTCAGAGTTGACCTGAGGTGTTGTCATGGAGACGGGCCGCATGCCGGCACGATAGGGAAAGAGAGAGAGAGAGAGAGAGAGAGAGAGAGAGATGGAAGGGGTTCTGAGAGAATACAATATCTATCTAATGTTGAGAGACAGATATAAAATCATTCATTCATCATTATCTGCATATCAAAAACCTAGATCTATCTATCTATCATCTTTTCTTTTTCATCCATCCATCCATTTCTTTTTTCATCCATCCATTTCTTTATTCAAACATCCATTTCTTTTTATCCACGCTTCAATTTATCCATTTCCCAAATTCCCATCCATTCATTTATCCATCAATCCATTTATCAATCATCCATTCCTTTTTTCATCCATACATCTATTCATTCATCCATCTACCATCCATAAATATCCAATTCTTGATTTATCCATCATCCATCTGTTCTTTTTTCATCCATCCATTTATATTTTTCCAACATTCATCCATCCGTTCAACCATTTATCCATCCATTTCTTTTTTCTTCCATCCATCCATCCATCCATCCATTAATTTAACCATTTATCCATCAATTTTTTCATCAATTGATCCACTTGTTCAAACATTATACATCCATTCATCCACACATTTAAATATTTTGTATACTCATAGTTATCTATCTATCTATCTATCTATCTATCTATCTATCTATCTATCTATCTATCTATATTAAACATACCACAGACAGGTGCCTCCCATCAGCCTTTAGTTGTACACCTACTGACATCAGCACACACAATGACTTCAGAATAAACAAATCAGCAGCACACACAGACAAATCTGACTGGTTTTCGCAGGAAAGGTGATACCAGGTGTGTACTGTGCAATGGACAAAATGCTGTTTGTTCTAATGACTATAGTCACAGAACCTGAGTCAAAGAGGTGAAAGGAAATAGCTCACCCTGAAGGTATAACTTTGACCCACAGGGTGTGAGAAAATACCCTAATGAAAACTATAAAAACACACAATCAAATCACTGAGAACAAACCAAACAACAAACAAAAAAAGGGTTATTCTGGGTAAAAAAACTAAACAAAACAAAACATTTTTAACAGCCAGACCTTGATACTGCAGCGAGTCAACAGAAGTCCTTTCCTGGTAACGGTGTGTATCAAGTGTGTATCTCTCTAACCATTCTCTGTGGCTCGTGTAGCATGTGTGTGGCCGGTGAACGCTCTGACATCTGCCTCACACACACACACACTCACACACACATGGCTGCTCGACTCTCCCTGGCATCCACCCCCATGTGCCTGCCTCCTAACTCGGTGAGATTAACACACCCCTTTGTCACCGTACAAAGGGGGTTAAAGCATTTCCTGGAGCAAACCGAAAGCATCCGTAGGGACTGAGGGATGGAGAGGGGGGGAAAAGAGAGGCAGAGACAGAAAGATATGAAGAAAAAGATATATAGTGCAGGTAAAGTGATATATACATTCAAAGAGGTGTCAATACACGTCAGGCTCATTTGGCAGGTCTGTTTGTTCTGTCAAGTGTTTGCTTGAACGTTTCCTTTAAAAGGAACAGAATCGCAGATGTGCTGAAGATCCCAATTAACCCCTAATGGTGTGAAATGACTGTCAAATACAAAAGCTGTGCAGAGCTTCAACACTTAACCAACAAAAGCCTCGATCACTGACTGTGGAGCCTGTGGGGAAAGATTCAGCACTGATTTCAGATCAGCTTTTCTGAATTAACAGGAAACCAATCTCAATACTGGAATAAGATAAACACCTTTAGACTTTATTGTCTACCATAAAAGTCACATTACAAATGCAGAGCTCAGTGACAACCAAGACATTCATCCTAATATAGCTTTACAGCCCTCTGAGCACATGAAACAGTCTTCAATGTTGACATAATGACACATATTATGGTCATTTTAAAGGTTCAGAGCATCGTTTACATTAAGTCAACATGATTCTCATTCGCAACCCATACCTCTCCGTAATTTGACATATTTTCAAGCAATGGAAGAGAAAGAGCAAAGAGCAAAATTGTGTGACGTGGCTTTATTTTACCCATCAGGAATGGATTGGACAGTGAAAAGTGGCTATTGCAAACCATAATTAAAAATTATTTCAGAAAAAGTTTTGATTAAATATTTTGAAGACTTTTTAGGTTTAAAATAGTGTGCACTGATAAATAGCTAGTGCACAATATATGACAAGGAAAATGTACTAAGAAAGTAAATTGGAGTCAAATTAATTGTGATATTAAATTAGTAGCATAAACATTGCTGCAATGGTCAAATATCTCTTTGGACCATATTCTTCAAGCCAGTTTCAGAACAATATCTACTTTGTAACAAAAAAAAATTATATATCATATTCTGGGGTTAGCTAATGAATATTTTCTGAAAATAA
This sequence comes from Leuciscus leuciscus, assembly GCF_965113295.1. Classification (NCBI taxonomy): domain Eukaryota; kingdom Metazoa; phylum Chordata; class Actinopteri; order Cypriniformes; family Leuciscidae; genus Leuciscus; species Leuciscus leuciscus. The sequence goes on along the minus strand of NC_138728.1, from coordinate 11,774,700 downwards.
AATTAACAATGCCTACAGATAACATCTGATCATCAATAAGAGTAAATCGCAGTAATGACGAAAAGCAACCACAGTAATAATATTTAAAAAAAATATTATAATACTAATTATAATAAACAATTCTGCCAGCAAGGAATATAGTTCATTAGACTAACTGTAGGCTGATAGTGGTTGCCAAGCAACGTAGCAACTCAAATCAACTGATATGTAGTCACAAGTGTGTGCGTGTCTGTACAGGCAATTAAATAAAGTTCATTCAATTCGATAACTGCATACAATACAGAAAAAAGTTTATTTTAAACTGAATTAATGTATTTTTAAAAATCAATGGCCCTGAAAAGATTTAAACATTTAAACTGAAGTGACAAATACCAGATAGTACATACCTGTACCTCTCAGTGTTGTATATTTTCTCTACCATTAACAATTATATCGCAGTACCCTAAAAGTAAGCTATCCTATCCAATAATGAAGGGTCCATGTTGCCATACTGTGACTTTTAGAGTATCATATGAGTGAGGACATGTAGATACAGTCTAGAATAAATATGAACAGAGAGAAAAGCTCTGATTACTTTCCCCAGCTCTCAGCTTTAATTTACCCTGTCTGAGTGTTAACATCAGTCAGACTGGGGTCCCTCACACACACACACACACACACACACACACACACACGGCCGAATAGACTGAGTGCTAGAGAGCTGCACAATAGGGCATGGAGAGGCCTTTTCACACAGCAGATTTAGCACACACCAGCTGGGCTTTCAACACAGAGACGAGTCGCCACTGAACTCTGTCATTTCCACTTCAGCTCTGAGGACACAGTTATCCACACTAGCGGACAATACACGGACATAATTCCCACCAGACTCCCAACAGAACTAGAAAAGAAACAAAAGATCTGCTTTTCTTTTTTAGCTTTTTAAGTTCATAATCCACTTGATCTTGTGTAGGGCCATATCTTTTATTTTATAATACATTTTATATTTTACATTAAAATTGTAAAATATATATTTATATAATACTAATATATTACTGATTTTACTGTATTTTGGATAAAAAAATTAAAAAATAATAATTAAAAAAATAAAATAAAAATTATATATAATATATATATATATATATATATCCAAAAATACAGTTTTTTTTTTAACATTTATTCCTATGATGGCAAAGCTGAGTTTTCAGCACCACAGTCTTCAGTGTCACATGATGAAAGTTTAAAACAGTTGTGTACAAAAAAAAAAAAATCTGGATTCTTTGACGAACAGAAAGTTTATCTGAAATAGAAAGCATTGCATTGGCATTATGAGAGAGACAGAGAAACAAAAGAGAGATGGAGGAAGTGAACTAGAACTGTTGGCATGATGCCACCTGGAGAGGGGGGATCCACACAGTGCAATAAGACAGTGTTATTTGATTTTTATGTTAATGATGTGGTTTGAGCAAAGGCCACATGCCAAGAGAGAGATGGGACGGCAGTAGGGTTCCACTCACGGTCGTAAAATCTATTGGTATCATCTATATGCAACAAAAGCAGTGGTGCAACATTTCATTTTAAAGATAGGCTACAATAATTTCTGAGCAACTAGCATCATTAAACTGATTTGGGAAGAAATAAAGATTTGTCATATATATACATGTGTATATATATATATAGGCCTATATACACACACCCACACAAAATAATTATATTAATTATTTCTTATTTCTATTTAATTTATTTTTATATTAATTTACACAAAATAGTATAGAGATTTCGCAATGGCTATTTATAAATTTTTGGCCACAACATTACAATTATTTTAGCACTTTTTCAAGCCAGATCTCTTCCGTTTTAACCGCTTATTCGGGTGAATGGTGTATGAAATCTCTCTCAATTCATTTTACCCGCTGATGACTTATGTGCCTTCCATTTTATTGATCTGCCTGTTTATATAAAGGCCATAGTTCTCAGTGAAACAGTCAATAAAACGGCATTCAGCCCTCTCTAAGGTCAGCATGCATTAGCAATATTTTCCACACAAAGTGCTCATTACCACGCTGATCTTTATTTGTTCTGTAATCTAGATAACCCTTTATAAAACATGCAATGAACAATGATGGCAGGAATCAGCTCTTATCTCAGAGCGGCCACATAACTCAGTCTCTTTTTCAAGCTCCCTTACAAGCCACGCCGATCACACAACATCATCTCCATGGAAACCCACCGCAGCAACGAGGGCCCAGCGACGGCGGGGCAACCACAGCGACCCCGACCCACCAGACATTAAGCCGGCACTCCAGAGAGAAACTAATCTTGTGCAACATACAATGAGCGAGCACGGAAAGAACAAACCAAAGCAAAGAAGCAGACACAGAGGGAGAGTCGGCCGAGAGAAAGCTAATGAGAAACGTATTCTTAGTACGTATTCTTTAAAAGAAAACACGACAAGCTGGTGGTAATAAAAAAAGAGAGCGGGAGTGATGGAGAACTATGGGGCCGTATTTCACTCTGTGAGGAGCTATACATCTGATGGATGAGAGAGGAGAGGGTCAGGAAAGGCTTGTTTGATGGCTATTATTAGGCACACTAGAGGGAACAGATTTCCCCTTAAGCCAGTAACTCAGCTGATTGAGAAATCTCCTCATAGTGACTCCCTGAGGCACGTGAATCACACCGGACACGCTCGCCCCGTGGGCTGCAGACTGAACAGTAGCAAAGTCAAGAAAAGATGTCAGCCGAGAGAAGAATTTGAACATATCAAATTCACTGAGCATCCAAAGTGACATTCTTGATTCGAATTTCTTGTCAGCCTAGAAATTATTCAGTGGTCAAAAAAGTGTTTGTAATGACCACTAATGTTTTTACTGATGTCCCTTATAAAATAAAATATATAACAAAATTAATAAAATAATTGTATTTTATAATACAATTATATTATATTATATATTATATATAAACTATATAATAAATTAAGTTTATATTTGAACCCTGTCTCTTTCAGTATACATGATAACATAATACGATAAAATTATATAATATAAATAAATTATTTTATACTGTTGATTTACATACATTCAAATACATAAAAAAAAAAAAAAAAACATTGCGAAAACCTCATCTTAATGTCATTTTAACATTCAACAAGAAACATCCCAAGGATGTATTTCAGAAAGAAAACACTATAAATTTGCCTACAATTTCCAATTGAAAACACATACAGATGTACTTTCGGAAATCCAATTCACCATATTCCCACCTGATTTCAAACTGACCAGGCGCAAAACAGATCTTATACATTCCTATCCATCAAGAAATAACTCTAAGTACCCTAATTCTGAAAATGTCATTGCATTTGTAATGTTTTAGCTCAGTCCTGCAGCGAAACTCCCAAGAAGAGATTTCTCTATGAAGGCTGTCAACTGACAATAAACATACCTTGACTCCACACTGTGAGAGTGTGGAGGTCCTGAATAATATGATTCACGCAGCAGAACCCCATTATTGCAGGATCACACATTCACACTGATACCTGCCAGATAATTCAATAAAATGACAATGTTTCCTAGAAAAATGAGTGTGCTAAACACAAACAGACAAACACATTAAGGTCACAGCATAAGCGCTATCAAAATAAACACCCCCATATAGGTTTGCATATAAAAAAAACAATTTGAAACAGTCAGCTATAGCCTATCTGGCCTCTACCTGACAAAATGACAAAAGCGATTGTCCACAACAGAGCAGCATATTAGAGCCCTATTTGGCCTTATTTGTATCCAGTCAGGCTTGAGCAGGCAGAAATGTCATTTCCATGTGCACGTCTGTGAATCTGAAGCCTCTGGCAGCAACAGACACTCGGAGCGCACAAGCTAAATTATTCTTGATTCCCATTATACAAAGTGGTTTTATTAAACCATGAGTGACCTGCATTTAAATTCACGTTTGTCATGTGGACAGTGTTATAAATCAAGTGCAGTGCAGCGCATTGTGGAGCAGCTCTGACATGCCTTCACACTGATTTCATGGACACAGATGCATAAGCCAGATAAATATGCAATTTTCCTTCTAACTATGAATATTGGATTATCTTAATCTTTTTAAATGGTTAAAAAAAACTTGAAATGCATACTGAAAACAACACGTTGGTGTATGATAAGGGGGAAAAAAACGCTAAATAAAACTTTTCATGTCTCCATATTTAGGGAAACTAGGAAAGTCTGTTTTTTCTAATGAGAAAAGTAATTGTGACTTTATTTACTGCAACTGCAACATTATGTCAATTGTGATTTTATTTCTCATAACTGTACCTATATACATAATTTCTCACAAATTCTACTTAATTGATCATAATACTGTCAACAATTGTGACTAAAAAGTATTTCTTACATTTTCAAATTTCAAATGTACATATTATATACATATTATTCTGAGGCCAAAAGACTTCCATAAAAATAAAGTGAGAATTAAATGTTACAAAAACCTAACAAAAGTAATACTTTAGCACTTACCCTCTCTAGGGACAGAAATTACATCAAACTAATGCTTCACTGTATTCCAACGAAAGACAAGAATTGTCTTACTTTGTTAAAAAAAAAAGTGAATAAACAAACAGTAGACTGTTGACTTCTGCTCTGATGCTCTAGAGCCCTTGAAGGTCGTATGCATAACAGATTACAGGCTTGGCTTGTGAAGTAGGAAGTGAAGTGCTATTCAAACTGAAAGCAAGACCAAGCCAAAGACTCAATTCAAGAACTTCAGAGTTGCCTAGAACTAGTTGCCTGTTCTAGCACATTCTGTACCTGACTAATGAATTAAAAAGACTATGGAGCTGCCAGACAAAATTAGTAGTCTAAACTGTGATAAATTATTAAATGTTTATGCCACTGGCGTTGAACTGCCCTATTATCATCCAGAGTCACCAACATGGCCAGAGGTCTCATTGTGGCTTTTTTATCACTCTTTCTCCCTTTACCTTAATAGCCTAATTTACAAAAACAAAACAAAAACATAATCTGAGCTCGGTGGAAAATATACCTAAAGGATATGAATCAGCTTGACAAAACTTCTTTCAACTCCCCTTTAAGCCATGAAACTGGCTTCATTTATTAACAGACAAACAGCTTTACAGACAAACTACTTTAATGTTAACATAAAACAGCATTCACAACCTATTGTAAGTGTATCTTTGTGAAACAGAATATTTAATGAGGGGGAAAAGGGCAGACTTGGTTTGATCTGTTGGGAATGTAATGGATCATGAAAAGTGTAAATTTATACCAAAATGGAGCCAAACCTGAATGCAACTTTTTAATATCGATCAAGATTTGCTGTTCTAGCTGTTAACTTAAATGATAACCGATATTACATTACTGTATTAGCCCCTAAAGGGACATGGTGGTGGGAAAAATATGAGATGGGAGGGAAAAAAATAAATATTTCAATGCTTTTGCGTTCTCCTGCGAAAACTTTTGTGTTCCCCGGAAAACTCAAAAGGCTTGCAAGCGAACCCAAAGTTTCTTGGGGAACGTAAAACATTTGTGGAGAACTCAGAAGCATTGACTCCTTAAGTTAATAAACACAACATTTTGGAAGGAATAAAGATTTGTATGCTTCAAATGTTCCTCACAAACATATTTGAGTCCTAATACTGTCAGACCAAAAACATAAAAGCCAAGAAATGTTACAGTCTGAAGTCAAGTGAAAAATGTTGTCATACTGTACGTAGGAGGGCCCATATGCACATGTTTTCGATATTTATAACTCATAAATCATATGTCAGGAGTGACACTGTTATTCAATATAACTGTACTGCATTGATCGCCCGCACAGCGGTGAGTTCAGTCAATTCAAGCCTCTCTTTCTCCCAGCAAGCCTCCAGTCTTTCCACCGCTCTATTCAAACGTTCATTTGTTCTTCAGTCAGACTGAACACCCGCCAGACCCTGTCAATCTGGATTCAGTGGAAGTAACAGGGAGCTCATAAAACACAATGTACACAGGGAACTAACATTATTTATAGAATAAAAACATTAATTTGGGGGACATAAAACAAAAAGCAGTTCAGTATAGTTTCAGTATAGAAACTTTGTTTTTAAAAGCAGCGTTTCCGTTTCTCAGTATTTAACAATGTACACTCACAGTCCCATCAGTCAGGCTCAATTAACTCTTAAATAAATAATTCAAAATAAATTAGTTAAAGAGGAAAAGAGAGGACAGAGAGAAAGGGAAAAAAGGCTGAGTTTATATGTATCAGTTTCAGTGTGAATGTGAATGTGAATGTGAATAAGGACAGACATGAAAATAAAGTCTGCTTAGAGTAGTAAAGGAAGTAAAGTTGTACAAGTTTTAAACTAAGATCTTAATTTTTAAGTCAAATCTGCATAATGGTAGACATGATCAGAATAATTAAGAATCTATTCATCTCCAATTCTGAATCCTCTAAAAACAAGGCAGTATCTGACAACATCAGACACATAATGCCAGTAAGTTAAAGTACTAGAATGTTCTTTCTTAGTCATTGTTAGTGGTTGGTTTTCTCCAATAAAAGTGGGGCATAACTGGGAGACACAAAAGAATATATTTTTTAAAGTATGTTTTTACAAAATACAAATCCTACTTTCACCCGTTCGGATCATAACCCTTGCACCACTGAAAACTCCAAAAGACGGCTTAACATATTAAATTTAATCTATCCATATTTCAGAACTCCAAACATCAATGCACTTACATAACTGGCAGGAAATAATCTACTCCTTCATTTGATATAACTTTTCAGATGACAAGGACTCAGATATGAAGCTCTAAACATCATTAAAGTCTGCAGAAGTCTGTCTGGAGTGAGTCTCGGTGCACAGGGGAGTTTGAGGTCTTCAAAGCAGGAAGTTGGATTATTTTAGGCCTCCATTATGATTCACAGACATGCTATAGACAGAAACCAGCTGCTAAGGCTTTTTGGAAAACTTTTAAAGGCAAAAACATGCTTGTGACTCACATTAGATCAACATTAACCCCCATCAAAGCATACAGGAGTGTTTGGAGTGTGTTTTGGTACAAGGGAGGATACAGGGTTCAAGAAGGAGGCCAGGAGGACAAGAACAGAAACCGGTCCACAGGAGCGAAATTTCACAGGGCTTGTGGGCGCCATGACCTCCGAGTTATTTACACCAAGTCATAAAATCAACACAAATCTCTCCAAAGCAGCAAGCAGACCACTGACCACAGCTCTCAAATACCCATAAATCAGCAGGGTTAAAGCACAATGACTCCATGCCAATTTAAATATTTCACATTTCTCCGTGGTTAGGTTGGTCGGACGTTAGACGTTTTGCAACTAAACGCACGTTCTTGAGATGACACTGATCTGTTGACGCTAAAACACAAAGAACCAGTGTCTGAAAAGGTTTGCTACTTCTTACTGAAGTTGATATGACAACTACAACTTTTAAATATTTACATTATAGTTACAATTTATATCAATTTATTGTAGTACATATGAAAACGCTATATAAATGCCTCATTCATTCATTCATTCATCAATGGTTAATTTAATGTATTTTAAAATTTAATTTATTCCGGTTGTGGCTTTCAGCAGCCATTAATTCAGTCTTCATGTCACATGATCTTTCAGAAATAGTTCTCATATGAAATTATGTTTATCTTCAGTTAAACTGTTTAAAATAAATACATAAATATATAAATACATATACTGAGGTTCATAATATAACAACTATGGTTGGAGGAAAAATATATTTCAATATATTTACATTTTATAGTTAAATTTACAGATACACACACACACACACACACACACACAAATAAAAAAATCATAATATTACCATGTGCTGACCCAGATATCAACATAATTGTGTATTGCTAGGTCTATTCAGATTCCCACTCCTAATGATTATTACTGTAAAACCAAAGAATTACATCTTGAACTGTTGTGAAAAATTGACTGAGGCATAATTTAATTACCGACAGGCACAGACACTGAGACCCGTGGGAAAATAAGAGGAGGTGATCATAAATGATTATTTTCTTCTTTAGCAGGGGTGAGAGCGTGTGCACATTCACTGAAACACCAGTATATAAAATGCACTTCATCATAAATGGACCTGAAACCCATCTCAGGATAAAATGATCCACAATTAATTCGTTTTTTCCAATATCTCTATTATGTAAAGAGACACTCTATTGGTGCAAGAGAGGGCAGGGCGCTAACCAACCTCATCCTGAAAAATGACCAGCATCTGCTTTCAGTCACTGAATTAGCAGATGACATTATCAGCGCTTCAGTACATAGCCAGGCACAGAAAGTAATGCCTCGTCCGATCAATGGACTGAGAAAGCACTGCATTATGGGATAGAGAGCACATCAGTCCTCATGATATGAGTGGAACAATTGTTACTCAACTTGCTAGGGACATTGTTGTCCAATTCATCTGTTCGCAATTTTTTAACAATTCATAGCAATTATAAGCAGATATGCCTTTTTACCCCATAATGCACTTAGGCTGAACTCACTGTGTCCTTCATATCAGCTTCCATAATGGTTACACATAAAAGATAACATTCCTTTCCTATAAACAGTCCTAGATTTGAACTCTATAGCAAACCTCAAACGGAGCACATTTCCTCCTCTGCAAGAGCTTGTATTTGTGGTTAGTGTTAAAGTCAGTGGATTGAAAGAGGACAAAGGCATTGAGGGTACGTTTACACGACAACAATGTACTAAAAGCAGACAAGTTATTCCTTTGCATTTTTCATGTACAGATGACACCACTGTCAAAACGATCCCCGTTCCCACGGATCTGCGAAAACGACTAAAAACGCTGTATTCTTCAGCCAGGCCAGTAGTTGGCGATGTCACTTTGTAAAGAAACACTAAAGACTGAACACGCAATATGCACGACGTCACCGTTTTCACAAATTCACGTTTTTGTAGGTTACACGGAGGCGATAACGGTATTGTTTTCAAAAACTTCCAATTTGACATCTGTTTTCAAAAGTTTGCATTTTCAGTTTTTAGTTGAAAACATAGTTGTGTAAACGGCCCCTCAAATTAAGTTCACGGGATGAGATGACATGACAGTTAAAACTGAAGAAAAGATGTAAAAATGTAACATATTCATCTGATTATAAAAATAAAAAATAGGGTTACACTTTATTTTAAGGTGTCCTTGTTGCAGTGTAAATTATACATTGCATTTGCATAATTTATAGTAATTAAACTACATGTAACGTAACAAGGACACTGAAAAATAAAGTGTTACCAAAAATAGTATAGTCTCACATTACATAATAGGTCAAATTTAAACATTTATCCAATGCATTTTTGCAGTGCATTTTGAGAGACATATCCAGACAGATGGAGCTGAAAGAGCTTATATTTTAATCAGCACAACAAGTACTCCATATAGGAGGAAAATACATGCCACATATTACTGGTAGTTTTCACCATCCAGATTAAAATGCTTTTGCTTTATAATGTAATTCAATCAGAAGCATTCAGCTTCTGCATCTAGACTAAAATGGAACACATTTATCATACAGTACATGGAATAAATCACTTCTTCTAAGAGAAACGAGTCATATAAGCAGTCTGTCATGTTATATAGCTGATCACAGCATTTATTTAGTTAGACCAGTGATTCTGAAGGAGCAAAATAAGTCACAACCCATCAGAATCCAATAATAATTCCTTAGAGAGAACATATTTAGGAAATATTATTCATGCTCTGATAGGGTCCCATCAATAAGTTGTGTATTTACTAATTTTCTGCCTAATTTTATCAATCAAATACACTGTTAACAGTGTTTTTCGAAGTAGTAAATAAAATAAAAGTAGTACATATTTCAGTCTTTGCTTTAAAAAAATGTCATGTAGCTATAATTAAATGTGTTAGGCCGACTTGTCATTTCTTTGTAATCATTTGCGAAGTTTGCATTGTTTCAAAGTATATCAAACACCTGTAAATCCAACACGGGAAGGTAAAAGATTTTCCAACTCAGATTGCGCAACAGATTCAAGTTGTTCTCACAATTTTCCCGCTTGGTCCAACAGAAAGCTTGACCTCTTTGAGCTGTGCTTCATACATTGATTCAACCGCAAAATTTCACCAAAATTTCGCTAATGGCATCTTATAAACACAAATCACCAGCTGGTTGAAAGAGAGAGGCACAATCACATGATGCCGAACATGTTGTCCATCTTCGGACATGTTTGACCTTAATCTCCACTAATCGTTTATCAACCACAAGGAAGCAATAGTTCAAAGTCAGTTTATGTTTTTTTTTTGTTTTTTTTAGATAACAAATAAAGACAGGCATGTGAACGGAGATGTTACATGTGGCCATACTAAATAAATCTGTAATCCCAATGCTATATCATGCAAAGATACCTATAGCTAAACACCAGTTATATTTCCGCTGACAATCCCATTGTTCACTAATCTACTACCACTTAGTATGCAAGATAGAATTACACAAGTTCATTGCGTTTAAATCAGGCTTAAAATCTACGATGCATTAAAATCAGGACACAAGGTACATGTGGCATATTTGCAGAGCAATTATGAGCATGCAAATGTCTAGCCTGCCATGCCAATGGCAGCTGGTGCAATGTGTCTATGTAAATATCCAGCATCTGAACTTACTGAGTCACAAACAAACACTCCAAAAACCACAGCAAAAGCTATTTATTTCCCTCCCTGTAATCCTCTCTTTGCATTATTGTCCAGTCATTCTATTCCAGATGGTAAGGCAAAGATGAGAGTGCATGAGAAGGCAAAGGTCCATGATGAAGCACAGCTGGCTTGGTGGCACGTACCTGGTGCCTGTTGTGCTTCATTAGCACTGCTATTTATTCCCATCCAAAAAAAGCGTTTGATGTGGTTCCACCTGGACTCTGTGCAGAATAAAATTTCATGGACTGAGCATAATTTAGATCTAAACATGCATCGACCGGACAAAGAAAAGGGCATTAGAATATGAAAGTTCATTTTTTATTCAAAACACATTCTTAAACTATCTGTAAAAATCCACCAAATTCAGATTTTCTATCTACTTCCAGAGCATTTCATGGAGCAATGACAAAGAGTGTAAATAATAATGAATTGCACCAAAACAATCAAGTCATGCCAAATTGACAATTTCAGAGCTAGTAAAGAATCATAAATCAAATTCAATTTAAAAATAATTAAAAATAAAATAAAATATTTACACCCCTAAACATAAAGAACCTGTCCTGCTCCACAAATGGCTTTCTCCTCCTGTCTTCAGCTCTGATATCTCTCTCAACTGCATTCGCTCTCACACAGACTCATTTCTGTCGTTACAGCCCTATACAAATGCTAATTAACAATTGCTATGAAAAGCTAAATGGGAAACTATTCTCATCTCACTATGAGACTTGTGGCTCTGCAGCACACAACAGCTGTTATGCACACATGCATACTAATATCCCATTGCCAGGGACATGAAAGCAAATGTGCCATATTTTTTCATTCATTAATCATCATTTAGATGTATCGATGTTAGACTGCCTGCAGGTTGCCTATGAAGCCATCAGATTATGTACCAAACTGCAGTGTGAACGTCAAAAAGAAATAGCCTAGCACTACAGTGACTTAAACACACACAATGAAGAGGTTTTCGAAGTGTGAACGCCAAATATAGTCAATGTCCCGAAGAGTTATATAACTCTAAATCTTATCACCAGTCCTAATTAAATCACATTTGACATACAACAGCCTGTAACCTCATAAACACAACACACTACATTCTGGCACGTTTAGCATAATGCTGCATTCATTTACACCTGAGGCCCAATAAAAACACCGACCAATGCAGTCGGCCTGTGTTTCCTCACTTGACAGAAAAGAACAAGTGCAGCCTTTTTGCATTGTCCATTTGTGGGTTTTCAATATTTTAGTCTTTCTTCATGCTTAAATATATTAAAAATATATTAAATATTCAGTATTTTTACAGCATGATGGGATGACAAGAAAATATTTATTTCATTTTCTCAAAATGCTCAACCATTCGATACAAACCTGATACCCAATGTTTTGTAAAATCAGACAATAATTTTGATTTAATTTATGGGAAACAGCTACCAACATTTGGTCCCAAACTAGGTGGATAATAGTTTAATTTTAGCTAAATCTTACAGCCATTGTTTATTTATTTATTTTTAAATATTCTTCTATTAAATTTTGATTTATTTAGAGGTCCCAGATTTTGGTAACAGGGTTGCAAAAGTTACAAAACCCTGTTATAAAACAGCTTAAATAATATTTCGTTTGAACACATTGAGGCTGACAATCAACATTTCGGTTAAGTATAGCCTTTTACAATTTGCTCAAATTAAAATAATTGTGTAAAATAAAAATAAAAACTATATACATTTTACAAGAGTTTAGGCCCCATTTGCACCCTATTAATGGAAAGTGTATATAAACGTTTAAAAAGCCTGTATTTTTTTTTTTAAAGACACAAAGACATGAAAGGAAGATGCAATAACGAAAGGAAGAGCCTTGTTCCCGTTGTCTTTTGTGGGGTTTCCTATGGCTGTAAACGTTTTTTTTTTTTTTTTTTTTTTTTTTCATCATGCAATGACAGTCAGCAGGTCCATCTAGTTCTCAAATGAAAATGAATAAATAACCAATTCAAATATTTACATTTTAGAAATGCGCCATTATGAACAAATATTGAGGGTGAAGCCTGAGAATGATGGGAACACCTGCTGGTGGCCGAGCAAGATTTCTATGAAACACAGACTTTCATAATGGGCCGTTTATCGTGTCAATACAACACGACACACAATGAAAGCATAATTTTAAACGCCGTTCGGAATAAACGGACAAGTTTCGTGTATTTCAAAGAAACGCGTCCTTTGTGAGCCCTGCCATATTGCCGTGAAAATCCGCATCATCATCGGTTGCCATGGGAGAAGCACGACTGGATGCTCCTCATCGGCTCAAATACTGCACCTACTGCGCATTCTCCTTACGAAAAGCGTCTCGACAGAAACTCTGAGAGAATAACGCTGCATTCATAAAACTCACCGACTGCAGCGATGAATCCTCGACCTGTCCGGTTTCATGGGATTGATGTAGGTTTGGAGTGTAGTGGGCGCGCGCCGCAGCTTCTCTTTCTCCTCGAGCGCTCCTGCTGCTGTCAAACGCGCAGCGCCGTCACGCGCACGCTCAGTGCAGGCGCAGCTGCAGCGACACGAGAGACTAATCAGCGGATCACACACACAAACACCACTACTTAGACTCTGTAAAACAGAGAGCACGTATATTCTTAACGTAAAAAGAATGGTTCAAAAGTTTGTTTTTGAAAGAAACGCATAGCTACTTTTAGTAATGACTGACTGAATTGATCGAAATTTACAGTAAAGGCTCCGCAAACAAATTCATCCATTCACACGTATCCACACGTATGTGTGTGCGCGTGTGTGTTTTAACACTGTTTTTTTTTCCATGTCATTAAAGTACAGTCATGGAAAACAACCTCAAATCTACAATTTTCAGTCTACACACAATTATACTTTGTCAAAGCCATATTTAACCTTGTGTTTTTGTGCAGATGGATAGAGTTGCTTTGTGATGTTTTTTTCTTCTTTTTTTTTTTTCTCTCAGTGCAAGGCATCTGATTTATGATAGCTTAGTGGTTTGGCAATGCAAGTGAAAATGAGCATGTTAGTAGTCCCACTGAACAGCATCATGTCTGAAACCCATGCAGGCAGCCACGTCTTAAAATGTGAATAGATGTATCTACTTACTGTACACAAAACAGTTATTGTTCTCAAGAGTCCTGGCACATTTGTAATATCAGGAAACAAGGAATATTAAGGACTACAAGACACAACAGATGACAAATGGTGACATAAGTGTAAAAACATATATGGAAGTAGTATGCTTACTGAACTAAAGAATGACCTAAATAGACTAGCATGTAGTGGGACTGAAAATAAAAGACATGGAAACTAAATTCTAACCAAAATTTTAAACAAGAAAGTATTTTTAAACAAGAACGTCTGTTCTGATAGGCTACCTAAAGTGCACTCTCAATACAACCGTAGCTCACGTCTCTCTGAGGTAATGCAGACTGGCTTTGTTTAAACGTCCCACTTCCTACGCTGGTTTGCAGATGGCTTTGAAAACATATATCATCTAGAAATAATTGTACCAGAGCCAACCGGTAGTTGCTTATACAGTCTGTTCTTTTTCCAGCAAGGGAATTTTTGAGAGGCTGATCACCAATGAGTGGAGCTTGACATCCAGCTCTCTCGCCCTAACCAAACCCTAACCTTATCCCTAAACCTACCGGTAATTAAGTTAAGCTCCACCTCTTAGATCAACAGAAAATAATAATATTGCACTTGAGCATATCATTGGAATCATTTTAGGGACATACACTTGAGGTGTCAGAATGCTCTAGTCTGGTCTTCCATTGCCTGGCTAAGGGGATTCTGGGAGGAGGTGATGCAAGAGTTGAATCAGACATGGTCCTATCTGCTCTAAAGCTCCTCGATCGATGGAAGTAACAAACCAGTGACCTTCTCAGCTCTAGCATCTGTGTGTTTATGGATTACGACAAAAACTGCAGTGATTGCGTACCAGTAACAAGACTGGAAACAATATAGATTAGAAACTGTTAAATAAAGAAGGCATTTCCAGTGCAGTCCGCTGTCTCGCATGTACACGGCAGCTCCCAGTACCACTGCAATGTGGATTTGAGCATATTTCCATCAAATATAGTCTCTCCTCACACTCACCTGTGGGATTTGACACATCATTGAACATTTCCATGGATAAGACACATTCCTCACTTCAGGTTAGGCTACATAACTGAGGTCTTATGAGGAAATAACCAACCTCACTGACCTTTACTGTATAAAGGTGGCTAATTTTCAGAGGCTCATCAGTCTATAAATCTTCATATTTCTCATTGGGCTATACAATTTTAAATATATAGAACATCTATGTGTTTGACTTCAGGCTTGACAGGCTGCTAAAATACCAGCTAATGTGCCAACAGTGTGGAACAACAGACAAACAGAAATCAATTTTGCAATTGGAAAAATCAATTAAATACTGCCAGATTAATTACAAATGGAATAAAATGCTTGTGGTTCAGATTTAAATAGCTTTCACCTCACGTACAGGTTAGATTCTTAATGATTAGCACTCTTTACCAATATTAAGAGGAACAAAAAAATTGTTATCTAAAATAATAAGATAACATATCCTATCTGAGAAGGAAAAACTGAAACTGAAATAAGCTGAGGTTTAAAAACCTTTATTTCTCTTCATAATCACGACGGAGTAATAGATTAAAGGTGGTATTAGGAAAAATGGTATTTCTGAATCAAGCTGTTAAAATTGAATCTACAACATTGTCATGATTTTACTTAACACCTTCAAGGATTAATTATATTTTACATATTATACACTCAATCTGAACAGAACCAATAAATTATGTAAAACATTTTCCTGCCAAGTGCACAATACTGAAAAGCAGCCAATGCATTCAAACATAGTACACTAAATCATGATCACTTCATTAGTATTTCCACAATGACCAATGTAAGATTAAGAGTCATCTTCAGCAATAATACAACTGCATTGAGTGCTTTCAAAACATTTTGTGCAAACTTTTTAAAACATCAGACAGTGCTGTTGGTTCCTTTTGCGGTCTGACATAAAGGTCAATTACGGACAGCTGAAATTTATTAGCACACACTTGGGTCTGTGAATCAGCAGCTCGCCTCATGCTAAGTACAGTACTGTTAGTTCAGTCAACTCTACCTGCATTATTGTGCAGAATAAACAACTAAGGATTTTCTTGAGGAGACACTTAACACTTTTATCCTATTGTAAATTAATGGATCAAATTGACATTAGTACATCCCAACAAACAACAAAGCAGCACATGCAAGTAATAGCTAGTCAGTGTTGCCGCTAACATTTCATGCCTGCAAGGCTCTTTGTTTCAAACAAGACCCACAACAGAGACAATAACTATCCTTACAGTAACTACAAAGCCTTAGACCTACAATGAACCTATTCAGTCTTCTTATGTGGTCGATATGAGGCAACAGACCTGATCCCCTTTTTTTTTATTTATATGGCAATGTAACACTTAATTCCATTGCAATGTACAGTTTTCATTGTTATACATTAGAGAGACAACAGAAAAGGTCAGTGGTTGTGCAAGTTTGGTTTAGAGTTTCAGAGTTTGGAGCGAAAGGGAAATCCATCGTACATGTCAGCTTTAAGTTGTGCCCATTCTGCCAGCTTTTGAACGACGCCCTTTTCTTGAGTGAGAACACTAGCCACTTTCCTTAACTTATTCTCGTTACGTTCCAGGTAGATGCGACCCTCACCCAGCAAGAAGTCAAGCCTGTCCTGCCTGTTCTCATCCAACGGGACATCCTCACTCATGTAAGGGTTCAAACGAAAGTAGGTGTTCGGGGGAAGGAGGGCGTCCAGCATCGTGTGGACCTCTACAATAAAAAAAGATCAATAGTAGTTTATGTAGTGAGTGACAAACAACTGTAACAATTGCAATGTTTCATCATTTAAAGAGAACATATTATGCTTTTTGACATTTTCAACTTTCAAATTGAAAGTTTGTGTGATGTTGCTGTTTGAGGATGAAAAGGTCTGCAAAGATACAAAGCATAAAGTCCACTTCAAAGGGAGTATATATTGATTGCGCCTTGATTGTAGTCTTGAGTTTTCTTTCGGGAACATACTCATCACAATATCCCTCATTTAAATAAGTCCCGCCCAAGGCGGAAAAGAAAGGGGCGAGTTGAGTTGCGTTAGTAATGGGTTAATGTTAATGAGCGTTAGTAACTCACGGTTATGGTACCGTAAGGGACGTGACATTTATGAAACACACTCAAAATGGTTGATTGATCACAACACACTGGTCCAGCCGACCAATCAGACCACATTGTGCTTTTCGGAAAGAAGAGGCTTCATAGAGAAAGGAACTGAACAGAGCGTTACAGACAGACTGGGAAGAGAGGTGCTGCAATAATGTCAACTATTTGGAAAAATAAGGTGTTTTTTGAACATTCAAGCATGAAAACCTATTCTAGTAGACCCCAAAAAAAAAATCAAACCCTATCGTCTCACCTTCAGTGTCTGTGGCGCTGCTGATGACGTTGGTAAGTTTGGTCTTTAGACTGGTATAAGTGCTTGAGCTGGTCTTGGCGACGGTTTCGTATCGGCCTGTTCCCAGAGACACCACACACTGCACAGGGGTGTTGGGCCACAAACACTTGCTCTCATGGATGGCCAGAGCAGTAGGGTTGTTGATCAAGAGACCACCGTCCTGGATAAAATCAAAAACATTAACCACATTTTATCATATCACAATCAACTAACCATATTTGTGAGGAAGCGAGAAGAGATTCTTGTGTGCTCTATCTCAACTAAAACCGGAGAAACTAAAATATACTATTTAAAAGAAATCTTGAGGTTCTGCCAAAATAACTGCATCTATTCTTGTCCAAAAGCAAGGCTTTTTTGTGGAAATCTGGGTTATTCTTTGAAAAAACTAGAGGTACAACATAAAAGAGGTGAATTTGCATTTCCAGCTGATATGATTATGGGAATCATCATCACTGTTGAGTATAATGGATGAAGGATCTCTCCTCTGTAGGAGACGTGGGTAGATGTGTTAATTTGACCTGAGGCATTTGAAATCCATTTACTTGGCATCATCCTTCTCCGTTTCAATGTCTCCTTTAAGGAGCACATCAGAGAAAACAAGATGAAATCGTCTGCTAAACAACATCCTTTATTTCTCCAGTATGCCCTACATTTTAGTGACACGGATACTGATGCAAATCAGTGAACTACAGTCTGCTTTCTGAGTCCAAAGCTAACAAAGGATACGTCAACAAATCAATCAATCAAAGGCTAATAAATGGGATATTTCACCCCAAAATGAAAAATGTCATTATTTACTTACCCTCATGTCTTTCAAAGCCTGTATGCCTTTCTTTCTTATGTGGAACACAAAAGAAGATGCTTGGCAAAATGTCTAAGCTGCTCTTTTCCATACATTGAAAGTGAATGGTGACCAATGGCTGTCAAGCTTAAGTTTCACTCTATTACTCTCAGAAAACTATCATATTGTTTTAGAAGACTTGGAATATAATGCATGGGTCAATGGACTACTTTTATGATGCTTTTTGAAGATTGACAGCTGATGGTCACCATCCAGTTTGTTACAGGGTTATTATAGTCAACTTAACTATAACCATAAACTTTTTTTGTTACTTGAAATAAAATAAATGTTAAAATATAAAAAATAAAACTTCTCATTTTGTGTTCCACATGAGAAATAAAATCCTATTTCCTCAATGAGGGTGAGTAAATGATGGCAGAATTGTCATTTTTGGGTGAACTTTTCCTTTAATGAATGAATTGATGAATCAATCAAATGAAAAAGAAAAACAAACAAACAGTTGAGGACTGGCTTCTTGTTTGATGGTTGAAAGCCCTTGAGGAGAGTATGCATAACAGAGAACAGGCCTGGCATGTTGAGAAGAAACTGAAGTGCTATTCAGAGCAAGAAAGAGAGAGAGAGAGAGAGAGAGAGAGAGAGAGAGAGAGAGAGAGAGAGAGAGAGAGAGAGAGAGAGATCAGCTTTTCCACTGGTGGCATTCGGAGTCCGGGCATCGAGTGCTCTGTTGGCAACAGGGTTTACAGCCAAGAGCCTCTACTACATTTGCA
Organism: Leuciscus leuciscus; assembly: GCF_965113295.1. Taxonomy (NCBI): domain Eukaryota; kingdom Metazoa; phylum Chordata; class Actinopteri; order Cypriniformes; family Leuciscidae; genus Leuciscus; species Leuciscus leuciscus. The sequence goes on along the minus strand of NC_138728.1, from coordinate 11,755,952 downwards.
TTTTAATTAGAACACATTCATCCCACACTGCAAAAACATACATCAAAACACATCACAGCGGCTTTGAATGAGGAATCATGGGAAGATTGATCTAATGAATGTGCATTAAGTGGGTTTGGTTGGCCCTTAGGCCAATAAATTGGAATCATCTACACGGACTATTAGATGAAGATCTAAAAATAGTTAATTCTCATCTTGTTCGACAATAAATTAGGCCTTACCTGAGGACAATGTCACTCAAAATATCTCTTCTATTGTTCCCCAAAGAACATTTGACCACTAAATGAGGATTATTTCTGATGGACGCATGAAAGCAACATGTGGGTCAATGGAGTATAAGAGTGTCCATGATAAAGAAAAGGAAGAATCTTTTTAAATAATGGACAAAGAAAACATTTGAGCATTTCTGGTTGGACCACATGACTTTGATTTGGTGAATTATTATTATTATAATTTTTTTATATTAATAAGAAGTTAAGAATACTTTGTTCAAATACTATTATCTTTATATAAAATTAATGATAAAATAGATTATATGAATAAAATGACAAAAGACTATGCCAAATGACTTGAATTTAATTATTTTAATAATGCTTTTTTCTTTCATTTTTAACTTCCCCTAAAAAAAATATTAAAATGAATATCAATTCAGAAATGAACTGTATTTGTAGTGTATTTTTCAATAAATTAATATATAAAAAATGTACATGTATAAATCAACAGAAAAAATGACCTATGTGACATATCAGGACATTTTTTTTGTTTATGCCCCAACAAATATTAAAATGAATTACAATTCAGAAATTGACTGTATTTTAAATGTACTTTGAATAAATGAATAAATAAAAAATTGCCGTTTTATACCACCATTTCTAAATACTAACAGGCTCATCTTCCTATTGACCACAGATCTCATCAGACTCTGAATGAATCTGGGCATTCATTTAGCTCTGTGACCAATAGCTTTACTGGCCTATTTGGGAACACAGGGACATTGTGGAAAGCAGTATGTGAACTTGGTGGGTGTCAATAAGCAGATGGACAGAATGACGCCTTCCTGATGGCGCAACAGGCACCGCTGAGGGCTACGATTCAACATTAATGTCTGCCGCTTGGCGGAGAGACTTTTAGGCTGATGAAACCCAGGCTGTGAGGGTGCGTTCAGTGTGGCAGCCGTGGCACCGTGCCAGTTTCAGCTGGATGAAGACAAGCAGACAGGCAGAAAGACCTGACAGCTACGCCAATGTAGTGCAGAAACATATTCAGATCATGAACTATTAAAAATAATACAAATCTTGCTTGTGTATCCCTTCTGTATTACAGTGTGTATCTTGATGCATATTGTAAATACGCAGTCACATTCACATTCACATCAAGAACAATAACTTTAAAGATAACTATAACGGTAACTACAGTATCTTAGTGTCCACACCAACGCACGATATCGTTATGTTTATGATAAGCCGCTTTAAAGGCTCAAGCTCTTTAGAGCCGGACTGATTCTGATTGGATGTCAATGTTTTTATCGTTCATCAGCTGTTAAAAAATCTTTCTAAAAGTGATTCCGACGGTAACGTTCCTCTGTGTCATTATCGTTTTAGTTGTGGTGTGGACTCTGCTATACTTTTCAATTTAGAACGATTTTTTAAAACGCTATCTTTATTGTTATAGTTATCATCCTTTGTGTGATGATTCAGAGAGAAGTGGATCAGAGAATTGAGGAGTCTAAACAGACCCTCTGACAGGAATCTCTTCAAACAACAATCTGAGAGCCACTTTAAGGCAGCCGAACTGAAGTGCCCTAAGTGACGGTACTCAAGAACACTAATGAGTCTGAATGTGCGGCACTGATGAGACAGCACAGGAAATAGTCCGAGTGCATGTACTGTATGTGCAGAGTTTGCTTTTCCTCCTTCTTCTTGACAACAACCTAAATGGGGTTTGTAATGATTTTCAATAGTGCAAGATGTCTGACCGAGGATAACGTCAACAGTCAGAGAACTCATGAACATGAAGATAATATAAGGATATGTTGATAGCAAGAGCAGATAGAGTGTAGTAGATGATGCAGACCAGACTTTATGTGGTTTACCTGGTGGAGGTCATTTCCTAGAACACATTCCTGGAAGTAGCCTGGAGCAGCGGAGGAGGCTCGAATGGCTTGCCACATTTTATGCTGACAGCCACCCAGGTAGTGTGAGCGAACCCCAGGCAGGAAGTTATAATTCCTGAAGACATACGCCTTCAGCGGCAGGCCTCTGTTCACTAAGGTGCTCACTGCCGACACCTAGTGGAAGCATTGAGTGATTCATCTAAACAGTGAAAAGATGAGAATTGCATTTCTGTTACAAATATATATATTTTAAACCCACCTTCGGGCATTTAGGGTTCTTGGAAGTCTCGATCATTAGTCCATTCCCCATTCTCTCTCTGTGGTGAATAAAAGGGGGGGAAAAATACATGAAATGTAAACAGCAAATGAGATAGGCATTGTATTGGATTGGATTTTATTTATTGCTATTTATTTTTGCTCTTATTTCAATGTAGTTTTATATGTGTCTCTTTACCTCTATTATTTTGTTATTTCAATTTCGGCTTCAAAATATTGTTGGACTAAAAAAATAAAATAAAATAAAATAAAATAAAATAAAATAAAATAAAATAAAATAAAATAAAAAAAAATAAAAAAAAATAAAAAAAAATAAAAAAAAATAAAAAAAATAAAAAAAAATAAAAAAAAATTAAATTAAATAAAAAAAAATAAAAATAAAATATTATGGCCCAAACAGGCTTGTTCACTTCATTGTCTTACTTGAGGATCTCCTCCCAAATCTGGCTGTCATAGTACGCGTGACTCCAGCCCATTTTCACTGTGCCCACAATCAGGTTTTGTTTAAAGACATCAGATCCCAACTTCCGATAGAGTTCCTCACACTCATCCAGAGGGATCTGGAACACACCCAGCATAAAAGCCAGAATGGCCCCTAAGAAAAATCATAGAAGATTTAGAAGACATAGAAGAAGAAGATTGTTCACTCCTATACCTTGTAGACATTTTGCAAGTAATTTTAATAATATACCTGTACTAACTCCACATATGTAGTCAAAGAGCTGATAGATGGGCTTCCCTGTCAAACTCTCCAGCCTGTACAAAGCCTGTAATGCAACCAAACCCCTACAAAACAATGACATAAAATTACAGGCCTGCACACGTCACTGTACATACAGTATAAAAATGTTCATAAATCTTATTACATGAAACTAAAGGATCGATTCACTGAAGCAAATTTTTTAAAAAATCAAAAAAGTTTAAGAGTAGTTGATGGATTAAATCATGCACAATAATTTTTTTTTTTTTTTACACTTTAGGATAAACATTTATAGGGAAATGTATGCAAATGTGTTCAGTTATAGTTCAAATCCTATAACTGGTCACAATTTATTTATATATTTAAGTTTTATCACTATTTAATTATTCAATTAAAATATTTCATAAGGTCTTTAATTGATCATTATATTGGTAACACTTTACAATAAAGTCTCATTTGTTAACATTAGTTAATGTATTAACTAACAATGAGTAAATATATTTTTACAGCATTTATTAACCTTTATTTTACTTAAGAATGTTCATATTCCGGTTAGTTCACAGTTTGTTGACTAATGTTAAAAGAAACAACTTATGATCTTAAAAATGTATTAACATTATCTAAGATTAATAAATTCTGTAGAATTAATAATAATAATAATTTGTTACATTTATATAGTGCTTTTCTGGGTACTCAAAGCACTTTACATGAATTGTTACACAGTTCATGTTAATTCATGAACGCAGAATTGTTAGTTCATGTTAACTAATGTATTTAACTAATACAGTTAACAATTACTGTAAAGTGTTACTATTATTAATTTATGTCTATAGATCTATAATTATTTATATATTTTTTTACTTATCATGACCCACTGCTGTCACTTTGTTTATTTTAGTTTTATTTAAGCCTATATTGTTTATTTTAGTTTTTTTTTTTTTAAGGTAAAATTTTGACAAATTTAAAACATGAAAATTAGCCTAGTATGACAGACAACATCTAAAGGGATTGCAAAATTGTGTCAGTTCTATTTTTGGATGACCTACTTTTAGGTACATTTGGGCTGACCTACTTTCATCTTAAATGTCATTTCATAATCTGTTATAATCATTTTTTCCCCCCAACTATCATCTGTCTGTCACCTGGTGCCTCCTCCGTCAATGGAGAGAACACGTATCCCTCTGCCTTTCACCGGGTCATTGTAGCCCACCAGGGCCAGAGCCTGTCTCACTGCAGCCTGCAGCTTGACATCTCGTGCCTGCCTCAAACGCAACAGACAAGAGATGATCTTCTCCTGAACACAGCGAGAGAAAGGAAGAAATGAAAAACAGAACGTTATTGATTGAGATTACAGTGTAGAAAAATAAAGCAGTCCTCCTCACAGACACTTACAGAGACCGCCACTCCTCTGGTCTCAGGAAACTCCAGCAGGTGGAAGCTCAGTTCCTCCACCCTGCTGATGGTGATCTTCACATCGGTGACTCGCTGAAGACTCTTGACCAGTGCTCTGGTCCGGTTATCCACACTGACACGTGCTATAATCTACATACAACACACAGAACAGTCACTTTTGATCTTTAAACATTATAATCAATGGGAAATTGATATATTTTGCATAGGCAACGGGCTTCATTTGCGTGTAAATAAAAAAAATCCATTCTTCATGTGACTATTTATATACGAATGAATTGCACACAGATTAATTCTGCTCCTTTTGCATGAATTATATATAATATGCAATATATAAAACTAAACTTATATATAAACTAACAATTTTGGTAATATATGCCTATATATATATATACACACACACACACACATCCACTATATATATATTAGCATATATTACCAAAATTGTGTGTGGTTCTAAAAACAAGCTTAATTTATCCAATATTTTATTTTTGATCGATAGATTCAACCCCAAAACTATTCTGCTGATCACACTGAAATAAATGTATCAGTTGTTTGAAACTCAAAACTTTCACAAAAAAAAAAAGAGAAATCTATTCTATTATATTTACAGGGATAGTATTCTACCTTCTCCCTCTGAGACATCAGTTTCTTTGCTTTCTCCTCTGCCTCTTTCTCCTCCTTGTTTTCTGCACTCTTTGCATCCTGAGACACGGCCACTTCGACTCCGGAGGGTTTGTCCTTCTCTGCCGTGCCACCCTTCGAGTCCGTTCTAAACTTTGGAACGAGAGGAGTGATGTAGTTACCTACAAAAGCCTGGACGCTTGGCCTAGGGTAGGACAGGTAATGACTGATGCCTTTCCTTGGCGATATGGGGATGGCTGAAACGCCCTCGTCCTGAGCTGGAGCAGAAGGGGCTTGTGGACTTGGGATGGAGCCATCCTTGTCAATGGCAGAAGGACCAGGGGGCTTTTCTGGTGTGGATCTATGGGACACAGGTGCTGCCATAAGGATATGATCCTTGCTAACTTTGGGAAGAGCGCTAGGCTGGATCTGAGATGTCGGTGTTGTGTCTCCTCTATCCTGCTGTGATCGTTTGTCATCTCGTGTGTCGCTTCCAAAGTAGGCATTGACATGTTCAGCCAGGTGACTGTACGTTTCATCCATGTCGGTTGTGAACGCAGCGGGCTGGAAGCGTTGCAGCGTTTGCTTTGCAACCCCGCTGGATGTGTTTCCTGTGCTGTTTGACAGATTACTAATAGATTTTGGGGGTTCTTTAGGAGGTTCCATGTCTTTTTTTACTTCAATCTCCCTGGGCGGATCAGGTGCCGCCACAGTCATGACAGCTCCTGCCTCTGCCTCGGCGCATTCCACTTTAACTTCTATAGTTTTGGCCTGGGTTGCACCGGGTTTGAGGCGTGTGATCTTGGAGAAGAGGTCGATGTTCACCGTTCCGCTCACGGCCTTGGTAACGCTGTCCAGTGTGCTCCTGATGCGCGACATGCGGCGAGGTTACTCGAGGGAATTCTGGGATATTCCTTGAGAAAACACACTTGTGTGAATTTGGCATCAAAGCTACTGAGCCATGCAGAGCTCAATCAAAGCTTTAGCCATTTCACATCTGCTAGATAAGAGCTCTGTGCTTATTTATAAGAGTAGGAGCTTTCCTCATTTTAAAGGCGACCTGTAAAGTGAAAGATTGACATTTGTTATTATTAAGTTAATAATGTCTAATATCATAAAAAGTAAGAAACCACACAGAACATCCTTGCAACCGCATAGAAATGTGCTAAAAAACACAAACTATGGTTTGACTTGAAAACTTTATAGTGCATGTATAATATGGACCACTTTTGTGTCCTTTTTGAAGTTTGAAAACTCCATTTATTGTGACTACATGAAAAGAGTATCCAGTTCATTATTCATTTTTTTCAGTTACACTTTATTGGGTAACACTTTATTTTACTGTGTCCTTGTTATGTTACATGTACTTTCCATAATATTAAAAGTAAATTATGCATAATTACATGCAACTAACCTTCAACCAAATCCTAATCCTACCCTAACCCTATAGTAAGTACATGTAGTTGCTTAATATTACTCAGTACTTAAATATATAATTACACTGTAACAATGACACCTTAAAATAAAGTGTAATTGTAAGATGACGTAGTTACATTGTACTTACTCAAATAAGTACTGAGTACATACATAGAGTTTGGTTTTTGGTTTAGCTGTGACGTAGTTAATCTGGTTATTTATTTATTTTTGGCTAGTAGAAGTTCTGAATGGCCGGTAACTTAAAAATTTAGAAGCCAATTTGGCCGGTGGGTGAAAAAGTTAATTTCAAACCCTGCTTGTAATTATATACATAATTTACTGTTATTACTATGGTAAGTGCATGTAGTAACTACGTCACCTTAAAATAAAGTGTTACCTTTCTTTCCAACAGAAACCATACAGGTTTGCAAAGCAAAAAAACAACAACAACAACAACAACAACAAAAAACGGTGAACTATGAAAATAATTGTAAAGCATTACGTCGCAGAGTTAATGCAACACCCGTCCCCTGTCTGTCATCACCATGGAAACTGACGTCAACATGGCAGAACCACTAACAGCCATGGAAATGGACAGCGCAAATATCGCACAATGTGAGCATAAAATCAAAAATATCGACTGGATCTCATGCAAAGACTTTACAATCGAGATCGGAGAGCAGCTGATCAGGCAATACATGGACACATGGGAGATACAGCAGCCCGGATGGCTCTACAGTCTGAAGTTTCTGCAGGAAACAGAGCTGGAGTTTAAAAAGCAATTCCAGTACGGAGCCAAATGGAGCATCCCGACCCGAAGTACCCCGATCCCCACAGCCACAGCAACCGTGTATTTCATCATAGAAATCTCCAAAATCAAACCAGACACACTGCCTGTGGACGTTCACTTCCTCGTTGAAACCAACAGGTTCAAACATATTCCAGGACAAACGAGGTTCAGGGAAAAGTGGCTGATGGATGTCATTGAGAGCAAGACACTGCTTATAGACACTGTTGGCTTTTAAAACGTCGAAATCTGTCATTATAACTCTGTAGTGCTATTTACAAACTATATCTTTCAATGGAAATCAATTCAAATGATTTAACTGTTGTTTTATAAGCTGTAATACTGTATGTAACGTTAGTTTTGTATTATAGAAATAAGAAACATCTCTAAAGTGCCTCATATCAACCATAAAATGCTGTTTTTGCCAGTTTAGACCTAATTATCTAAGCGCAAATGCATTTAATATGTTTATAGAGATAACAATTTATTGTTTACATATGTTTGTTTTACATATTTTTTAAGAGGCTGTTCATTGGACCATTGGTGTTGTTATGATCAGATAAGACTGTAAAATATATATCTCTGCTCTATTAAGAGGGAATTTGACATATTAAGCATACAGATAAAGTTACATACCCGGCGAGTGGCTATTATTCGCTGTCATTTCGTTCAGAAATATTTTGAAAACAGAGAGATGTATGAATCCCAAATGGAAAATTCGACAGGAAACGTTTAGAAACAGAACAGATGACATCAGAGCCATATAGAGAAAAGAGTTGCGACACTTCCATAGACCTTCGTTGTAATCAATGGCGGCGCTCGTAACCGCCTACTTCCGGGATTTGAAGATCGGAATAGTTCTAAACACTGTCATTTGGCCGTTGGACCCCATTCACTTACATTGCTCCGCGTCGAGTTGTTCCAGAGGTAAAGTTGCTGAAATATCGACCTCTTTTGAATTGTCAACTGTCTAAATTGTATCAGAGGCCCTTTGCGATGCTTATACTGGTCTTTATTTGTATATGCACAGCGTAATTATTTATATTTTATCTTGGTTGTTTCAACCAATTTTCAAGCACTGCATGCTAACTAGTTAGCTAGCGCAACTTCGTCAGCTGTGACAGTAACAGTTAAGAGTTCGGTAATGAATCGCTACCACCTTTATACCACCTTTATAGCAACTTTGATTTTATTTTTTTATTTTTTTAGGATTTAACTTTTCATTATGTGACGTGATGGAGGGTTTTATATCATGTAGTGCCACAATAGAACTATATTTGCATTTTTCTTGTTCACTCACACAAGCACGCATTTTTGTTGTTTGTCATTGTTTAATAAAAAAAAAAAATTATTTGAAAACCTTCATTTGTATCAGCCATGCTTAATTTATGTCACAAGTGCTGTATTGTAACAGACGTTTAAATGATTTATTAGTTAATTGCTTAAGTTACTTTGAGTTACAGCTATACCCTTACTCTTAGAAAAATCTTCACTCTACACTTAGCCTACTTATAAATCCAAACATAAAGCGTAAATTTGTTTTTAATCTGTTAAAGTTTTGATAATGTGTATGGCTTAATCATAAAATTATATTCTTAGTCTTAACATGGTCATGTTTTACATTTGTGGTTCTGGGGTGGTCTCTTTCATCAGAAGAAATGAGCTAGCTTCTGTGACTTCAGAACGGACCGTCACGGCAAACCTCTGCGTGATCACGAAGGTAGGCTAATGGCTGGATCGGAATTTATATCAAAATCATGAGAATCAATAGCCTAATACAGGCCAGTTGTGCTAAATCATGAGACGTTTATTATCAGATTAATGATATGCCAAAGTTAAGTTGGAGCCGCTACAGCCAGTGCTATTACCCATGCGAACATGGACACTAAGCTTCTCCCTCCAAAAATATAACCTAAAACTTCTAAATAATGCAGTATTTTCGTTGTCACCCTGCCTCTCCAAATGCAAAACTGGCATTAAAAAAATGCAATACCAGCTGAAAAAGTACTTGGGTGTGTGTTTTATTTCATATTACCGTTCAATAATGCAGTCGCTGCTGTCTGTCCCATAGAATAACATGACAGCCAGCGTATGTTTTAGAACTATTGGGGCTTACATGAACCACGTGACAGCCATAGCGGCGACATCAAAGAGTGTCGCAACTCTTTCTCTCTATGGCTCTGGATGACATGATGCGCACACAGCCAATCAGAGGGCCGCGAATCTCCTCTTCTTCTCAGTTGACAGGATCAACGCAAACAAAAGGGAAAGAGAGCACTGCCAACTACTGGTAATAAGTGAAACATGCCATACAAAAAGTAAATATCATGGCCAGAGAAACTTTATAAACAAAGAATGTTTAGTTACGTAAAAAAAGTGATTTTTGCATATTAAATCGCACATGATGTATGAGTTGCAAGATAAAAGCAAGGGCAGCATATTTCCTCTGTTTAATGCATGTAACATATTCAACCAACTGGTTTGTCAGTTAAAATATTAACAAAATCATAATTAATGAAATGAATTTGCCATTTTCTACACTACTTTTAATTATATATGCATGCAGTGTGTAGCAGGGTTATTATATTTAACTAAAACAATTACAAAATATATTTTTTGTTATATGGCAATATATCTTCATTGTCAACTAACTAAAAATAACTAAAAATGAAATAAAAATTAAAAAGACATTAAACAAATACAAATACAAAAACACAAACGAAATT